>NC_057348.1:125096562-125430848 GCF_016509475.1 Prionailurus bengalensis
TTGAGAGGTGAGAAAAGTGGCGATCATTTTCAAAGAGGTGTGTTATATGGCTCCTGCAAAAACAAAAGAGTTAACAGAGCAGCAGTGTTGAACTTATGCTAAGTATTATTTTGAAAAGAAACCAAGAGCAAACATAAAAGAATCTAGAAATTTGCACATAATTTTGTAACGAAAGTCAAAGATAACGGTGTCCACATTTGTTTTTCCACTCTGTATGTCTTAACATTTCTACTAAAATTTCTATTAGAATACACATTCAAATTAGATTTTAAAATTAGAATGAACCAGAATAACAATATTTTAACCTACATACAATAAAACTATAAATGAACTATAAATGTCATTGGGTTCCCATTTCAGAAATATCTGATTAATGAAATTCATATTTCACTCTATCCAGAAGATTAAAAAAATTAATCTTCCTCTCAACATGAACACTATATTAACGTTAAGTGAAATAGAGCCTCAAATATAACCTCTTCAATAATGGATCTCTTTTTTTTATTAAAAAATTACATTATTCTGACCTCGATTTATCAATTAAACTACTTTTTCAAGCTATTGTGTTGCCTGTAGTAATTAATATATATATATTCATCCTTATCATACTGAAATTTTTTTCTTTATATATATGGGAAATAGCTTTGGTAAGTTGTAATGATCTGCATAAAATACATGAGAAGAAAACAATCTTACCAGTGCAACACTGCTGCAAAGGCAGCTGGAAGAAAAAAGAAATTTAAATTACTATGTTAGCATAAAGAAACGTGTTCACCTTATAGAAAAGCATTGCAAAAATAAGCAAGGTAAAATTTGGGACATAAAATGCTGGATTCTTAGCGATTGGGGAAAGAAGAGAGACTCTTTGGAAGAAACCCCAGGGCTATGCTTAAAATCCAACAGCCTGGATTACAAAAGAATTAGGCATGTATCTATAAATTTCATTCATTCACTCACTCAACAAAATGCAGGCCCTTTATTTGCCAAAAACTATCCAAGGAACCCTCACATGGAAACTTCCACAAACAGAACTGCCAGAGGAATAGAAACAACAGTAAGAAATAACTCAAGAATAAAGACATATGGTGACCTCAGGGCGCCGGACTGAGGATGAATAAAATAAGAAACTATCACTTATTGTATATTGCTGCAATATCTGGATTTTTATGATAAATTTTACTATTTTTTAAACAAATTTATCATGAAATATAGTAAAGAAGGAAGGAAGAGGGAGGGCTGTTGACACAAAACAAGCAAACATTTTAGAATCGCTAAAATAAGAGAGTTTTACGGGAGCCCAAGTTAGGACAGATGCCCAAGAAACATGCTCTTCACAGAGAAGTGCTTCAGAGAGTAAACAATTTTTACAAGGTTATATACTTTTTTACATCTTGTAAAAGCTCAAAAGATTACAGATTAGCATACAGGCAGCAAACATAAGTTTAATGTCAAGGAATGCAAGTAAGAGCAATGATCGATATCTTAAAGACAAGATGGTTTTCCTTAGGCTACTCATTTACAAAGCAGGTGTATAATGTAGGAGTGGTGGGCCATAAATCAGGCGTTTGTTTTAAACCAAGTTTATGTACAGTCATGCTGACTTAGAAAGAAATCTAAAATAACTTCCCTTATATCTCAGGCCTTTAGAGGTTTTTTGTTTTTGTTTTTTCTCTCATCAGGGCAGAAGGAAGAAAGAAAAGGTAAGGGAGAGAAAATAAGCTAATAATAAAATCAGTCTCATAGGAGAATCAATAGTTGCTTTCTGTCCAAGAACAAAAAACATATTAAGATGAATCCAAACGATACCAATTTTCTTATGCCACAAGATTCACCCTATTGCAGGCTTCTTATTAAATAACTACTAAGGGACTGAACTATGAAATACTCTTAGAAATGAAAACCAAACAGTCTAGATCTTATTGCCTTTTTCTTAAACAAGTATTTACATTTTTAAATATTAAAAAATGCATGTTACCTAGGAGATAGTAATGGTTATAAAAGACAGATTACTCCTTCTGGGTCACTAAAACTGCAAATATTTAACTAGGTTTGTCATTTGACATTTGTTATATATATTACTTGGATCTTCCAAAATTTTGATTTTTTCTTGTTGACAAATCTACCATCCATTTCTTTTTTGGCTTCTGCCTTCAAAGACTTCACCTCACCATACATAACACGATTTGGGCTTTATTTTCTCAATAATCTAACTATCATGTTCTGAATAAATCGTTCTCTCACTGAATGTAAATGCCATCTTTAATGTATGGAACACCTTACACCCTTCTACTTTGGGAATCCCTTTGAGATTGTAATTGGAGTTTCATTTCTAAATTAATTTGGAAAGAAGCTACACGGTGATGACATGAATCCATATGTATATACCCATAAACATAGTACATACCTTCAATTATTCAACTTGCTTTTCAATTGCCCTTGACAAAAATCCTATCGGTAGAATTAATATAGTAGTTACATAGTTGATTCATATTTCTTAAGTCTCCTTTGTGAGCTTAACATTTTTCTGCTAATATCCACGAAATCTTTTTTATTACACTTTACTGAATATTGTTAATGTACTTATTTTTGAAGTGTAATTATTTTGCCATGTATTTATTTTTGACTCGTACTAAATTATTAATTTTATTACCTTTTTTTGGTTTATATTCAACTCTCTATTTTGAACAATATTATTTAAAAATAATAATTTTGCGGGGCACCTGGGTGGCTCAGTCCATTAAGCATCTGACTTCCATTTGGGTCATGATCTCATGGTTCGTGGATTTGAGCCCCACTTCCCACTTCCAGCTCTGTGCTGACAGCTCAGAGCCTGGAGTCTGCTTCAGATTCAGTGTCTCCCTTTCTCTCTGCCCCTCCCCACTTGTGCTCTCTCTCAAAAATAAATGAACATTAAAAAAAATTTTTTTAATAATTTTGCTCATATTTTATAATTTTGCTGTTAGTATCTTCTTCCCACTTGACAATAATAATAGACTTCTGGAACAATACTAAGTAATTCTGGTAAAAGAGGGCATCCTGCCTTCTACTGACTTCACTGGCAGTGCATTTCACATCTGCTTCTAAATTAGCCTCTAACCTTCAGGACTCTGGAGTGATAAATAGGATTTCTCAAGGCAATCACCTCTCTACTTCCTCAGAATACCACAATTCTTCAGGAGAAGAACGGAAGGAAGGAAGGTACCAAGTGGCCTTTGGTGCCTTCCTCTAATTCAATCCCTGAAGCACTAAACTGTTCTTGGAATTTGGGGCATTTGAATGGAGCTCTTTCATAGCCCCCAGGGTCGATTCATAATATGCTCAGTGTTTTCAATTCCTTTGCTCCTTTCAATTTAGTAGTAATAATAATAAAGCAGCTGACATTTTCATTCTTATTACATGCCAGGTACTTTTGAAGTGCTTTACCTAAACCAACCCAGTAGATCCCCACAACTATCCCATAGGGTAGACACCAGTATTTCCCCACTATATAGTGAGAAACTGAGGCTCAGAGAACTGGAGGAACTTGACCAAGGAAACAAAGCAAGTAAACAGAGAAAGGGAAGTTGAAGACAAGAACTTTAACGTGAAAGCCATACACTGCCTGGCCTCTTGAGGAGGACTGGGGGGGCAAGGGTAAGACAAAAGCCGGGGCTTCCTTACCTTAAATTATCTTGCTCCCTTCTTTCTTTTTTTTTTTTCCTTAAGATAAAAGGGGTGGAAAGTTGCAATTTATCTATTGATATATGCAGCATACTTTACAGAAACTAGTAATTTTTACATAAAAATGTAGAGTTATGATTTAATTTATTCAAAATTGAAATAAGCTATGTGTGTGTATACATATATTTATATATATATACATTTTTTTTCATTTGAAAATGAAAGCCTCAGTAAGGCAGATACTGCCTTGTGAGCATATAATTTAAGCAGAAAGACATAAAATGACAAAAACTTCTGAAGGCACCCTTAAAGAGCTTTTCTTGCATTCTTGCCTACAGAAAAGATTATAAATGATTTTCTCTAAATTTAGTCCAGTGATCATCAACCCTGTCTATATAGTCTTTTGGGAGTGTCACAAAATTGATAATCCCTTTTTTTCCATTTTAATACACATGCTATTTTTTTTGTCATTCTAAGGTACTGTGGTGAATTTAGCATGTTTTTTTTTCTTTTAATCGGAACATTGAAAAAAACCCGAACTTCCAAAAATCCAAGCCGATTCCATAAGAAGAAAAGTGTTCAAGGAAAGGTTTGCTTTGTAATCTAATTCAAAAGATTGCAATCCTATGGCTGAGAATTCTGAAAGGCTCTTATGTTTTGCTGGAAGCACTTAAATTACCAACCCTCTGAAGCTAAATTGGACACTCCTTCCACTTTCTGATTAAAGAAATTCTGTACCAGATTATATGTCACATTATATCAATTTTCAGTTTCATGGGATTTGAGAGGCCTAGCCACTGAAAATTGTTCTTCTCCTGTTATTAGAATCTTGTTTAAACAAACTAGAATGTAACTCCCTGAGGGCAGAAACGATGTTTTACTGAGGTTTATACCACAGTACTTACAGGAAGCTGACCACATACTGGAGCACACAGCTCAAATGAAATGTTTGCTGAATTAATGGGTACAACTTGATATAATTAAAGGGGAAACGAAATCATCTAAATCATGTCCACATAATAAGGTTGAATGTACTCTGATTGATGGATACACACACATACACTTGTATGTAAGTAATAGATTTTTTTTTCCAAAAATTGAGTCCCCACTTACTTAGTGCAAATTTGACACCCCCACCAGCCTCCCTCTACAACCAGGCAGGTGCCTAAGCTTTTGGTTCCCCTCTCACCTGCAGCACAGCAGCAGGCAGCAGGGGAGGACGAGTGCCCCCAGGTGAGCAGGCGAGGTCCCAGAAGTCCACCCCAGCTCAGTTCCCTTTGACCCCTCTCCTTCTAGCCACAGCTCCCCAAGGTGGCCTTTGTTCTTTTCCTCTGGATTGCTCCACACCAGCAAGTCCAGTGTCTTGGGAAAACGGGGAGGGGACATCCCCTGTCCCCATCCCAATGCCTGGCCCACAGTGGTCAGCAGCAGCAGGGAGGGCAGGAGGAAAGGAAAAAGAAATGGGAGAAGGGGCTCTTCCATAGGTTCAGCTCAATCCTCCCTCAATGGCTCCTAAACCCTAATCCCTCTCTGCCTGGCACCCGGCCCCTGCCGGCCCTCACCTCCTCTCCCAGCCTCTTCCCTTCGCCCAAGTTGCCTCACCCCAGCAGATGACTCAGAAGTCCAGAACCCCTTTATGAATACACCCACCAACCCCCATCAGGATTGCTGCGAAGTAGAGCCCTGTGATCTGCATCTTTAAGATACTCAGCTGAGTCTTTTGCACTCTAATGCACAGTCCTTTCCTTTCCTTTTCCACCTCCTCAAGGTGTGAGAGCAAGAACCATGAAGCCAAGATGGGCTGCCTCTGCCTTTGCTCTCCTGTGCTAACCTGCAGGAGGCTCTCCTGCAGCCAACAGATATTTCTGATCCTGAATATATTATCCCATCCACGTTACATTGTCCCTTACATGTGTGTACTACGTAACTAGCATTTGACTTAAAACTCAGAGCTACCTTCACAAACTGTCTCATTTGATTCTCACACAGCAGTGGGAGTATTTATTCCTATTTTACAAATGAAAAACTAGGCCTTTAAGAGGTCATTTCCCCCAAAGGCACATAGCTGATAAATGGCAAGAATCACCTGGAGCCAGGGGTTCTAATTCCAAACCTCCCTTTCTTCCCACTGGGAAGGAGCTGCCTCCTCTCCCATTTGTGGGCATTTGCTGACCTCATCTTGTAACAATATTTATATGGAAAAATGTATTCTAAGACCATAATGACTTGCAAAATGTAATACAATTTATTCCTAAATTGAGGTTAATCCATACTTAAAGCATTCTAAAGAGTTTTAGCCTCCCTAACCCTCAAGTGACAAATGACATAAAAAAAGGTTAAGGATGCTCCCCTTAAATCTATTGGACAAGGTTTCCAAATCAACCTTGACAAGTTCTATACTCAATCCTTACTAATCATTTCTTATTGTTCTCAAGGGTCTGTTCAGAGTTTAAGTTTCTTTCCAGAAGGTAAAGCCACCAGTAAATAGTCTGTCTCCTTGTTCCACATCAACAATCCATCCTGGAGAATGAAGTCAATTTCGAAATGTACAGGTTTAAGCATCTCATCCCCTTGTCTGAAAAGTCTCATAACTCCCGAAGCCTCAAACCATGGAGCCCACACTCCGGTCTGTTTTCACTTGATTCCCACCACATGCCTTTCATGCGCGCTGCACTGGGCAACAGTCCCCTAAAATACCAAGTGTTTCATGATGCTATGCTTTTGCTTCTGTCTGTAAACTCCTACTTTATCCTTCAAATCACAGGAATTCAAATGTGGCATTTTGTGAAGCTGATCCTGCCATCCTAGCTAAAATACCTTTATTACAGCACCTAAATAGCTAGTCATGCACACGCCAGTTTCCTCTGCTAGAATGGAATGGCCTTGAAGCTGAGCTTGTGTTTAATTCCTCTTAATATCTACATGTCCTAGCATGACGCCTGGCACCTCACTGGGTTGAACTGTTAAATGACAATCACCATGTAAGAGAAATTAAAGAATGCACCCCATTAAATAAAAACCTAAATACCTAAAGACAATATCTAAGCATTCCAAACTGTTCAAAGGGTTCCCATTACATGAAGGCCTATATATTACAATAAAATTAATATATTGGAAGAAATCATATTTTCAGTCTATAGTACCTATAATGAAACAGAGGCCAGTTTCTGTGTAATCAAGTAACAAGTGAAAAGACATTTTGTAGAATCCAGTTTAAGAAAGAGAAGACAGTTGTTATACCATAAGCTCAGCTCCTGCCTTCTTTCTAGCACCTAGATTTTTGAGAATTATAAGTGCTTTAAAGTCAACAAGTATCTAAATGCCTACTAGATGCACAACACATTTTCCTAGAAACCAACAACACTAAAGAAATATTATCTAACATCAGGGGCACCTGGGTGGCTCAGTGGGTTAAGCATCTGACTTCAGCTCAGGTCATGATCTTAGTCTGTGAGTTCGAGCCCCCATGTCAGGCTCTGTGCTGACAGCTCAGAGCCTGGAGCCTGCTTCAGATTCTATGTCTCCCTCTCTCTCTGCCCCTCTCCCTGCTCGCGCTCTGTCTCTCTCTCAAAATAAAATAAAGACATAAAAAAATTTTTTTAAAGAAACATTATCCAACATCAAAAATAAAATATTTGAGAGATATGATTTAGGTACACACGCAATATAATGAGAGAACATATTAGGCACTCAACAAAGGGCACAAAGTCTACAAACTGTAAAAAAAAATCTGAGAAGGCAGATCAGTAATGACTTTCTCAGGGCAAGGTCTATCAAAGGGGGGTGGGAGGGAGGGACAGGGCTCAGGACAGGAGTACAACTTAGGTAGGGATTTCTGGTGGACAGCCAGAAAAGAAGACAGCTACAGTAAAGCTGTAGGTGGACTGGGCTCGAACATGAAAAAGAAGTTCCATCACTGATACATAGTACAGAACACAAATTATAATGGCAATAACAAGACAATATTCACTGAGGGCCCACTCACTATATGTATAGTGTGTCAGGCTCTCAGAGCTCCACTGAACACCAGGAAAGGAGTTTGACAAAGCTTCTCAGCCAATGGGGCCTGGAGTGCTAAGGATGGCAGCACCAGAGTCCCGGGGGGCCAGTAACCTCCAGGTTTTGAAGAGAGCACTCACCCACCCCACGCCACACAAATATTATCATTTCCTACGTGTGCCATGACATGAAAAAGGTTGGAAAGCACTGAGCCACTAAAGAAAAGAGAGTTTCAGAGAATCTATCCTAATACAGTAATATGAAGTCACAGTGGTCTAAACCCTGGGATTGCATTAGAATCATCCCTGGCACTAAATAAAACTGGAGATACTTGAGTATTAATCCAGAACCCCTAAATCTGAAACTCTAGGGATTTTTTTTTTTTAATTCACAAGGGATTCTGATGTACAGTCAAGGCTAATTATCACTGGCACAAAAATGACTGGAACAGAGTGTAGGTAGTTGTCCACAAAATGTAACCTGAGAAATGGTTCTCTGTATTCCAAGTGCCCTCCAGCAGTAATTGTATCACGTGAGAGCTCCCTAGAAATGCAGACTCTCAGGTCCCATCCCAGAATCCCGGGCTCCAAATCTACATTTTAACAAGACCCCTCAGATGACTTGTAAACACTTTTAAGGACAATGTGTCAACACTGACAGCACAGTGGAGTCACCTGGGAGGTTTGAATGTGCTAGGTTTGGCACTGGGGGTGATTCTAATATGCAACTAGGATTGAAAATATTAACCTAGGAGGGGCATGTTAAGATTACATTCTCAAAGACCCTAATTCAATCTCTCTCACTTGCGGGGCTTGGAAATCTACACTTTTAGCAATTTTTATTAGGAAAAGGCAAATATTAATTCAAATGATACTCTGATAGAAAAACTGTCAAAATCCTGATAGCAGAAAACAATGATTAAGAAAGGGAAAGAACTAAAATTGAAAATAAAATCCTTTTTTTTAACCTCTCTTGGCAAGAACGTCACTCCTAAAAAGAAAGAGTCCCTGGATTTTATATGACTTATAAGTTATTTAGTCTAAGTCTCATTTTTCCCAGATGTTAATAAGTGGTTTTTACTTGGTTATCTCTATTCCTCACACTTAATGACCTCATATAGCCACAACAATTACCACTAATACATCGGACTTCACATTCTCCAAGTTGCTTCCCTGGTTATTTTCTGTTTTTGTTTTCATCTTCCTGCTCCCCAAACTAGAAGTCTTTGTAGGTTTGGTCCTTTTATTGTTTTCTTCTTTGAATGGAGAAAAAAAGGAATGCACTCAATGTATTAATAGAGATACTCAGTCTTAAGAACCAGGACCCCTTTAAAATTCAGGCATGATTTGAAGACACTACTAGTAAGATCTAGAATTCAGTGATCTATGTGATGATGGCTGCAAGGCTGACTTTAGATTATTTGAATCTCCTACATATATTTGGCATTGAGCAAAACAGTACATTACAACAGGAAAAAATTAGGAGGCTCTCAATTACAATGACAATGTCTAACATCTGTTTATCAGTTGCAGATTACAAAACACTTTCACACATTAAGGGAAAAGAACCAGGAGTCCTTATGAGTCAAATATGGCTCTTATCTTCCCATGAGGTGCAAGGTCACATGACTGGGATGCACCAAGGCCTGGAGGAAAAGTCTGGATTTTGGGACTCTGGCCACTGATGTCCTTGTGACTGGAAGCTCAGGCATGAAAATGTTTAATAAGCACATTTAACCAAAAGAATGCATTCAAATGTGGGAGGAGATGCTCTAGAAATAATACAAAAATCAAGGACAAAGGCTTATTTTAAGGTGAATATATGAAAACAGAGCACAGAAAATATATATCACCATCTTCAAAGAGAATATAATTAGGCTATTCTAAACAGAGAAATATACAAAATAAATGTTCACGTCTTTAAATATTTACATATATACATATATTAAAGTAGGGAATACTTAATAGAACAATTACCCAGCATATGGGCTTTTACAGCAATCAATTCTAACTTCCTTTAAAAATCTTATTCTCAGATAATATGAATACAAATATTTCTAACTCAGTTACCTACGTTAATCATTTTCATAAAGTAACTTTCTCCTTATTGAAAAAAGGCATTTCAGTGTTTTAGGTAGCTAAATAAATACAGACCCAAAATAATATGCTAGCCCATTTAATGTTTCTGAGCAATCATAGAAAAACTGTTAAAACTTTAGTAAACCTAATGTGAAAAGTGTAGATGCTGCATCTCTTCATTACAGGGGGAAAGAAAACCCACACGTGCACAATATAAACCCAGACCCATCACACGAAGCAAAAGATTTTAGCAAGTTTATTAATCAATAAGCCATCCCAATCTTTAGATTATAGATTCCATCCCCCAAACTGCAAACTGCCCTTGGATATCACAAAGTGTACTTTATTCTTTAAATGGTTAAGAAAACCACGATACCACTGATTACTACTCTGTTTTTATACTAATGCCAAACACCCAACCAACACAATAAAAAATAATCCACAATTTAATCATCTTCAAAAATAGTTAAGCACAAACAAAATGGAAACTAACAAGTTGACCATAAGGATAGAAGAGAGTGACTCCCCCAAATAAGCAGAAGCCAGCAAAGAGTGTTTTTGCCAAAAGAGTTATCAGGTCATTTTCCCATTAATGTATCTTTGACAGCTACCTTAAACTATAGATCTGAAACCTACAATTTGACAGATGTGCTTAACAAACCAAGAGACCTTAACTTCAATCTCAAACTTCCCCCTGTGAACTCACTAATGATGTCAGGCCATTCACCTGGCCTACTTTACTTTCTTCACATGTAAAATTCCAGTAACCAACCTTTCAGTCTGGATTTCTTATGATATTTCCATGGAGATCAAAGAGGACAAAAGAATGAGAAATGAGGTCTTATTAAAAAAAAAAAACCTTTAAATGTGGTGGAAAACAGTAGCACTGTGCCAGTTATATAAGTACTTTATGATGATTATTAAAATGTGGAGGGGGCGCCTGGGTGGTTCAGTCAGGTAAGCATCTAACTTTGACTCAGGTCATGATCTCACTGTTCATGAGTTTGAGCTCCACATCAGGCTCTGTGCTGGCAGGTCAGAGCCTGAAGCCTGCTTAGGATTCTCTCTCTCTCTCTCTCTCTCTCTCTCTCTCTCTCTCTCTCTGTCCCTCCCCCACTTGTACTGTCTCTCCCTCTCAAAAATAAATAAAACATTAAAAAAAATTTTTTAATGTGGAGAAAAGATTCTGAGATTTGACAATAGCAGCACTGAAAAGCTGCATTACAAAAAACTAGTGATTACTGTTAGGAACTAATAGACAAATTCAACACAGAGCAATAGCATTTTGGGCAAATTTGAGTTGAGTTGTATAAAAATAATGACTAAAGCCTCACTCTTCTGAATTACAACAATCTCAAGTTAAAAATTTGTCAAAGTAAGTGGCCAAGTAATTTATAAACTTTGTTTAAGATATAGTTGGTACTACTGTAAACTAGAAGATAAAATCACCCCATCCTTAGTTAGTACAATGAATCACACTGAACTCCTGTGATTTTGGTGACTAGGTTATTAACATTTGCTGCAAGAAGTTAAAATTACAAAATACTGTCCAAGCGTTGATCATGTGTAGTGACAGTAGTGAAAAACATACCTGACAATCGGTTACTCCGGAAAGGAAGTCAAACATGAAGGAATATGCCAGACAAACGTGAAGATATGTATGTGAGCTGTTAATTTAAATGTATTCAGGGAGGAAAAAGGACAATGCTGAGAAAATAAAAAGTAGTATGAAAACAAAAAAGAGAAAAGTTACAACAGTTGTAGATTTATGTACTCTACAAATCAATACTTCCACTTTTAAATTTATTCCTATTCAATGATTCTTGAATTGTGAAAGATCATCCATGAAGAACTGATCTTTCCTATGAAACTGCCTTTTACAGAATTAAACAGCAGCATAAAGGTCCTGACCTAGAAACAGATGTAATTTTTACCAACTCTGAGGACAAACACTCATTAGAATGGTAACTAAAGAAAACTAGCAGACTCCTTCCTGGAAGAGTAATGTTCCAATGGTTTGTGTAAAGTACAATCCAATGGCAAAAGATAAACTAACGACACAAGAATTTAGAACTAAACATACAAAGTACGCAGCCTAAAGCTGGCCTGCTTAGAAACATGCACACAGGCTTATAGGTCTCTATGATAATGTAAGTATCTCATTAACATACATTTTAAGACACATTAATACAGCCTAACAGGCTAAGCATATAAAACTTATAAAAATGGCCATAGTTCAAATTTATCAACATGCAAATATGCATATGTGTATAATAAAATTTTATCTGCTTTCAGTAATGATGCCATACTATGGGCCAAGAATCAATCACATATTGGTAATGTCTCCTTATACTTACACAATCTAAACTCATCACATTTGTTAATTTGAGCACACACAAATATAACATACTCAGAACCCCTCCAATTGTGTATTTTAATAAAAAAAATATGTTTAAGTGATTATGACTGTTGTTTAGAGTTAACCAGAGTCTATTTCAGAAAGAAAAAACTGGTTTTAAACATTGAAGAAACCCTTTAAATCCCAAATTCCCATCTTATTCACTGGCTTTCTAAGGAAATGTACTGGCCCAACATCTATGTATTAACACATCCTTAGAGCTGATGCTCAGTTGTGGCTAAGCGTTTACTTGACAGCCATCCCACCAAGATGGCCAGTGGTCCCTGTGCCTCACAGCTCCTCAGCTTTTCTCATCCTTTATGCCACCCTAATACGCTCTCTTTCCACTTCCTGTCCCCGTACCTCCACGCATGATCCCTCTCTGCTTTATTTCCCCTGAAGGAAGAAACAAGAAAGCTAACACTTAATTGAGCATTAAATATTGCCATTTCTCTGAACAGAGTCCTGGGGCTTCATTTCTTCTTTTGCTATACTCACCCTGGAGAAGATGAAATACAGCAGAGCAGTTAAGAGCTCAAACTCTGAAGCCACATTGCCTGGATTCAAATCCTGAGCCTTCCACATTCTAGAGATGGTCTTGGGCAAGTTATTTAACAGCTGTGTGCCTCAGATCCCCTGTCTGATAAAACAGGTATGGCAATCACAGTGTCATGGTCAGGCCTGAGTTAGCAGTGAATTGAGTCTAAGATAAATGAGTTTATCTAAAGCACTTAGAACTATGTCTGGCACAGAGTAAACCCCATTTCAGTAAAAGGTGTTATTATTAATTCCCATTAATTTGGGAATTAACACCCATTTGCTGGTGATGTCCTATTTTGTTTCCATTCTGACATCTTCTCTTATGTCCCACTGCCTGCTTGACATTTCTACTTGGACATCTCACAAATATTGCAACGGAAACACGTCCAGGATAGAATTCCAATCTTTTCCCTCAAACCCAGCCCCTCACCATGCCCCTAGTCTTCACGATCTCAGTGAATGCACCCTATATCCCCAGTTACAGCAGCCAAAACTGAGAAATTATTCCTAGCCCTTCCCTTTTCCTCAATCCAAGCCCAATTTACCAGCAAACCCTTCCATTTCTCTCTCCAAAGCAGATCTCAAATCTATCCCCTTCATCATAACCAACAACTCTCTTGCCGGAGTCCTGCCAGAGCCTCCCCACTGGCTGCTCCCAGCTCTGCCCTTGTGTTCCACAGCCCATTTTCCCAAGTGTAGATTTCCCAAAATAAAATTTAAGTCACGTTACTCTCCTGTTTAATACTCCTCAGTGGCTTCCCGTCATGCTAGGAATAAAACCCCAACTCCTTAAGGAGCTCTGGTTTGTGGCCTTCTCATGTTGAACAGGCTAAGCTCTGGCCTACCTCAGCACATGTCGTGTGCCATGTCCACAATGCCCCTTCTTCTCCGGACAGTATGCATCTTCTCATCCGCAGGTCTTGCCTCTAAGGTCAACTCCCCCCAAATTTTTCTGACCCTAAAGTGGGTCTCTCCTGTTTTTTCTATCTTAGCCCTTTTTCTTTCCTCCACTGGACTTACTACAATGTACTATTATTCTTATTTGTTCCCGGCCCTTTTAGAATGGAGTTCCTTGGAGACAGGGGCTACATACAGCTTGTCTTGTCCTCCCTCTTATCCCCCAAAGCTAGCATCAGCTGTAGTAGGCATTCAGTAATTGGTAAATGTGAATAGAGCTGCTGTTACAGATATTATTTATTCTTTACCATAACCGTGTGGGGCATTTATCCTCATTTTATTTATTTTTTATTTTAAAGTGTATTCATTTTGAAAAAGCATGAGTTGGGGAGGGGCAGAGAGAGAGACAATCCCACTGACGGTGTGGAGCCCAACACAGGGCTGGAACCCATGAACCGTGAGATCATGACCTGAGCCGAAGTCGGATACTTAACTGACAAAGCCACCCAGGCACCTCATATAATCCCCATTTTAAAGATGAAGCAAGCAAGAGTCAGAGACATTTAGGGATCTATAACTTTTAAGTGTAGAAACAAGACTCAAATGCAGGTCAGTATTGAGATGCCTGTGCTATTTCAAACACACCACACTGCCTCCTACGCAGTCCTATGGCTAACACCTAACCTCAATCTTCTGCCTCCACCCACTTTCTTACCCCTTCTGCCCCTAAAAAGCCATATTTCTTTCCTATTATATGGGCTTTCACACTCCCATAAATTGTGGAGAACAAAAGCAGTTTTGCTTCCCAAAGGACATTTGCCAATATATGGAGACATTTTGGTTGTCACAACGGGGGACGTGCTACTGACGTCAAATAGGTAGAGGCCAGGGATGCTGCTGAACATCCCACCATGCACAGGACAGCAGCCCCTCCCCACCCCCCAGCAAAGAATTATCCAACCCAACATGTCATCATGTTGTGGTTGAGAGGCCTTGCCAACACAGAACCAGCTTTCAGCAAGGGTGCGGTTGCCACTGATCCTAGGAACCAGGCAGGTATGTTAACGAACCAGGCAGGTATGTTAAGGAACCAAGCAGGACAGATGAAAGGGGGAAAAAAGTAGTTTTCAGTATCTTTCTCTTCCATATTCAGGTTACAAATTTATTATGTTTTGTAAATGGCATCTTACCTTGCAGTCTTTCACCACAGGCATGCTCTATTTGCATGTTTAACAGGTATATTCTTCACTTCCACAAAGGATAGCACCCCTTCCATTTCTCCTTGAAACACACAGCCCTCTCCAACTATGCTTTTTTCTTCCCTCTTCTGATAATAGACATGGGTACAAGAAACACATCACTCTTCTCTCAACTCTAATTAAAATAACAGCCATGTCAGTTGATGAATGGCAACTCACAGCCCCAGTTTTGAGAAAACAATAGACTAGGAGAAACGTGGGCAAATTGGACTGTGTGTCCCCGCCTAAAAGAGGGGAGGTGAGAACCACTTAGTACTAGGGGATCGCTGCCATGTAGGAATTACAGCCCCGTGATGCTAGACAAGCTGCTTCTACGGAGAGGCAGGACATCGGACTTAAAAATTACTGACATTTCCCTCCACCTCACCCCATCCCCAGATTTTGATTTAATTAGTCAGATGTGTGGCTTGGCTATTAGGATTTCTTGAAGCTTCCAGATGACTCTAGTCCAGTATTGCTAAGATTGAGAGCCACCAGTCTATTCCAGCCTTCCCATTTTTACATGTGCTTACAAACTGAGGCTCGGAGAAGCTAAGTGCTTTGCTCAGGTACCCAACTAGTTTGAAATAGGTAAAAAAATCAGAAAACAGTTCTTCTAAGGCAATGTTTTCACTGTAGGTTTTTCTAGTGTTATACACTAGACCATAAAACTCAACAGTTTATAAAATGGCATTGTTTTAAAAGGGACAGAATAGAAAATCACAGTATACAGTATATTACAGAAGTAAGATTGTTAACATGACACTTGTTTTAAAGCACATGCACATATTTGCTGGTCAGACTTCATTTGCCTATCTAAATCCATTCTCTTCCCTTCTCTGCCTAGTTCCCAGCCCTACAGAATGATTCAGTTGGGTCCCTTGCCCGAGGGGTTCCAGTTGGTCAGCCAGTGAGAGGCATGAGTGGGCAAAGTAGAAGGTTGGAGAAGAGTATGGGGTCACTTCTCTTGGGGGGAGATCCTGCTCCCACATCACAGCTCTCCTTGGGTTCAGCTCCTGATGAAGCTCCCCTTCCCCCATCAGGCCCAGACATGGTAGCACTTTCTCACTGCTGACAGCCTGGGTGTTTCGATGCCCTCTGTGGGTTCCACAAAACTGTTCACTTTTGAAAACAGTCCGTTTATTAAATCTGTTTCCTGCCAGGACACTGACAAACCTAAACAGAATAACAGACAGAAATGTGCACAAACGCACTGGGTTGCACTTTCAGAAGTGTGAGCAGGTTTAATGTAAATTGTATTGCCTACTGTGGGTTATGGTCAAAAAAGATGGAGAAACACCATCATGGTTCTTCTTACTATACCACTGTTGCCCCTGGCTTATATAGGGAGCTACTGGACTGATACTTCTAAAAACACACATTTGAAAAATATTTCTTTTTATGACTGTTACCACTAAATAAATAGTAAATGATATCCAAAAAAGAAAAAGAAAAACACATGTTTGTTGAATAGATGTTTGCAACGGTGATTAACACTGCCCACCAGTGGAAAGGGCCCCCATGGTACATAGTGAGTCCATCAGTGCTTAGCATATATGGAGGAGATGCAAGAAACAGAACTGAGAATCTCCAGTCAGTTTCTAACTTTTAAAAATGTATGCTTCTATCAGGGAGGTTCAAGTTGTAAAATTTCTTCCCAAAACATAAATGAACCATTTTTGTCATAGCAAAATCCCATACTGTAAACCTGTACAGTGTCAGCTCAATTCTCACTCATTCTGTGAAGGGCAAGAAGGAAGGGAATGAGGAGGCTTTCAAAAATGTCTAAACTCTGCTCCTTCTTGCAGGATCCAAAGGAACAGGGCCAGAGGAAGAACTAAACAACCTACATCCCATTCTCCAGAATCACCTCTCAGGCTGTCCTGTGGCCTCTTTTAAGTGGTTAGCAGGGACAGAAAATCATCCAACCTCCATACATCTGATGACAGTACACCCAAAAATAAGGGACAGCTCCTTCACTGTACCTCTTTTCAATGCCCAAAGGGGTAAGTCAGGTAAAGTGCCACACTGCTCTATTAATACAAAACTGTATTTAGGTAGAAACATTAAATATAATGCTCATGAAATCCAAATATAAGGTATCCAATAAAAGGAGATTCAAAGTAAATGCAATAACAAGAAAAGAAAATGGCAAGATATTATATTATTCTATGGTTGTTACTGTAACCTCTGAAAAAGAAGTGGTCATTCCATATTTCACTACAAACTGGTTTATGTTTATACTAGCCATTCGACAAAAATGCAACTTCATTCTGTCACCAGATCTCAAGTCAGTATTATGCATGTGCTTTTATAATAGCAACTAAAACTTGTTAAAGGCTTTAGACACAAAGTGCCTTCCCACATATTAGCCACCCCTTTTAGTTCTACTCCTCAGAGTAAGTAGGGCAGGTGATAATCCCATGTCACAGAGAAGGAAGGGCTCACAAAGGAAATAACTTGAAACTTAAACCAAACTTAACCACTCTGAACAGGATTTGGAGCCTGTTCTCATCCATTGTACCATGCTGCCTCCCCAAGGTGAACTTATCTAACCTGCATACTGGCAAGGTTTTTTTCAAGCTCCCTACTAAAAAGGGGAGGAATATACTGAAAATACTGATTTTTTTGAGGCTTGAATCTACAATATATAAAAGTACTCTAATAACAATATCAACCTGAGACCATTAAAAAACACACACAAACACACACACACACACTCACACACACACACACACACACACACACACAGTGATGACTCTGGTTTTTTATGATTGAGTGGCTTCTTCTGGTGGTGGATGTTATCTCAGGGGAAGCTGATTGTTGTGTCCTATTCCTTCACCTATATTGAAATCCAAATTCTTTTGGGTCACTAAGGGAATTTGAAAGGATAACAAAGAATAAATCACCAACAGTTAAATAATGCAGTAGCCAAAATCCATTAATGTATTATATAGGAAAGGCGGTGTTACAGCATTTCCCATTTTCCAAGCACTGGTTTGGAAAAATTAGGCCCATTATCCAAACTGCTAATAATTTGCCTTATCAGAATGTCAATCAGGAAACAAAGAAAACCTGAAGTCTGTCCACAACCTGTGACTGTTTGAACTTTATTTGTTCAGCACATCGCTGCATATCACCCATTTGGTGCATGGTAGCGGGAACGGAGGGGAGCCCTCCACACCAAACGTTCCCAGGTCAGCAGAGAGGATTAAGGCTCCAGTGCCCAAAACACAACACAACCTGGAAAGTGACGTGCTGCGGGGAATCACAAAGTGCCACCGGCGGTGTCTGCGGCCAAGAAGAAAAAAAGCACTCTAAAATTCAATTATAAGTTTAGCAACTTTCTAGGATAGGGAATGAGCTTCTACTTTGAGCAGCACGGAATCGCTTCCAACCCAAAGCAAACCATCCTCCGGGCAGGGGCCGAGATAACGGGAAGGCGGCCGGTCCGCGCCAATCAGCAGCGCCCAAGTCTCGTTAGCGCAGACCTGTCAGTTCGCAGCCAGGCCGGGCAGCTGTTGATCTCGGGGCCATTTTTTTTTTTTTTTTTTTTTTAAACAGAGACAGAGTGCGGACTGGAAGGGAGCGAGGAAGGCTGAGCAAGGAGGAGGGGGAGGGGAGGAGGAGGTGAGGACGTCCCAGGAAAAGTCGGAGAAGGCTGCAAACTGACGGGGACAGGGCGGCGGGGCTCCGCGGCGCGGAAGTGGGAGGGGAATACAGGGGAGGGGGAGAGGGGCTCGCGCCTCAAAGTTCCGCGTCCCGGCGGCGCCCGCGCTTTGGGGCTGCTCACCTAGCAGGAGCGTGGTCCAGGTCCGGCCGCGCCCCGCGCGCCGCAGGCCCAGCGCCCCACGCAGACCGGCCGCCAGGCGCCCCCCGAGCCCGCCTCCGGCGGGCGGCGCGGCGGGCTCGGCGCGGGGCCCCTTCCTGCCCGCGGCGCCCTTGCGCCCGGGGGACCGGGGCGCGCGCTCGGGCCCGGGCTCCCCGGCGCCGGCGTCCGGCGCCCCCCTCAGCGGCGACTGAGAGGCGCGGGGCGGCTGGGGCGGCTTGGGGGCCGCCTCCCGGTGCTTGTTCCGCGCCTGCAGGACCATCTTGGCATAGTCGCTCCCGCTCGCTGCGCGCGCCCGAACGGCGGCCGGGGAACGGCGGGCTGGCGGGGCGGCACGGGCGCCGCTCACTCTCCGGCGGGCAGGCGGGCGGAGGGCGGGCCGTTCCCTCCCCGCGGGCCGGGAGGCGGGGAGAGCAGCAAGGCCGGGCGGCGGCTGCTTGCTTTGGCGGTGCGGCCGGGAGGCGGCGCCGGACTCGCGCTCCCGCCGCCGTTGCCGCCGCTCCGGTTGTCACGGCGACCGCGGAACGCCGGGGGGCGGGGGCGGGGACACCCTGTGAGCGGCCGCGGCCCCGCCCCCGCCGCCCCTCCGCCTCTCCGCGCCGGACGCGCGCTCCCGGCCGGCCAGCGCGCACGCGCGGACTTCCGGCGCGGAAGGGGA
Source organism: Prionailurus bengalensis (assembly GCF_016509475.1). Classification (NCBI taxonomy): domain Eukaryota; kingdom Metazoa; phylum Chordata; class Mammalia; order Carnivora; family Felidae; genus Prionailurus; species Prionailurus bengalensis. The sequence goes on from NC_057348.1 coordinate 125,115,860, forward strand.
GCCGACCCCGCCGCGGCCCCGGGACCCCCGCCCTGCTGGTGGCCCGCGTCGGGCTCTGTGGGGGCGAGGGTGGTGCTCTCCTTCCGGGAGCAGCCGTCCCTCCCTCTGGGAGTGGTTGGGAAGAAGGAAGGGCCTTTTCGGGGCGGGAGCCTCTGGCGAAGTTTCGGACCCGATTAAGGGTGTGCGTGGAGCCCAAAGAAGCCCGCGTGGCCCAGGCGGCTGGTCGCGGGGGTGGGCTGGGCGGGGGAGGAGCGCTCGGGAACGACCAAGGGGGGCGCTGTGCACGCGCTCTGCAGGCGCGGTGGCCCCGCCGCTGGAAAGCGAGGGGATAAAAGTCAAGCTGCGGTTTCACACTGGCTCCACAGTGTGTGGCTTCGCATCTGGGAATGCTGCCCAGTGCACCTCCCTCCGCCGATGCGACCAACGGTGCAACTCGACTTAAAATGGCAGCAAAGTATCTCAGGGGGAGTGATAAGCGTCGAGGCACAAGTGTGTGCCTGACGTTACAACCGTAAACTGAAAACCAGGGGGGGAGCCCAGGCTGGAAGGTGATAAAATTGAACGGCCCGAGAAGGAAAGATTATCAACAAGTATGTTCTGTTAGTTTCAAGTGCTGCAACCTTGTGACTTAGAGAAACTTTATTTGCTGATAAAAGACAAAACTTTAGTCAAGAACGTATTTTCTTTCACGTAGCAGCGGAATGCGGGAGTAAAGGAATTAAAACGAAGCAGAACCCAGTTATCCCCCCTCCTCCACCTCACCGCTCTCCTGAATTCTGTACACAAAGCTCTACAGCTGTATGGTTAACTGGCAGGTCCCCTTCCTTGCGGTGTCCGGTGGGCTTGTTCCAAAAAGTTGTCCTTAAGTCCCAATTTTGTAAATCGTATCATATCATTTGTAAGTCATGTAAATCATATCATTTATCTCTATTGTAATTACAGAGGCTTCATGAGACTATGGATCCTCACCGTGAAGTTTCTCCACTGAGCGATGTCTTTATTAGGGAAGTTAATACATGCATACATTCACTGTTAGGCCTTTTTAAGAGACAATGAATTCTTTTGTAAGCGGAAAAAAACGTCATGCTAATTGATAATCCCTCATCCTCTATATTTTGTGAATTAGGATTTTCAGCTGTTGTTTTTATTGGCGCAGGGAACAACTATTTTTAGGCACTAGTTTTCAAAAAACAAAAGGATAGCAGGGAATGCTTGAATTCTAAAACAATGTGTCAGATGGATCCAGTGTTGCCCTCTTGGATTAATTTTTAAATCATTACCGATTAGATTAAAAGAAACCTAACTCAGGGGGCCTGGGTGGCTCAGTTGATTGAGCATCTGACTTCAGCTGAGGTCATGATCTTATGGTTGGTGAGTTTGGTGAGTTCAAGGCCCACATTGGGCTCCCTGCTGTCAGCACAGAGCCTGCATTGGATCCTCTGTCTCCCCTCTCTCTGCCCCTCCCTTGCACTCTCTCAAAAATGAAAGAAAGAAAGAAAGAAAGAAAGAAAGAAAGAAAGAAAGAAAGAAAGAAAGAAAGAAAGGAGAGAGAGAGAGAAAAAAAGAAAAGGAAAGAAGAAAGAAAGAAAGAAAGAAAGAAAGAGGGACCTAACTCAATGTCTGTTAAAGGTAATACAAATAATTCATTGACCAATTTTTGTTTAAATGATTGGAAAAACACATGGAAAACGAGGTTCAGTATTTCAACTACTGGATTGCTTGTCTGTCTCCTCCTATACATGGGAGGCTGGATTCAGGAACTGTATCCCTTTAACTGGTACCATTTCACCAGAGAAAATACTTGTTGAATGAATGAATGAATGAATGAATGAGTAAATGAATGCAGAAAATGACATAATCAAATGATAATTCAAAACCTTGTGTTCTGTAGTGCACTTGAAAGTCACCTTGTTGCAGCCTTCTCCCACAGTCTCAACTTTCTAGAGGACAATCTTTTCTATTCAATTTCATATTGTCCCACAGAGCCTAACCCAGAACCTGGCTATGGAAGTTTTTTTTAATCGAAAGAGAGACACCTATATTTAAGACACACCCAGTAGGTTTTTATAAACTCCACCAGTGCTGATGAGAGCTCTTCTTTGTTTGGAGACCAAGTAAAGAATCCCAGCAAGGGGCAGTATGGAGTATTGGGCAAAAAACATGGTGACTTTAGGCCCAGGTACCAGCCTTTGCTCTGACGTGTGCCAGCCCTGCGACCTTGGCCAATTTACTAGACCTTCTTCAGTTTTGGTTTCCTCATCCCTAAAATGGGAGTGATAAAAAATATCTACCCTTCAGGATTGTAAAAATTAAATACAATGTATATAACTTACTTCCATCAGAGTAATTTCTCAAAAAATGTTCAAATCAGTGGCCAGTATGTAAGGAGGATGGCAGGTCCTCTGTCCTCCCAGAGCCTAAGGCCAACAGTCTCCAATGGGTATGAAGATGCAGGGGAGAAGAGCACAGAAAAACAAGGACAGCTGTATGCTCTCTGGACCAGTCCTACACTGGGTGGGATTCAAGCTTCTCAACTATCTGAGAAGTTGACCTCCCCTGAGTTTTCCTGCTTCACACATATGCTTTACAAAATGATGCCCATGGGTGGGTCGTTCAGCCTGGATAAAATAATAGGCATCTCCTCTTGACCCTCTTCCCCCCCATCCCAACCTCCCCCCACCCCGAGAAGCATATTTCACACGAGATGGGTGGTGGAACAGAAACTAGAACAGTCATGGAAGGTTACATGCCAGATTTCATTGTGCATTTATCTCTGTGACATTCACAAGAGCCGGGAATGCATTTTATTCATATCTGTATCTTTAGGCCAGTGCCTGCCACACAGTGGTGGATGCTTTAAAAAAAAAAAAAAAAAAGACAAACTGAAAGCTGCATTTTAAAAACTGTGTTGTGCACAGATGATCCAATGAATCAATTCAAGATTATAATGAATATGGATTAAGCATTATAGTTAGTAGCCACCTTTAATGTGCTTTTCAAGAGTTACAGATGCACCAGGAAGGTACTTCCTTATGTGACATTGTAGAAATACTGGGCCAAGGCAGACAGATTACAGACACAGAAACCCAACAGAACAACCACTCATTGGGTTTGGTCCCCAGGGTGCAAACCCAATCCTTTCCCTCACTAAAAGCTACGCTTTGGACATTTGAAATAAACACTTTTAATTAAAAAAAATTTTTTTTAACTTTGGGCACAGAGAGAGGAGGTTAAAGAGGGGAAGTGAGCATAAAATAATAAAGGAAGGCAAGTAAATGCGCCAAAATAAAGCTTAGCTACATTAAGCAACCAAGGAAACATTGTTAAATGGGTGATGAAAAGCAAAATTTGGTCAAGAGAAGACTATGTTAGGAACCAATTTCCTTGTTTCTCTACACTGGCATTTTATTTATTTATTTATTTTCAACGTTTATTTATTTTTGGGACAGAGAGAGACAGAGCATGAACGGGGGAGGGGCAGAGAGAGAGGGAGACACAGAATCGGAAACAGGCTCCAGGCTCTGAGCCATCAGCCCAGAGCCTGATGCGGGGCTCGAACTCACGGACCGCGAGATCGTGACCTGGCTGAAGTCGGACGCTTAACCGACTGCGCCACCCAGGCGCCCTACACTGGCATTTTAAAGACCCCATTTAACACTTTCAAATTTCGGGTGTCTAGGTGGCTCAGTTGGCTGAGCGTCCAACTTCGGCTCAGATCATATCTCACGGATCGTGGGTTCAAGCCCCAAGTTGGGCTCTGTGCTGACAGCTCCAGACTTGGAGCCTGCTTCAGATTCTGTCTCTCTCTCTCTCTCTCTCTCTCCCTCTCTCTCTCTCTCTCTCTGCCCCACCCCTACTTGTACTCACTCTCGCTCTCTCTCAAAAATAAAAATAAATAAATAAAAACATTAAAACTTCCAAATTTCTTGCATTTCCTCCCACTCGCACTCCTGCCCACAGAATGAAGCAAAAGGAGAATCTTGACTGTGGCATCTATTTCTCATTTCCTTGGACTAGGTCACTTGATCCCTTTATTGGAGAAGTGTCTTGGGGGCAAGTTCTAGATTCTGGCAAGTTCTAGATTTCTCAGTAGTAGCTCCTGTCAAGAGAAGAAACTGCAAATCCCAGAACACTTCCCAAAAATTTAAAATGGGTGCCACAAAGTAGATCTGTGTAACATTCAACTTCCAGCAGAGCTCCAACATTAACTTGTCACTGTGTTATAATGTATTCCTTTAGTCTCTGGTGAGAACAAATGTAAATTGCTACTTTATTGCTTTTTAAGTTTTATCTTCCATCTCTCTGGTAGCTGACCTTGTAATTTAAACTGTTCATGCTCAAATGGGTGTTCCTGAGAAAGGCCTGGAGTGCATTATTAGTCCTAGTTATAGTGCATCACCGGGAGCCACTCCAGTGCAGAGGTCCGTGTTTCTCCAAGCTGCAGTCTCTGGCACTGAGGGCTCGCTATGTCCCTAGTGCCTCAATAGACATTAGAGACATTAAAAATTCAGATACTAAGTCTCCATCCCCAGAGGGCTTGCAGCTTGGTCAGAGAGGCAGGGTAGGCTAGAACAAAGTATGGTTATGCAGGAAAGTATGTGATCCAGAGTGTAAGTACTGAAAGAGCTCTAAGGAGAGAAGACCATGGCTGACATGATGGACGAGTTTGCAGATAGGAGATGAAACTTGGTCTAGGCCTTGTTCGAACAATGGACTTTGAACAGAAGGAAACATGGAAAAGGCATTACAGATGGGGAACAGCGTATTTCCAAAACCCTATGTGCCTGGTATATAGTGGGTGCTGGTATGAACATCTTAAATCCTTTTTGGAATGAGGAAGGGAAGAAACAGCTGATGTAAGTTTCAGGAATAAATAAATGGATTAAAGAATGAATCAATGAAGTAATGATTGAAGCATGACGTGCCCAGGGTGTCTCAACATGGCTCCTGTCTCTCAAAGCCCCACAAATCTATCTAGACCTGAGCAGGCTCCTGCTTGAGGGATGCCGAGTGACCCTCACACCCACGTGACCTGAGAAATACTGGGAGCCAGGGGCGCCTGGGTGGCTCAGTTGGTTAAGCGTCCAAATCTTGATTTTGTCCGCTCAGGTCACCATCTCACGGTTTGTGAGATGGAGCCCCACAACAGGCTCTGCGCTGACAGCACAGCTCAGGGCCTGCTTGGGATTCTCTCTCTCCCTCTCCCTCTGGCCCTCCCTGACTCGTTCTCTCTCTCTCTCTCTCTCTCTCTCTCTCTCTCTGTGTCTCTCTCTTTCTCTCTCTCCCTCTCTCTCTCAAAATAAACGAAAGAAAGAAAGAAAAGAAAAGAAATACTTGGAGCCAATGAATTCCACCCCCAGGCTCAGATTTGGGCCAGGACTCACTTGCATCTGACTGGCCTCTGCTGACTCCCAGCCAGAAGCCTGAGCTCCTCACCTGCCCCCAGGCATGGATCAGGTAAGGAACTGACCGACCTATACATTGTACAGTCAGTCTCCTGTCTCCATTCTCCAGGGTAAGCACCTGGATGCCTTGCACAATTTTTCCTCTCACCCCTAAACTGTTGCCTCTACGCAACCTTACCTCGTGCTCCCTGAGACCACCAATCCATCTCTGACACACTCAGTTCTTCTCAGTAGCCTCCACCTCTCAGCTCTTTCCAGAGGCCCCCCTCTCCTGTGATAGGTCCATTCCCCCACAAGGCCACTCTGTCTCTCCCCAGAGCTCCTTTCTGCCACCTGGAGAGCTCCTCTGAATTCCAAGTCATCTTTGCCCTTCATCATTGTGTCCCGCACGGGCACTTCCTCGAGCCCTGGCCCCAGCCTGCTCAGTCTTCCCCAGTGCTCCGAGGGACCTCCACACCCATCTAACACCCAGCCTCCCAGCTCCCTGACATCCCTGTCTCCGGTGACCTGCACTCACACTCTGTGTCATCCACCCACTCTCATGGACTCACCCTGATCCTTGTCACCACCCCAACTGGCTTTGCCTCTGCATTTTATAATGCAAACAACCCCACTTCCAATGCCTCTAAGTCTCTTGGTTATTCCATCCTGACAGTCAGGGCCCATTATTGCAGCTTTCTGTGCCAAGATCCCCACCTCTCCCCTGCATGGCCTTCCTCTCTCACCAACCTGGCAAAACGTCACTGTCCGACTTCAGATCTGCACCTGTGCTGCTGTGAAACACTGGACAAATCCTACAACATGGAAGGAAGTAACCCCTGGGAACCCTTAGTTTCCATCAGCAGCTGAACCCTACGTGCTGCCTGAAATCCTTCCATGTTCCCCGATCCCATTCTCCAGAGCAGGGGTAGCAAATGTTCGCTGGTGCTATGGACTGAATATTTGTGTCTTTACAAAATTCATGTGTTGAAATGTAATCCCCAGGGTGGTGGTGTTTGAAGGCGGGGCCTTTGGGGGCGATTAGATCATGAAGATCATTAGGGCCCTCAGGATGGGATTAGTGCCCTTATCAAAGAGACTCAGAGAATTCCTCCACCTCTTCCTTCTTATAAGGACACAGCAAAAAAGAAGGGCATCTATGAACCAGGAAAGATTCTCACCAAATCTGTCAGTGCCTCGATCTTGGACTTCCCTACTTCTGAACCGTGAGATAGAAATTTCTGTTGTTTACAGCCCCACCCCACCCCCCCAGGCTATGGTGCTCTATCATAGCAGCCTGAGTTAACTTAGACAACTAGTTTCTCAAACCTGCTACCCTCATACCAATTCCCATACTCCCAGAAAATGATCTTTCCTCCTACACTACAGAGAAACTGGCCACTATCAGAAGGAGTTGTCTGCCTGTTCTCCCATGTACCCACAAACTCACCCAATATCCTCATTCCTTCCATCCTAAGGAGGATGGGGCTTTCCATACACAGCCAACCTCTCCTATCTTATGCCACCATCGTGGTGCCTCCCTCTGCCAACTACTGCTTGGGCACCTTTCCACTGTTTGGGCTGCCTTCAAATAGCCTTAGGCCTGCCCAATTGACTCCTATTTTAATTAGAACCTTCCTCCAAACCAACAACTCCTCAAGGCAATGGCCCTTTCCCTCTCCTTGCCTCATTCAGACACATTCTGGTAGAGTTCCTTAGACCTACTGCTTCTGCTTCTTCATTTCCCACTCAAGCTCATGGAAGTCTGGCATTGCCTCCAACCCTCTGCAGAACTGCTCACCCAGAGATTGCTAATAACCTCCCTGTTGCTAGGTTCACATCTTGTCATCTGACCACACCCTTCCTTTGACTTCTCTGACCCACACACTTGGTTGTTGTGTCCCTTTGGCTGTTCTTTTCCAATCTCCCTTGAAAGCTCCTCTTGTTCACTAAATGTTGATGTCCCCGCGGGTTCAAAAAGGAGCTTCTCCCATTTTGACTCTGTATACATTCCCTGGGCATTCTCACTGCTGTCTCTTTGATGGGTATTTCTGTCTCCAGCCTTGATCTCCTCTCTGAGTCTCAGACCCGTATCCACAACTGAGCATTTGATGACACACTGCCATGTCTTTTTGGCACCTTAACCCCCCAAATCCAAACCTGCTTCTCTTCTAGTGTCCTAATCTCAGTAAATCCACCAGGACTCCCTCTATCCCCCTTTCCTGGGAGTCATTCTTATTTCTTCTCTCTTACTTTCTTCATCCCGTCAATCACAGACACCTACTGATTCTGTCTCATAAATGTCTCCCTAATAAACTCCTTTCTTTCCATCCTTATGGCCATGACTCACCATTATTTTTCCCATGGCCTTCGGCAGCACCTCCTAACCGGTCACTTTGCATCTTCTCTTTTGCCCATCCGTCTTCCAGATAACTGTTTCCAAAATGAGAATTTGATAATGTTGCTCCTTTAAAAAAAAAAAAAAATCATTCATCCCTCCCGAATTCCTCCACGTGATCTACTACACTGCCGTCATGTGCCGTCATGATCTGTGACATACTGTTCCCTCCCCCTGCTCTTTCTTCTCCAGCCTCGTCTCTGACGTCGCCCCAATACTCTGTGCCCTCAATTCCCCTGGACTTGCGTGTGTGGTCTTCTCTTGAACTGCCCCACTTCTGCCTACCCTGCCCCTAACACTTCACTAGGACAGCTGAGTCATCCTTCATATCTCACTTAGAAATCTGTTCCTGTAGGAACTTTCCTCCCCCTTCCCCTGGGCTCTACAGCCAGTAACCAAGACTGTCTTCTGTCATACTGCTTACCACACAGTCTATTTGCCTGTTTATTTGTCCAACTTCTCCGTCAGACTATAGGGTTCCTGGAAGGAAACCACGTGGTAGGTCACGTGGCCCAGGAAGCAGACTCTGAGATGAAAATCTGCATGCAGGCAGTGTGTTGGGGGAAGGGGGTGCTCTCAAGAACAAAACCTGTAAGAGAGTGAGGAAGGTGCAATTGGGCAAAGAGAAATCGAGCCGCAATGTGGTTGCCACAGAGGCTTTGGCCAATCCAACAGGGAGCTCTGGAGCTAGGATGGCCCTTCAAAATCATCCCAAATTGTGGCAAGGGTCACAAGCCTTTGATATCACATCAACTGATTATTGGTGCTGGCTGCTTGCAAGGAGCAGGGGCAGAGATCTGAGCATGGCATCTCCAGGGAAAGTGCACATCCAAGAGCAGTTCCTAAAGAGGGACCCAAAGCCCTCAGCAACCTACACCCCTGGTTGCAGACCTGAAGGGAGGGTCTGGGCGGCACACGCCCAGCACCCAGGCCAATGCTGGGGGGTGTCTCGGGACCTGACAGACCAAGAGCACCTATTCAATATTTTGCTTCCATTTTGCATTTTTTTTTGAAAACGAATAAACATTTTTCTCAAATTCCTTTCTTATTAGTATTTAATAATCTGTACATTTGTAAGGGAGACATTCAGGAGAAGTATGCAGATTTTGCCTGTAGAAAAAAAGTGAAAAAAGCAATAGAGATACATTTTCACAAAGTTCATCCTTCATTCTTTTTTTTTTTTCTTGAGTCATATTTTGGAGAAATAGCTCTTGCATGTCCCTAATAATTCTTCTTTAGTAGTTTAAGAAGGATCTTGGAAACAGGTCTTGAAAATACTGCCAAAAAAAAGAAAAAAAGAAAAAAGTAAGGTAGATAACAATAGACCACGTACTATTTATAAAACTTAAAAGGTTACACAGATGTGTGATTCTGAGTACTGAGGGAGATGTCTTTGGTGTCACCTGACCCTTTTCTTGGAGCCTGAAGTTGGGGGAACAAGGTTGGGGAAATCTACAACTGCTCAGCAAATACCATAGGTCTGCCAGGTCTCATCTCGGGAGCTCTGGCAACATTAACCTTACCTGGAAGCCTTTAAGAAATGCCAGTGTCCAGACCTCACCCAAACCAATGAAGTCAGGAAGGGAATCATCTGTACCTCTTAGAAGCTCCCCAGGTGACTGCAAAACGGTAAGGCAGAGACCCACAACCTTAGGAGACAAGGAAATGATCTTTATTCATATTCCTTGGTTATATGATAGACTTTTAGCATACAGTATATTAATTTATCTTATGTAGGGTCCATACAGTAAAAGGAAAAAACAATGAGGTAGCAAGGAATGTAGGATGTCACTCCTTTCAAATTCAAAAGTGGCTTTTACACATCAGAGACAGACCTTTGTCCATAGCACTCTCTATTTGAGTCTCTCTCTTGTGGCCTCTCCAACACTTCAGTCAGGTCACAGATGCCAACTTAACCCACAGTGCACAAGTGCCCAGCATTGGTTGGAAAACAGTTTGGAGCTTCAGCCTGGAAGGCCAGGGATTTGCCTCTTAGACTCCTGTTCCTCCCCCTGGCCCGGATCCAGCTTTGCCACAGCTTGGAAAACCTGAGCAGGAATCTCCTCTTTCCCACGCTCCCCGGACTAGGCAGAAACAGAAAGAGCTGAAAAGGGATGGCTGTAGGGAAGGAGAAATGAATCAAGGTGCAAGTATGAGGAGCCCGTGAAGAGAGTCGTGAAATATCTCGGAGAACAGCAGCTTGTGCCAAATCTCGTTTTTCCTGGAGCTACCCAAGCCCAAGACATATTTCTGGTGTTAGCCAAGGAAGAGGGCAATGGAATTTTAAGTATCTTGAAAACAAAAGAAATCCAGGTGGAGGCACCCTATATATTTATGTGTGGGCATTATTCAACACAGTAATGATGTATTTGTTCTTTATGCCCCAAACAACTGGTAAAACATCAAGGAAAACCCTCAGAAAATACCCACAGAAATAAATAGTAACAGCTTCTATAAAACCAGCCTTTACCAGGTCCTGGGCACTGTTCTGTGTCTTTAATACACACTATTTAATACTCACAGCAACCAACAAGGTGCATATTCCCTCCAACTTACTAGAGGGAAAATACAGAGAGGCTGTGACTGGCTCAAGGTCAGACAGATAGTTAGGAGTAATGGGGCCACTCTGCCTGATCCTGAACTCTGTACTATCTTGTGGGTGGAGCATTCATGAAAGACAGACACCATGAGTTGTGAGCTAAAAATGGCTTCCTTGCAAATAAAGGCTACGCATACCCATCCAACAATTACGGGCTTTCATGAGAAAGTATGTTCAGGGTGACTGAGTGTGACACATCACAGGGATTAACTTGAGTTCTCTTTAATTTATATATTGAAAAGCGAGTCCTCTGCAGACCTCGGGACTCTATTTTTAGTAAGCAATGATTTGCCCTACTGCTGACAACCCATTGCAACACCCAGGGGGTTGCAACACCACCATTTTGGAAAGCAGCAGCCTGGTGAATAGACCTAAATGGAAAGATATTTATGTGACTGAGTTGGAAAAGGTAGCTGGAAGATGCATAAAACTAGACATCGGCAGTTTGTGTCAGACTTCCCAGCTTAGTGCCTTTCTGGAAAAGTGGGCAAGGAAAGCAGCTGGCAGAAAGAGCAAATATCACAGTGTTGGAGTTGAGCTGCAGAGATAAGCTTCAGGGCATCCTGCTGCCTGCCAAGACTACAGGACAGAAGTCCCAGAAGCCACAGCACTTATTGCATAAGATTAAATCACTGCTGGCCGAGAATTCTCCCCCTTGAAACAGCAAATGACAGGCTCTGGGGGGAAGAAGGAGCCACTTCTCCCAGGACATCCGCATGCTTGGACATTTGGGTCCCTTGATGCTTCAGGTCAGCCAGGTGACTTTGGTCAAGTCAATTAATATTACTGCAGAAGGAAAAAATATATGCTCCCCTAAGTCCCTTTTTGCTCAAAAACCTGTGGTGCTTTGATTAAGATGAGACTGGTGTATAATGTTTATTCCCGTCGAGAAGAGCTAGCTTGAATGCTAGATTTTCACTCAATGTTTTCTTCCCGCTTTCAATCTTTTCCCAGTAATCCACCTCCAGATCGTTTTCTTTTTCATTTCAAATGAATAGATTTTGTAAAGCCCTAGTGGATCACTAGCCCACAGACTCTAAAGCATCCATTGCTTGTATTCAATCCATATTAGCATTATTTAGACTCTGAGCCTAAAAAGTATCTATGTATCCAAATACTACGTCCTCAAGACTCCCCTTGATCACTAATGCACTTTTTCTTTATGCCATTAATTACAAACAGGAAGAATCCCACCTAAAAACGCATTTCATCAAAAAGAAGAAATTATATTGGAGAAGTTTCTTTTCACACACTAGCACACGCCTTTGGGTACATTTCAAAGGATCCAGGTAGACGTAAAAGAGACAGTCCCGTTTCATGTGCTAATTATCACAAGGTTCTCAAAGGCTGTCCCCATGACCCAAGGTTTTGTTATTTACTAAATGTGATGGTAAAAACTGTCATTCATAAATCCAGCCTGCACTGAGTACTTACTATGGGATGGGCAGCGTGCTTGATACAAACACGAAACTAGTGAATAAAACAGAGTCCTGCCCTTACGTCTGAAGATGTGTAAGTAAATAAGTGGTGGTAGCTACCCTCTGGAGTGTCCCTCCATTTCCAAGTGCATCCCTTAGTCCCTGCCCGCCAGTCCTCCCCTCCCCCACCTACACCTGGGAGCTTGCAGCTGTACTGTGGACTGGTCCCTTCACCCCAGATGAACGGACGCTGACCCACACAGGGCCGAGCGTATCATCTCTCCCGAGAATTTTGTCTAATTTAGTTTGGACAAGTCTGCTGAATGAAGGACTCAAAATAGAACATGACGGAGCAGCCACCTTCTGCTTGTCATGTCAGCTGAGAAGTAGAAAAAAATCAATCTGTGGAAAGAGTGGAATGCAACAGACAGCATGAGAACAGGGGTGGGAGGGAGAGAGCGGGAACGAGAGAGAGAGAAAGACAGGGAGAGACAGAGAGAGAGAGAGAGAGAGAGAGCCAGAGAGAGTGAAAGTGGATGAGTGAAGGGATCCTGAAGAACCTGCTTCCTACCAGTAGCTGCTTGCTGCCCCTGCCTGAGGGCCGGCCATATTCTGACATTACAACACTGAACAGCGCTGAAGGCACCCAGTTCCTTTTTCTGTTAAGCCTGCTCACATTTTTTAAAAATGCTTATAACCAAGAGTTCCAACTAATAAGTGAGTGAATTGTTATTCATATAACAATTGAAATGGGTGAAGGTGAGGTAGGAAAGTTGAACAGACTCCATTTTAGAATGGCCACGTTGCTGCTGTTTTTCCGCCAGGCCCCGTTTACTCACGTTCTGTATTTTGCTTCTGAATAAGCCAAAGAAGCTATGTTCCCACGTCAAAAGGGAAGCAGGGAAGTTAATCATTCTCTGACTTTGGTCCCTGGCCCCAAACACCTGAGAACATCTCAGAAGAGCTGGATCCCAAACATGTTCCAGGACATGCGCTTCAAATAAACCTGGGCTGCTGCTGGCCTCAGTGCCCCTACGGAGTAACACCTATTGTTCACCTGACGTCTGCCTTTGATTGGACCCTACCCTGGATTCCTGGAGGAACACATACCTGAGACCCCTTTTCAGTATAAAACTCTAACCCCAAGCAAAAGTGAGACTCAAATGTCCTTTCCTTTCTAGTCCCCCAGACACTCTGTCTGCTGTTCTCTGTCTTGTCACTCATGCTATTCAATAAACTCCGCTTTCACTTTTTCCAGTTTGCGTTGGAGTTTTATCCTACCGGAAGCCAAAGACCCTCTTGGCTGGTCCTGTGGGACACCCCCTGGGTCCTTGAACCCAGCCTGCCTGCATCAAAGGAAAAGTTTTTACTTATCTTACTGCTATAGGTAGAGTAAAAATAATAAGTGTATTTCATGATAAATAGGTCAATGACAATTCATTTTTTAAAATTTTTTTCATGTTTGTTTATTTTTGACAGACAGAGAGAGAGAAAGCAAGCATAAGTTGGAGAGGGGCAGAGAGAGAGGGAGACACAGAATCCAAAGCAGCTGTGCTGACAGCTCAGAGCTCGATGCAGGGCTCAAACTCACAAACCAGGAGATCATGACCTGAACCAAAGCTGGACGCTCAGCCGACTGAGCCACCCAGGCACTCCTAAATTCTTTGCATTATAAACATTCACACTCAGCTGCAGCTTTTGCAAGACATTGAGCTTGGCAATGGGGTTAACAAGATGCATAGCAATGGTGGGCAACCTTATTTTGATCAAGGGCAAATTCAGAAGAAAGCACAAATGCTTACAGGCTATATTTCTCTTTCATTCAAAATGGCTTTGTGGTTGATCCTATGGGAGAAATTATTTCAGCTTAGATGATCTGTTTATTGAAGAAAAGAATGTCAATGAGAAAACTATGCTTGCTTTTTAGCCTTTGAAATATTATAATATAGTCCAATTTGAAAATTAGTAATACCACACAGCTTTTTCTAATTGTTCATCTCTTGCATTTGGACAGTGCCTTCACTTTTGCCACAAGTTCATCTGCATTAGCCCCGTTTATTCTCCCGTTCCCCCGCCCAAAGATCTATCCCAAGAAATATTATTTCATTTAACATATGGAGAAACTGAGGCTCTGCGGAGGTTTCAAAGCACCTCTGTAAATTCTTTGACATTCTTCCCATCAAGAAGAGGGATTTATATTCCCCTCCCCTGGAAACATGAGCAGGACTTTCAAATGCCTCCAGAAAAACAATGTGGCGAACAGGTCACTGTGTGACCTGAGGCTGGGTCACAAAAGGCAACTGACTTCCACTTGCCTCTCTCCTAGGACTCATCCCCTTGTGTAAGAAGTCCACCTTCCCTGAAGCCACCATGCTGGAGGGTCCACATGGAGGGAACACACTCTGACAGGGAGGGGTGTCCAAGAAGCCCCAGACATTTAGGTCTCCCCAGGTCAGACAGCAGACATGTGAATGGAAAGGCCTTCGAGAGAACTATAGCCCAGCCACTGTGTAATGATAATTGCAGAAGGACCCAAAACTACCTAGTGGGGCCCTACCAACACCCAAACAACGAAAGATAATAAATGCTTATTTTCATTTCCTGCTACTAAGTTTGGAGTGGTTTGTTGTACAGCAGGCTCCAAGAGAAGTAACTTCCCAGAATCACTCAGAAACCTCCCAGTGGAGCTGGGGCTAGAATCCATGCATTCCATTCAATGCGGTATTAAGCAGACAGCAGTGGGCCCTGGGGGACCAGAGAAGAACCAGGTACGGCCCAAGCCCTCCCCAGTCTAGGCCTCCTCCTTCCACCTCACCCTTGCAAAAGCTCTTCCCTGCAGGAGGTGAGCCCCACCACTGCTGGTTTCTAGAAGGAAATGGCTCCAGGGCACTATGGCTATTCTCTACACCATGCTGTGTGCAGGTGGCTTCTGGCACTTAGAGGTGCCAAGCCGGCTGCCAAGCTTGGCTTTCCGTCCCATCCTTCTCGGAGGAGTTGGCTGGCTGTGTTTGCGTTTGAAGGCAGGCAGTGTTGCAAAGGTAGGTGGGTGCCATACAACCTGCCTGCAGAGAGTTGCTTGGCTCAGATGAATTACGCCCAGTCCCTGGTCTCACATTTGGCTGGATCCACAGGAAAAATATGTGTGTTCTGGGCCCCAGCTGATCTTTTAATCTAGCTTCTCTGTTCTAAAATAAACATTCTCTGTTAAAATTGTAAATTTTCATCTGCTTCTTCCAAAGAGATTGGTTAAAAAAAAAAAAGCATAAAATATACGAAAATCATTTTCACTTGTAATGAACTCAGGGCTGCTGGGTGGCCGGCCCTCACCTAGTGTCCTGGGACTGTCCTGCAGGGGGCTCCACTTACATCAAAGAAAATTCCACGAGAATGGAGATGCAGTGCTGTGGTACTGTGCGCTAGAAAAAAAAAAAGAAAAAAAAGTCATTTTTTTTCATTTTGGGAGCATGTATATTTTCATTTAACATTTATATGTTTCATGAATTAAATCGACAAATATTTATCGAGTATTGACTTTATTAAATCTTTTTTTTTAAATGAGAACCAGCTTGGTTTTTTGCCTGCTGTAAAATCAAAGCCCAGTTAAAAGATTCATTTCCAAATTTTTATTTCTGCATAGTTTCCTTTAATCAAGGTATTTCTGCATAGTAAGGAAGAAGGAGGAGGAGGAGGGGAAGAAGGAGGGAGACTTTCAGGGTTGTGATAAGGAGTAAATAATATGTTTAGAACATTTAAGCATAGTTCTGGCCCAAGACGGTGGCTCAATGGATGGTAATTACTGATCATTACTACTCTTGCCTTATCTTTCCAAGGTTTCTCCACCAGGCAGGGAAAAATGAGGTCAAATTACCGGGACAATTTGAGTTTCACTCACTGGTTGTCTGGCCACCTCGTGCAGGACCTTCACACCTCCTCTACCTATAAGCTCCCGCTGGTAGTTCTAGGACTCTCCAGAAGGTGTGTCACTGGTGTGCAAGAACCAGCCTGCTGCTGTGCCCTGCAGGCCGGCAGATGCCCTGCCCGTCACCAGAGTGCCCTGCCTTCAGGGCTGTCACAGCTTGGGAAGCCACTCCTGATGGAGGCACAGCCTCTCTGCCTGCCACCCACGCTGATGACGAGAGAGCAAAGCTGTGCTGTGGCCTGTGACAATCGGCTGTGGGGACCGAAGGACCAGCTCTGTGTGACTGGCTGTTGGAAGAATGCCAAGCAGGGAATGCCCTGTGTTAGAATTTAAAGACAAAACTACTATTCAAAAAAAAAAAGTAGTGTCTTTCCTCTCAGTAGGAAAGGTGCATCCCAGAGCCTGGGCTGGGACAGGGGTCTGGGAACCTGAGCTCAGAACCCCCACTTCCTTCAGCAAGGAAGGCCCTGTTATCAGGCTCAGCTTGTTGCCCCCCCCCCCCTCGGCCCCTTCTCTTGGGAGGTCTTCTCCCCTGGGGGTCTGTCAGCTCTCTACAAAGAGTCAGCCCCATAGGGGCCCCTGCCCGTGTCCTCCTCTGGGAGGCCCTTCCCCCTGCAAATAGGCTATTCAGGGTCGCCCGCCAGTCCACGGTCTCTTAGGCTCAGGGCCCCCCACTTCAAGACTGTTCTGTGGAGCACCACTCCAGCGTCTCATCCTCCTCAAGGGACTGGCCACAGTGGCTGTCACAGGTGTTGCCGGGTTCTGCTGGGACTTGGTGCTTTCTGTCCCAAAGTGACAATTCTGACAAACGGCCTCAGGTAGCATGGCCTCCGAGGCGGGTGAGAAGAAACCGGTGCGCAGTGAACACCTGCTATCTGCTGGGCATTGTATCAGCCACCTTCTCTCCTAGCTGCACCAGGATCCCCCCTTTGAGAGAAAGGGGTGACAGAAGCTTACTTTGTCCTGGCCTCCAACCCAGCTCCGGCCAAATCAGAAGGCCATGCTTCTCAGAGACTCTCGGTCTCCATGTCTCCTGAGGGAATCTTTGCTCGTAAACAGTCACACCTCATGGTGTCATGAGAGATAGTAGAACTCCCTCAAGAGCTCGGCTGAACAGGACGGAGAGTTTAGCTACAACACAGTTCTGGCCACCACGCTTCTCCTGCATGGCCTCTGAGCTGGCCCCAGGCCCTGGCTCTACCCGTTCATTATTCTGACACTGTTTTTAGGTCTCAGTAACTATCCGTAGCCCCTCCTTGAGTGTGTTTCTTCAACCTGAGGTCGGGGGTCCTGATAATCTCCTCCAGTGAACCTCCAGTTTCTCCCAGGGTCCCAGGTGCCCCAGGGACAAGGGGCTCCTGGTGTTCCTCCTCCTAATGACATCCACTCTTTCATTCCTGATACTGGTAGCTGTTGCTCCCTCTCTCCCTCTCTCTTTCCCTTCTCTGGTTTCTCTTTCACTGATTTTTGCTCTTATCTTTATTATTTCCTCCATTCTACTTATTTTGGGTTTAGTTGATTCTTTTCTAGTTTCTTAATGTGGAAGCTCAGGTTACTGATTTGAGACTTTCTTTTTAATACGAACATTTCATGCTATTTTTTTTCCCTCTAAGTGCTTCCTATCCTTGTCATAGCTGTATTTTCATTGTTATTCTTTTAAAATATTTTATTTACCAGGGTGCCTGGATGGTGCAGTAGGTTAAGTGTCTG
Source organism: Prionailurus bengalensis (assembly GCF_016509475.1). Classification (NCBI taxonomy): domain Eukaryota; kingdom Metazoa; phylum Chordata; class Mammalia; order Carnivora; family Felidae; genus Prionailurus; species Prionailurus bengalensis. Next base: position 125,133,288 of record NC_057348.1, read on the forward strand.
ACTTCAGCTCAGGTCATGATCTCACGGTTCGTGAGTTCGAGCCCCGCATCGAGCTCTGTGCTGACAGCTCAGAGCCTGCTTCAGATTCTGTGTGTGTCTCTCTCTCTTTCTGCCCCTGCCCCGCTTGTGCTCTGTCTCTCTCTGTCTCTCAAAAATAAATGTGTTAAAAAAAAATAAAAAATAAAATAAAATTTATTTACCTTGAAACTTCTTTCCACTAGATAACCAGCCTTGTTTCATTTCCAAATGTTTGGATATATACTAGATATCTTTCTGTTTTTATTTTTTCTCTAGTTCTGTTATGATCATACATGGTATTGTGAACATACTTGGTATGCTTTCAATTATCTAAAAAATTCTAAGGTTTATTTAAAGGCTCAGAACGTGGCCTATATAAGCACTTTCAAAGAATATGCATTTTGCCATTTTGGAGTGGATTGGCATCTGTTGATAGGTTTTCCCTTGAGAACTGGTCACATTTTCCTGATTCTTTGCTAACTAACTTGAGATTATATTCTAAACAATTTGATATGATGTTGTGAGACTCTGGGTCCCGTCAAAATCCTCTGGCGATTATTGGATTTTTTTTTTCTCCAGTTATAAATCTAGAGAATGTTGATTTTGTTTGCTTGCTTTAGCAGCTAATCAGCCGACACAGCACAGGTCACCAGTCGTGTGGGACTGTGATTTCACCATCAGGTCAGATCTCAAAGTGGTGGCTATGTTGCTTTTGGGTCTGTTTCATGCACATGCAGCCTCGTCGCTAGCCCAGACCTTGTGTTAGTTTTGTACACAGGATTGGAGCTTTCTCTTCTCTGGTTCTGACCTCTCCAAGATTTCCCTCATGCCCTCAGGCTCCCAGGGACACTTGTTCCTGGTTCTTCTGGCCGTAAAAATGAGTTCCTCTTAGAATTTATCCAAACCACGCTGTCACGCAATTCCACGTGACTGGTGCTGCATTCTGGGCAAAATGGTGAGGAAAAAAGAGAGAAAACAATAGTGGGGACTTCTACTATACTCTTTGGAGCACTGGGAGCCCTTCTGCCAGATTTCTCTGACAAGAGAAACTAGTTTTTCTTCAGTGCTTTAAGGCTCAGGCCCATAGCACTGCAAAGAAGTTCCAGACTGGGGCCACTCTTGTGTTAGAGGTAGGAGGGAAAAAAGGAAAAAAGTTGATGTGCGCCATACTTCCCAGCTCTCAGGGGTCCGCTTTTCCTGCTATGGTCAAGAAAGGAGTTTTTTCTCAGGGTTCTAACGTCTGCCTGTGTGACACTCCATAACGGGGGCCACTATCCCGTCAAAGTCGTGTGATGAAAGAGGAAAAACGACCCCAAATACCACAATACTGGTACTCCTTAAATTTTTGTTTTTCCTCTCCAACCTACCTTCCCCTGTTTACTTTTCAGATTCCTTAAGGAGTTGGGGTATGTTGCACTGGTTTTTAGCTACAGTTTGTGTGAGAGAGAGGCTGTTGTGGGTTCACTTCATCTTGGCCAGTCTCAGTCATATTCAACATCCAACAGTTGGTGAATTCTATATACGACTTGCATCTCCCTGTCCTTCCCTCTTTGGGAAGGCTTTTAGAACTGCCAGGTATGTGGGGATTCCAGGGACTTTGAGGGCATCTGATTTGCTTCGTCAGGGGAGTAGTGCCTCTTGGTCCACATGTGACTCATTTGCATATTGGTAGCTTCCACCTTTCAGGAATCACAATAATCCAGTGTCACAATTTTATGTTCCCATTCTGGAGACATACCCTACTGCTACTACAGTCATTACCTGTGATACTTAGTATTTGTTGGTTTGTATGTCTATTTCCTCCTCGAGGTTCCTTGAGGGCAGAGAATTTATATCTGCCTTCTGAGCTCCTTCCAGTCTCTGGCACATAGCGGGAATGTGATTTTAAAAATATTTTTAATTGTCTGACGTTGCCTTGAAATTGACTTCCAGATTCTTGGCATGAGTGACGCCAATGAGTGGCGTTTTTTGGTCGCATTAAACACGTCTGCTAATAATAATACATCACACATCTCTGAGAATGATCCTGTAATTACAGTCTCTTATCCCTGAAAAGGTCAACACTTCACAAACATGAGCATCCTGGAGCTGGTGGGAGAGGTCCCTCGGAATCTTCTCTACTTCAGAGACAGGTAAACTAAAGCACGGGAAAGTCAGATGTCTTTTTTTTTTAAGTTTACTTATTTATTTTGAGAGCAAGCGCGAGAGTGTGAGCATGGGTGGGAGAGGGGCAGAGAGAGGGAGAGAGAGAGCATCTCAAGCAGTCTTCATACCGTCAGTGCAGAGCCTGACGCAGGACTCGATCTCACAAACCATGAGATCGTGACCTGAGCGGAGATCAAGAGTCAGACGCTTAACCGACTGAGCCACCCAGGCGCTCCCACATGTCCTTCTATTCAGCCTACAATTATTATTCACTGTGAAGAAATCGAAAGGGAGAATCTGAGTCAACCCAGGCTCATAATGGCAGTTCTGATTTCAGTTCCCCTCAGCTGCATAGCAGACAGCTCAATATCACTCATTTTTTTTACTTTTGCATTAAGACATCATGTAAGAATACGTTTTCTCACTTCCTCTGTGTCTCTGACTGCATCAATAACCAAATGCATGGCACGCCGTGCTTCACCGATACCACTGTGCTCCTGCCCTGCCCTGTCGGTTTCCATTCTATGGTGGAACAAAAGCCTTAAACATATTTTTTTTAGTTAAAAAAAAAAAAAGCGTTTACATTCTCCTGGCGTATGAGTGCAGTCAAGGCAATTTCACGTTATTTTCCAAGGCTTTTACTTACTTGGGGGAACTTTGCATCCGAGAGGTATCAGCAAGATGTCACATCAACCATTCACCTACATGTTCTAAATTGAGCACCTGCCCTGTCTGGCTGAATGCTACATTTATCACATCTCTGGGAACAGCTCCACACCCTCAGGAACTACACTGAATCACACACACACCTCGCGCTGTCACCAAATTGCTTCAGATGGGAATTTGATTTCCTCCGGAGAATTTTAAATTCCAGCGAAAGGGCGCCAGTAAACAGAAAATGCTTCAAAGGCCTGTGCCACAGACTTCTACTTCGCGCGCATCCGGCCCAGGAGCAGATCTAGCAGGGATTCTCAGTAGTCTGGAGAGCAGAAAGCTGAACCGCCTCCAGAGGAAGCAGGATCCTCTCCTTCGCCAGTGAGCCCACTGCAGGGCAGAGAGCTGCGGGACTCAGCGAAGGTCTCCGCAGCTCCCCACTAATTAGCTTCCCATGGGTGGGAATGGAAAGAACCGGGTCCTGCTGTGGGTGGGAGCTCCTGGGTTCTCAGAGGACCCCTTTGCCTCCTTCCCTTTCCCTCCCGCTGTTGGCCCAGTGGAGACTGGCTCCCCACCCCCAAGTTCAGCCCAGCCCTGCACTCCCACAGCCTCCAGCAACCCGGAGAAGGTCTGGGATGAGAAGAGCTGGGTAATTTGCTTGGTCAGTCGTTTTTGAGACGGTTCTTGAGATGAGCTTTGCAACCCGAGTCCTTTAACAGCAGGGTATTTACCGTATTTTTCACTCGCAGGAGTGCCCATGCCTTTATTCTCAGCCAGCTCTTCCTTGTTCCTCATTGCCTTCACCGCCTGGTGGTCAGTGTCCTGGATTTTGGCCTTCGAGATTTGTTCTAATCACGTGTGGCAAGACGCGCAGACATGGCAATGACTTTCATGAAGAAAGGTCACCGGTGTCCGAGAAGAGGGGGCACGCATGCCACACCGCATGGGGAAATGCCAAGGCCAATGAGGAGGCAGAGGAAAGTGGTGGGAAATGGGGGTACGTGGCTTTCTTGTGGTTTCTGTGGGAATAAATGGGCAAGCAAAAGGAAATAAGTTTAGAATTGCTTAATTTGAATAATTCTAGCAAGTTCTGGGGCATAGGGGGTGTCCCTAGTTGCCTGGTACCTGGCCCTGGTGACTAGGGCAGGTGGAGGATGGCCTGGAATGTGAAAGCGCATCAACAGGCAGTTGGGGGTGTGGGCTATGGATTGGTGAGTTTGCATATGAAAGGTGTGCTTGTGGTTGTTTGCTGTCTCTGGAAATTAGCTAACCCGAGAGAGGCCGTCCTCCTGGGTCAGCAAGGGCCCAGATGTCAAAGCATCAAAATAGAGAACACGAAAATCATTGCTGATAGGTCTTTACTGCTACTCTGTCCATCACCAGCCATGTAAGAAGTATTCACAAAGCACTCGACTGGGTTAAACTGGACTGAATGCAGGGTCAAAATGTGTTATAAAGAAGGGTGCCTGTGTGGCTCAGTCAGTTAAGCTTCCAACTCTTGATTTCAGTTCAGGTCATGATCCCGTGGTTCCTGAGTTTGAGTCCCACATCAGGCTCTGTGCTGATAGCACAGAGCCTGCTTAAGATTCTCTCTCTCTTTCCCTCTCGGTGCCCCTTCCCTGCTTACCTTTCTCTCTTTCTCACAAACAAATAAGATAAACACTCAAAACGTGTTATTAAGAAATCACCAATTTCAGCTTCTGGAGCTACCTTGAAAAAACATTGAAACTTTTCGAATGAGGCATATGCTGCTAGATAGTCTATTTGCTACCCATTTTCGCTTGTGTCTTTCAACAATAAATATCTTCATTATTTCATTTATCTCCTACAATGTCTCACGGAGATAGACCTTTCCAGAACTCCGGGGCTCGCATATTTCCCACCCGAATCCAAAAGCTTCAGTCATTTTGACATTTTTGTGGGCTTTTAACTGCATCTCTTTTCTCCTCCTCCTGAAGGAAAAGTGTCAGTGCCAATGAGTCATACACAGATCACGGGCTTTTTAGAGCCGAAAGGCCCTTAGAAATCATCTAAATTTGAGTGAGTTGCCTGAAAGAGAGGTGTTCTGCTCTTCAGGAGAGAAGTAGCAACAAACAGGAAAGATAGACATGTGTCCTGAAAGAATGGACTACATCAGCGCGATACTGTAATACATTCAGTTGCTTTTTCCTTTTCATTTCCAGACCCCCATTGATTTCCCTTATCTGCCCAGTTCTGGTTCTCCATGGGAACCATGCATGTGGGGTCTGTTTGTATAGATAAATTCATTCTGGAAACGTGTGCCAAGTACTTATGAGAAGCCAGGCATTGACCTGGTCTTGGGCATGCAAAGAAACTGCTTTTTTACTAAGGCACGTTTTGTACCCCTGAGGAAAATGAAAGAAAGTGGAGAATAAAGGCACCAAAATGTTGTCGATTCTGCAATGGGAGTCATTATCAGTAGAGCGGAGACCTAAAACAGGAAGTAGTTTCATCCTGGCCTGTTTTCCTGATCTGGGGAACAAAATAGGTGACTTTGTAGAAAGTCCTTGTATCCTCTACTCTCATTAGATGATAGCCTAATGTCTGACGTATCCATAGACTCAGTTGAGAAACTTGTTATAACACCAAATTTCTTGCCTTTACTGTGGTGCCTATATTAATTTGCCTGCAGGAGGGAGTGATGTTGACAAAAAGTCTCTTCATGGAGGGCCTCTTTCTACCTCCTGCTTCTGTATGGCCCTGCTTCTGGCATACTATGGACATGCTGAGTATGAGTGTGGGCTTCTGTATGTGTGTCAGGAGATTTAAAAGTATGAAAGTATTACACATAGAATATGTTATTTCATTGGAGTGTATGCGAATCCATAATTATAAACCACCTTGGATGAGAAAGTGGCATCAGCTAAAATATTCTGAAATTGAAGCTTAAGTTTGTTTTTCTCAGGTCGTCGTAGTAGAAAAATAATGCCCAGAGAAAAATCACCTGTTGTGGTAAGTAAAAGGCATGGTCAGTACAGGGAACAGAGTGTAGAAAATCTGGCTCCAGTTAGACTGACTCTCCAACCTATGTGGATGATCTGAGAGATTGGTCTCATAACCCAAGTTTCCTACTGGAAATGTCCATGGCTCTACCCAATCGTGCAAATAAGACGTTCTGGAAAACGGTTCCAACATGGCGCAACCCGGAGAATTACTGTGTCAGCTGCCACTATTTCCCTCTACATCTTCTCTCTTCACCGTCCCTCCCCTTCTCACCCTGATTCAGGCATCAGGAACAGGAGGTAGGAAAAAGAGCAACATACTCACTTATTAAAGAATCAAGCCATGAATCTTTGCCTCTGGTTACCTTTTTGGTTTCTGACTCTCTCAAGACAAATTCACCTGCCGAGAAAACAGAAATTTGCAGAAGCATTTAACAAAGTCCTTCCAAGAGTAAACACAAACAGCCACCTTCCCTCATCCTCCACTCAACGAGGCTGTGACATTAGGTGAAATTTGTGCACAGCGCATCAACTCCCATGATGGTATTTAGATTTGTTTCCAATTGAGAAGCTGTTATTCATCTTTTTCAATTTGCTTTGCCTTTGCTGGTGAGAAATTTGTCAGAAGCAAACTCTGGAGGCCTGGTGTTGTTGTGTTTCTTATTTTATGCCTGGAGGTAAAGACCACCTGAGTAAATTCAAAGTTATTTGAAAACTTAAAATGCCACTATACTATAGCAACCTGCTATTTTGCCGGTGAAGCTATAGTCATTTATTTAGACGGTGTTCATCTTCTGTGTCTGGAATAATGGATTTTTTTTCAAAAAAAAAAATTTCTTTTTTCAATGTTTTATTTATTTTTGAGACAGAGACGGAGTGTGAGTGGGGGAGGAGCAGAGAGAGAGGGAGACACAGAATCCGAAGCAGGCTCCAGGCTCCAAGCTGTCAGCACAGAGTCCGACGTGGGGCTCGAACCCACGAACCGTGAGATCATGACCTGAGCTGAAGTCGGACGCTTACCGATTGAGCCACCCAGGCACCCCTGGTGTAATGGTTTCTTAAAATTAAAGATATAAGTTAGCCCTCATCAGAGAAACAACACAATAGTAAAGCTTTCCAAATTGGCATAGTGAAGTGTTGAAAGTAGACTCCAGAGAGGACAGACAGTCCCTGAAGAATAAGCAAAGTATTGAGTGGTGAATAGAAACCCCACCCAGTCAGCGGATGCCCTGTGTTGATCTGATTTTAGCAGGAACAATGGCAAAAAGAACAGCAAGCGATCTGCTGGGCACTTACTCTATTTTATATGCTTTATGGTATTACCTCATTTTTTACTTCCAAAGACCATTTTGAGGGATACAGTTTAATATCTCCATATTGCATATGAGAAAACGTGTGAACATTTAAATGAATTGCCCAGCCAGTAAGTGGGAGTGCAGGGATTCCAACCCAGTCTTAATCTACATACTACTATTTTGTATTTGTTCCTCAGAACACCCAGATCCAGTGCTGGATACCTAGAAAATAAATTAAGAATATCTTGATCCATTTTTGGATAATTTACCCATGTAGTAGAGACAGAAAACAGGAAAAAAAAAATGACCCAAAGGGATTACCAAGCACCCTATCTTTATTTTTTTTCCTATATCCTAACCATGTTCTATGTTATTCCTTCATGCAATATTTACTGAGTATCTAGTATGTGCCAGGTACTGTGCAGGAACACAGAAATAAGTAAGACACAAATCCTGTATTTAAGTAGTGCATAGCTCAGTAAGGGACTCCTGAAGGCAAACCATTTTTTAGGTTTATTATTTGAGAGAGAGAGAGACAGAGACAGAGAGAGAGAGAGAGAGCATGTGTATGAGTAGGGGAGGGACAGAGAGAGCCACATCATGAGATCATGACCTGAGCCCAACTCAAGAGTCAGATGCTTAAGAGTCTCAGCCACCCAGGTGCCCACAAACTGACAATTTTTAAACAAACGACATGGCAAGCGGAGTGCCGTGAGCAAACCACGGAGGAGCTGGGCAGGACCAGTTTCCAAGAGGAGGGGACTTCTGGGCAGAGACTAGAAGGATCAGCCTCAAGAGGAAGTAGCAGGGCAGGTGAGACCTTGATAGATTGAAGGGAGGATGGGAGGCCGGATGGGACAAAGAGAGGCTGGAGATTTCCAGCGGTTCATTATTACTGGACTGAAATGTGATGTTGGCTGTGTCAGTGATCTTGGACAGGGAGGCAGGGCCGAAGCCAAGAGAAGCTCCTGAGACATGAAGGGAGGGAGCTAAATGGAGGACACGGTGCAGATAGAGCGGGTAAAACAAAGAAGAGCCTATTCTGTTCCAAAAAAAAAAAAAAGTGTAGTTCGTGTCTTCAAGTTCTGTTTGTCCTTGGATTTCTCCCACTTTCTATTAAAACAAATGCAAACCAGCGGCTTTACAATTTTTATAGGTTATTTCATGACAAATGTTATAATATGTCACTGCCAGCAGATGGCACTAAGCATATACAAAATGAACATTTTGCGCCCTCCTTTTTTAGTGGCTCTTCCTATTTATTAAAAAAATTAATCCAGTTTTCCTAATACATAAACCATTTTGGTAAGTGTGGGGAGTAAACAAGTCTGTATTTCAGATTAGTTTTGCTTTTCACAATATTGGAAAGAGTCTAACAAAGCCCAACTCTTCATTTAAAATAGCTGAACTTGGCTAGTTTTATGACCAAATTTCAGCATTTAATGCTTCATGTAATTGTACAGTGTGAATGTACTATTAACGGTTTAAATGCCTGGCCTCTTCTGTTCTCAAAGGACTTTTCTCCATTTGGGGAACTCTGAAATTTGACAAGGGTCCAGAACTGTGAGAAAAGACAGTCATCTCAAGGCATACAGTCCCCTCTCTTGACTAGCTGCTGTGGGATAGCCTCCTAGGGATTACCTTGGGGACTCCGGTAAGGTTCTAAAAGGAGAGGAATTTCCTTGGTGGCATCATCTCTGAGTAGTCCAGAAAATTCATGGGAAACTAGAATGGGTGGGTGAAGGAGTGAAAGTAGGTTTTCCGCAGTCAGGTTTTCTCTATTCGTAAGCCCCACATACACAGAGAATGGCAGAAATCACTCAGACAACCCGACAGATGGACACAAAAGTCCGAACTTGCTTTGCTTATGATTGGGGCCAGCAATCTACCCAGGTTAGCTCAGGCTCTCCAACAAATAGAAGCCGAGATGGAGAAAGGAGGGCATGGGGCTTGACGGAAGGGGTCATGGCTGTGGGAGGAGGTAGGACTGGGTGCGGCAGCCGCGGGCTGTGAGGTCCATCTGATACCCAGGAGAGGAGGGGCAAGGGACTGCCAGGGAGACCTGCCCGGGTCTTGGTTACTCAGTGAGGAGCTTCAGAGAAAAGGTTGCCGTTCTGAGGAGTCCAGCACTGGGTAGAAACAGCCAGGCCCTAGTTCCCACCATGCTGTCATTAGCTTGGGACAGCCCGGAAGAGTGTGGCCACTGCTTGATGGCCATGCCAGAAGCTGCAGCTGCAGGTGCTATAACCAGAGGCCATCAGTTAACTGTCCTCCTAGAGGTGAATAGTATGTTCTTCTTTGGAGGAATATCCTAAGGGTGGTGTGCCTTTGTGACAGCCACACGGTCCCAGCTAAAAAGGGGATCTTGTTAAGATCCCCTTTGTATTCCTTAGGTCTCCCTGATGAATCCTCGGGAACAGGTTTTTTTTTGTTTGTTTTTTCCGATGGCTGAGGTGCTAATTTTGTATAGACTTTAGTTCCTGTGTCCTTGGGCCTGGTTCAATTCAGTATATTCCATGAAGGGGCTTTGCAGCTTCATTTGAATAAGCTCAGTATCTATAGATGAGTTAGCTGTAGCTTTTCCATGGAATTTTTCCCCTTCTTTAAAAATTTTCAAATAAAAGCCATTGTCTATATGGGTTCGAAGGATACAAATGAATTTTAATCTCAGCCAAGCATAATAACCCAGTTTCTGCAAAAGCTCCTCTAACATAATTCAGAGTCAAATAAAAATGATCTTGTTATTTGCTCTTTTGGATTATTACTACCTTTCAGAGCTTCCTTTTGTTAACATCCAATTCAGAGTTGACTCCGTGTCTTTAGAAGTATTAAAATGGATCGCATGTGAACTACTTTATAATGCACTTCCACATGGAATACCTTGTTTGATCCTCACAATTCTGGAAGGAAAGCCTTATGAACAACTTACAAAGAAATGGAGGCCCAGAGTTATCGGATTGGAGAGTAAGGGTGCGTGTGTGGTCGTCCCGCTCCAGAGGCGTATCTTCCTTTAAACCCCACTGCTTGCATGACCTGCTTGCCTGTCTCTGTAGTTTCTAGTAAGTACTTCAACAAGCACATGCTGCCGTTGAGCCACAACACAATTCCTGGACTGAGTCATCTGCCTCAATGGTTCTGGGCTCTTGTGCATGCTGCTCCCCCTACCCGGAAAGTGCCTCCCCCCTTCCCCTATCCATTTAGCTGGTTACTTCCTACCTTCCCTTTAGGATACAGATCGAGAAGCACCTGTACGAGAAAAGTCTTATGTGAAGTGACATGGTCTGCTCAGGCGTCCCTTCTATCGTGCGACCAGGGCATTGGTCACAGAGTGGTTATCACACACAAGCTTCTAAGCTCTTTGAAGATAGTTCCTTTAAAGGGGATGTGGACAGACTTGCACACTGTATCCACACAGAAGACTGTAGTTTTTCAATAGAAAAACAGGAAGGAATCTGAGAACTGTAGGGCATTCAAAGAGTATTAAGGATCAAATGTTAATACTTGATTAGACCAGGGCGCCTGGGTGTCTCCATTGGTTAAGCATCCGATTCTTGATTTCGGCTCAGGTCAATGATCTCATGGTTTGTGAGTTCGAACCCCATATCAGGCTCTGCATTAACAGTGCAGAGCCTGCTTGGGATTCTCTTTCTCTCTTTGCCCCTCCCCTGCTTGCTCTCTCTCTCAAAAATAAATGAATAAACTTTTTAAAAATGGTTGATTAGACCTCATTTCAAAGAAAAGCAATGTCTTCTGTTCAATATTACTAAAACCCAGGCTAGAAATTTTGCTCTCTTGGGGGGGGGGGGGGAACCTCTTAATGGATGTATTAATGTTAAGTAGGTACATTGTGTATTTTTTTCTAATTTTGATAGTTAACCGCCAGAAAAGATGAAGAAGCAATTTACCACAATTCAAGAGAAACAGGGAGCCTAATTTGAAGTCCTAAGCAATGTACTACTTAAAGTTGAGTAATAAAAATCTTGGCCTTAAAAATAAACAAATTTAATTTGTAATTTTCTTGTGTATTATAGAACACGGGTGTTTAATAGACACAGGCCATCACATATACTGTGTTGGGTAGCAAAAACAGAGTTCTTGTCATGTGGAGGCTATTTTAAGGCCACAAAGAAGTCACATTATTGCTCATTATTATGAATTGTAATACAATTTCTATGAATGATGTCTTTCCTCAAAGTCCAATGAACCATGATGTGGTAATTTTTAAGAAGTTATACTCCTTTTTCAATAGTATTCAGGGTTTTCCAACTTTCCCTTAATGCACGTAAATTACTTTCATAGGAAACATTTTTTTTTAATTTTTTTTTCAACGTTTATTTATTTTTAGGACCGAGAGAGACAGAGCATGAACGGGGGAGGGGCAGAGAGAGAGGGAGACACAGAATCGGAAACAGGCTCCAGGCTCCAAGCCATCAGCCCAGAGCCCGACGCGGGGCTCGAACTCACGGGCCGCGAGATCGTGACCTGGCTGAAGTCGGACGCTTAACCGACTGCGCCGCCCAGGCACCCCCATAGGAAACATTTTAAAAAGAATCAACTTTCTATAAAAAATTCTACCAAGTTTGTGGTGTTCAATAAAGGCACTGTCACATCATCTGCTATTTGAAGAAAGAAATCGCACGAATGGAAGCTCAAGAAAATCTACAGTCTGAAGTTTTGTTTGGCTGGCTAGACTATGGTCAGCAGAACAACTCGTGATGCTTGCTTAGGCACCCTGGGGCCACTGAAAGACAATCTGAGGTTTAAGAACCACTGATATGCTAGCACAGCCCCCCCGCCCTTTTTTTTAACTTAAAAAAAAGTGAAGTGGCCTATATGTTTATACACACACCCATCTTTGATAACTCGTTTTATTTTTAACATTATATTTAAAATTGAGTCCTGCTGATACATGAATGGATCATTTTCACTTCTGTACAATATTCCATTGTATGGGATTCTTCATTATCTGGTCTACTGGTGGCCCTTCGGGTTGTTTTCAGCCTTTATTCTCCTGAGGTACAAATAATGCCTCCATAAATATTCTTGTAATTGTTTTCCCTGGCGTATTGGTACAAACATTTCTTTAGGGTGATTGTTGGTTGCAGGGACTACACCCTCTCAAATTTACTAGGTAATAAAACATTATTTTCCAAGATAGCTGTACCAATTTGTCCTCCCTACTACAATTTTGTGAGCAACAATTTTGTCGCTCCTTGTTTTTACCGATTATTAGACTTGCACATTTTGTCGTGTGTGTGTGTTTTAACGTTTATTCATTTTTGAGAGGCAGAGTGCAAGCAGGGGTGGGGCAGAGAGAGAGACCCAGAATCTGAAGCAGGCTCCAGGCTCTGATCTGTCAGCACAGAGACCAATGCAAGGCTCGAACTCAAGAGCTGTGAGATCATGACCTGAGCCGAAGTCGGAGGCTTAATTGACTGAGTCACCCAGGCGCCCCTGTCATGTGGTTTTAATTTGTATTTTCCTATATTCTTCTAAAAGTTTTAATGTTCTGCCTTTTACATTTAAGTTCTTGATCCATATAAATTTTATTTTTATGCATGAAGTTATATACTTACCTATTCTTTTCAAATTTTCCTTTTGTTTCTCATGGTTAAGAAGAATTTTCAAACGGATTTTTCTTCTCCCTTCTCTCTTACCCCACCTCTTTTGAGGAGACTCAAAGGATTTATCAAAGAATATGAATGGAGCTCCAGAGAATATACTTTTTAACGATTAAAAATATAGGGAGTTTTTACTGGACATAAAACTCTACTAGTTCACACGAGGCCAAAAACTGTTGGAAATTTACTAATTTCTGTATCCTACAAAAAGCAACCCAGTTTAGATTAATAATAATGGTTTAAGAAATTTCAGTCATAGGGGCACCTGGGTGGCTCAGTCAGTTGAGCGTCCGACTTACGCTCAGGTCATGATCTGACAGTTCGTGAGTTCGAGCGCCGCGTCAGGGTCTGTGCTGACAGCCCAGAGCCTGGAGCCTGCTTCAGATTCTGTGTCGCCCTCTTTCTCTATGCCCCTCCCCCATTCACGCTCTGAATAATAAAACATTCTTTACTATAAATAAATATTTAAAAATAAACATTAAATTTTTTTAAATGTAAAAGAAATTTCAGACATAAACATAACTTAAAAAGTTTATAGTATCGAACCATGAAATGATGATCACTGCATCTTTATTTAAACAGCTGAGGCACTGAGATTTTAAAACTTGATATTTAATGTTAAATATGACATACTGAATATGGTACAAATGATAAACTATTTTAGACAGTTGACGCATGGTCTCCAGCCTACACAGTAGTAAGAATATACTAACTCATATGGCATCTTCATCAACATTACTAAACAGTGAAAAACTAAAAACTCGCTAAAAACCAGTACCGTACAATCTCAGTGCTGAGCTGGACACATATAAATGTGGATGAATATAAAGAGGTGATACACAAAGGGAAATGCAACCATTTAACAAACATGAATAGGTACCCAACCTCAGAAACCAGGGAATTAGTGTGAATTAAAATAATAATGAATAACATTTCAGGTGTCACAAATTAGCACACTGACTTCTGGTGGTGTATATAATCCTTTTGCAAAGGTAATTTGAGGCAAACTGCATTGTAGACTTTAAGAGTATCCACATTTCTTGGCTGAAACTTAACTTTATAGAATCTATCCTACGGAAATAATTTGAAAATTAAAAAATCTTAAGGTACTAGGATATTCACTGTAGTGCTGTTCTACATATATACATACATGAAGTAGCAAGAGTGGAAATAGCTTGACAATGCTTAAGAGACATATTTATATACATGGTCTCTCTACACACACACACACACACACACACACACACATGGGGTATTATATAGTACTATGAAAATAGTCTCTGTAAAATACTTCCCTATGTATTGCATAAAGAAGAAAACATAAAAGTGTTTAAATTATGTTAAAAGAAGAAAACAAGCAAAATATGCATCCCTGATAGTAAAGTTGGAAGAAAACAATGACACAATTGAGTTTGTTGAGTATTTCCCCCCTTCTTCCAAGTATCTTTATTCAAAATTAAAATTCTGAGTTTGCATTGCTTGTATAATAGACACCTATCAAGTGAAATACAATTTTTATTATTAAAATTAACATGAAAAGTACTCCATGCTTTTTCATGCGGCATCTGTTAGCGGCAAAAGAGTAGAAGACACAGCAGTCACTGATGCTGTAATCAGAAGATGGAGACATGGAAGACGGGGAGGATTGCTGTAGCTTGTGTGCAACTCACTTTTAGCCGTAGTTTCAAATGCATGTGCATAAATATGATCATCGGAAACTAAGGGAAACACTTCATTGCATTGGGGAAAATCTACCCATGACTCAACCCACAGTGTTCATGCACAGTCTTCACATTTCAGAGATATAAACGATTCAGTGTATGCAGGTGAGAGGCCAATAGCATTATTTGTACAAAAGTAAGGCGTAGCCCAGTATTCCTCTTTATTGACAGAAAATAAAGGTAGAACTCTTTGAAATGTTGAGACGAAATAACCAACCATGTAACTTGATATTGCTAAGCTGGTTATTTGGTGAACGGGGAGAAGGAGCAATGGAACATTTTTGAGTGCACATCTGTAAGTGCCAAACACTTTACTACATTATCTTACATTATCTCATAATGATGCTACTGAGTGGGTAGTTTGGGCTCTCATTTACAGAACTGATTTATAGAGTCCGACTTACAGGTGAAGAAACTGAAGTTCATAGTCATGTGACATGGCCAAGCTTAATTAGCACAGTGCCTGGCATATAGTAAGGGCTCAATAAATACCTTTTGAATGGACGGTAGGTGATATCCCCAGTAAAAACAAATGCCAGGATTTAAAATTAGACCTATCTGGTTACAAAGCCCACACTATTTCCTTCACAATACCCTGACTTCTGTGTGAGATGATGCAGAATTGTTTTTAAATGGCTAAGAAAGATCATTGCCAATGTAAACATGGTTAATAAATTTAGGAACCTATGATTTGTACCTTCATACCAGATTTATTTCAAGGTCAAAATGTATGCTTAGTAAAGGATGAGAAAAGATAGAAAACACACAGAGGATCTTCAAGGGTTTTTTTAATTCTTAAAAATATATAGTACATGAAAGTAACACAAATCCATATCAATACATTATATTTGCATGAAACATTTAATTAGTTAATATTGTTCTTCCCTGTTTTGGTTGTTGAATTCTACCAGCTTCTTTAAAAATATTTTTATGCCAATATCATCAAAAATGTGTTACTTTAATTTTATGAATGTCAGGTGCTATGTCTCTTTTCCTTCTTTGCCCTACACACCGAAAACTTATTTGAAAATGCTAAAATAGTAAAATGTTTTACTTTCTTAGCTGCTCTGCATCCTGTGTTAAAATATCTGACAACTATACAAGTTGAAAATAATAAATACATGTAAGTACACTTGTATAAAATATGTTATTAGGTAATACAGCTCTTCTTTTAAAAAAGTTCTCCAAAAGTTTGAAAAATATTTCCTATGAAAACATCATCCAAAACGTATTTTAATTTTTACAAATGTTAGGTGTTAAGTCTCCCTTTTCTTTTTTGTCTCATACCTAGGCCCCAGTTACTTGAAAATACTGATAAAATGTGGTGTGCCTTCTTAGCAGTATTGTAACCTGTATTAAATGAAGTATTTTACAATTACAAAAGTTGAAAAGTAATTTTATTCGTTTTCTTGAATATAATCTCCTACCTACCATATATGAACTAATCTATGGAATTAAGTTATTTGTTATCTCAAATGTAGAGGGCCAAGGACATAAGGGAATTACAAAGACTCTGAGATGATTAACTTAAAGCAGATAGATACTAAAATGCTACAGATGTGGCATATTTACTATCAAGCACAGACAGTCTTTGCGTTTGGCAACATCCTCAAGATAACTATTTCCCACTGCCAAAGCACTGTTGTTGCATAGGTTTTATATTGGAGGAGAAGATTTATAAAAACATCAATGTCCTCATCTAAACCCAAACATAAATGAGGATTTAGAAATTTGTTATTACAAAAGATGGCGATTGGAAAGATAGTAATCGGAAAGAAAGACTATGTCCAATGAGCTACAGGGCTGTCAAGATGAAAATGCCTTTGCTTCATTCGGGATCTAGAATCTTAAAATCTCATCTGACAAATTTAACTAGATTTTCTTTTCTGATTATGTTTAACCCCAAAAGTTGGTCATGAACCATAGCAATTTTTATTTTATCTGGATGTTAAAAGAAAAACCACTGGATTATAAAGATAGATTAATAACCTGTTGAACTTAGGTTGGGAACTAATCAATAGAAAATACCTATCTGGTTGGGTAAATAAATTTCAAGAGATACAAAACATTATAAAATAGGTTGTTATTAAAAATATTTAAACTGAAATGATAAAAAAAATATTAAAAGCTAATAAAGATCTTTCCTGAGGGTTAGTAAAAGCAAAAACAACCTGAACAGACACGTGGTTACACACAAATTTCCTCATGGAGGTAAAGAAGTTGTGATCAGAATCAGGATTTTATGGAAGTGTCTTTCAGAAACTGCATTAGTCTATTCTAAGTGGTTTAAAGAGTTTGAGCTGGTACATGCTGGTACCAGAGAAAATCTGAAATAATTCACCTAGTTGGATGCAAAAGGACTTACATCTCCCCTTGATTTATTAAATCTCATTGTTCTTTTACATGTATTTTTCTTTAAAACTTTAAGATGGACATTCGTTTCTGCAGAATGAGGTGATTTCATCCTTTAAATAACAAGCTTAATAAGGCTGACATTCAATGGAAAACAATGAAACAATTTACCTTTTAGTAATCAGAATAACTAAAATATTTTTATCATCTTCTTTTTAAGGATCCCTTATTAAAGCTTGTGATTTTCTTTTAATGTAAATAAGCCAAAGTGATGGTTTTCTACACACCTCCTTGCATCACAGTGTGATAGGTAGTCTCGTTGTCAGTTAACCTTTAATACTCTGTACATACTATTTTGAAATACTGTGGTGAAGTAGGGCCTCGGGTCCGTGAGCAAGACGCTACATAAGGGAGGATTAGCTGTATTGGAAGGGTCTTCCACATCCCAAATTTCCAGCATACTGCACCCAGGCCTAAAAAAGAAAAAAAAAAAAAAGGCACATATATACCTATATTAAAAATGCATTCAGATACAGGGGAAATAGGTAAATTATAAAGTAGCTCCAAGTTTGTTAGAGACTAATTTATTTAATAAAGGTTTTAAAGCATCATTTAAACTTTTTTTTTTTTTCAACATTTATTTCTTTTTGGGACAGAGAGAGACAGCATGAACGGGGGAGGGGCAGAGAGAGAGGGAGACACAGCATCGGAGACAGGCTCCAGGCTCTGAGCCATCAGCCCAGAGCCTGACGCGGGGCTCAAACTCCTGGACCGGGAGATCGTGACCTGGCTGAAGTCGGACGCTTAACCGACTGTGCCACCCAGGCGCCCCTAAAGCATCATTTAAAAAAAAATATCAGTTCAACATTTAGAGATAAAAATGAAATTATGCTGCATTTTCCTGTTCCACTTAAGCAAATAATCAGTATATTATTAAGCCTACCAGTAAAGGTCCAATATACATTCAGAAATACATATTTAAAAATTTATTTTCAAAATGAAATATAAATAGATATATTTTCAAAGTGGTGTCACCATCCAAGCATAAGGGCCATGAGTAGTAGGAGACAAATTAAAGGAGAGCTAATCTGATTCCTGATGAATTTCATATTTTTTGAGCTTAATCTAACTTAGATTATCATGAAAACATATAGTCCAAGGTGAGGAAAGAAAGCTCTTTTGCCAGATTTGTTTTCTTCAACCCTTTCCTATTTGGGGTGGCTCTATGATTCAACCGCCTGGGATAATATTTCCCACTAGAGAATAACCCCACATGAGAGTCAGTAAAGGGAAGAAGTCAGACGAAATTGACTTTTTAAAAAAAAATTGTTAAGTTTATTTATTTTGAAAGAGAGAAAAACAGAGCACATGAGTGGGGGGGGGGAGAGAGTGAGAGAAAGAGAGAGAAAGAAAGAGAGAGAGAGAGAGAGAGAGAGAGAGAATCCCAAGCAGGTCCTGTGCTGTCAGCACAGAGCCTGATGTGGGGCTTGAACTCATGAACCGTGATACTATAATCTGAGCCAAAGTCAAGAGCTGGATGCTTAACAGACTGAGCCACCCGGGAACCCCAAATTGACTTTTATTTTTCAATAGCTATATTGTATACAATTTATATACAATAAAATGTACCCATTTTATGAGTAAAGTTTGATAAATATGGGCAAATATGTGTAGGTGTGTAAGCACCACCATAATCGTAATACAGAAAATCCCCAGCACTGAAACAAGTTCCCTTGAGCCCTTCTGCAGTCAGTGCTCTCGCCCAAACTTAGCCCAGGCAAACACTGATCTTCTTTCTGCAATATAGTTTTGCCTTTTCTAGAATATTCTAGATATTTATATTCACTACAGCTTTCATGTGTTACTCACGTGATAACAATTCCATCCCTTTTCTTTCAATCTATACATGTATTTGTACTTAAAATGCATGTCTTAACGGGCAGCACATAGTTGGATTTTGCTTTTGTATTCAGTCTACTACTAATCTCTGCCTTTTGATTTGAGTGTTCAGTCACATTCTTATTCGTGATTACTAAACGTTGTTTGATTTAGGTTTGAAGGTCACAAATTCAGAGAAGTTCTTCAAGAGCAAATTTTTCTCAAGTTTCTCCCTGCTTTTGTGTCACTTTCTAGAGACTTCAAATAGTTGTTTTTAATACCATTAAACCTAACTTTGCATGCATCCTGTTAACTGAAGCATCTGCATATTGGAACTATGTCCTTGCTTTGAGTAGTGCCATGGTAACTCTTAGAGGACACAGGTCCAATACACATCAGTTAACATGACGCTGAGCTCCATGGAACCATGCAAAGCAAGAACGCAGCTTTGACATGCTCAAGTTTCACCTAATATAGTACCATGCAAAGTGAAGAGTACCTGTGTTTTCACCCGATTCTTATAACTGTAATATCTGCGAGCATTAACTCAACCTTTTCCTGCCAATATTAACTGAACTCCTTCCAAAACTGGTTTCTTATGGGTCTTATGTTCAATTTCTTAGGGCCTTAGACAGACTAATAACTCCTAAATCCAGTTTGCCCAAACTAGAAAATCCAATTCGCACTTTTCATTATTTTCCTTAAATGTCACACAGCCTTAGGGCTTTCAGGTAAGGAGTATGTGATACTTAATAGAACAGAGTTGTGAAGAAAAGCAAAAGCAGCCAATTTTGTAAAAAGATTGCCTTGAGAGAAAATGTGCTATTCCTTCTTTACAACTTATTCCTTCTGTTCTCAGAAGGCTATTAGTGATAGCTGTAAAAATGTTTTTCTAAGTACCAGAATTTTAGAAGAGTTCTTCTTTGCATAAATATTTACTTGTATATTTAGAGTAAGTTGTTTACATAATTACATAAGTAAAAACACACAGATCTCAGTGTACAGCTCCATGAGCTTTGACAAATGCATCCATCCATATGAAAAACATGTCAATCAAGATAATGAACACTGTCATTCTTCTAGGAAAAAGAAAAAAAGTTCTTGAATCCCTTTACAGAGTATTCCCACCACCACCTCCACCCCCTGCTCCACCATAACCAACTGCTATTCTGGTTTTTATTCCCATGAGTTTTGCATATTTTCAACTTGATAAAATGGAATCTCATAGTAGGTCTGTGTTTGGCGTCTTTCACTCAGTATGTTTTTGAGATTCATCCTTTTTACATTTCAGTAGTTTGTTCCTTTTCATTGCTGAGTAGCATTCCAGTGTATGAACATACTACAGCTTGTTTATTCATTTTTCTCTTGATATTTGGGTTGTTTCCAGTTTGAGATATTATGAATAAAGCTCCTATATCATCCTCTATGGATATTTTCATGTCCCTTGTTTAAATTCCAAGGAGTAGAATTGCTGAGTAATAGGCCAGAGATATGCTTAAATTTTTATAAGAAGCCTCCAAATACTTCTTCAAAGTGGTTGTATCATTTTTACTCCCATTGGCAATGTGGGAGATTTCTAGCATCCTTGCCAATATTTGGTACTTTCGTTAAGATTTTATCTGTTCTACAGTATATGTTACGGTATCCCACTGTGGTTTTAATTTGCATGTCCCTGAACACTGATAATATTGAGCATCTTTTCATGTACTTACTATTCACATATTTTCTTTCGTGAATTATGTCTGTCCAAGTCTTTTGTCCGTTTTCAAATGTGCTATAAATGTATTACTTTATAAAATTTCTTCATACACAAAATATGTGTCTCCTTCATCAGATACATGCTCTGCAAATATTGTCTCCCAGTCTATGGCTTGGCTTTTCATTTTCCTAACAATATCTTTTGAGGAAAAGATTTCAATTTTGATGTGAACGATTTATTCATTTTTTAATAATGGTTAGTGATCTGTGTTCCAAGAAATCTTTTAATTTTAACTTTTACATTTAGTTCTGCAATCCATGTCAAGTTAATTTTTGTGTATGGGGTAGTATGGGTCATGGTTCACTTTTTCTTTGAAACAGATATCCAGTTAGATCAGCAACATTGTTGAAAACACCTGTTTTTGCATTCAAGAAAAAAAATACTGTTTTAAAATTTTCTCTGCATTTTTTCTTTGATCCATAAGTTATCCATAAGTTTACTGCCTTATTTCCAAATATGTATGGATTGACTAGATATCTATATTTAGATTTCTAATTATTAATTTCTAACTTAATTCTGTAGGACTTCAAATCTTTTAAACATATTGAAGCCATTTTTATGGCCCAGCATGTGTTTTCTCTTGATGAAAATTCCATGTGCCCTTTAAAAGAATGTGTATTCGGGGCGCCTGGGTGGCGCAGTCGGTTAAGCGTCCGACTTCAGCCAGGTCACGATCTCGCGGTCCGTGAGTTCGAGCCCCGCGTCAGGCTCTGGGCTGATGGCTCGGAGCCTGGAGCCTGTTTCCGATTCTGTGTCTCCCTCTCTCTCTGCCCCTCCCCCATTCATGCTCTGTCTCTCTCTGTCCCAAAAATAAATAAACGTTGAAAAAAAAATTTAAAAAAAAAAATAAATAAAAAAAATAAAAGAATGTGTATTCTGCAGAATATATCTTCCTGTACTGTTCTATAAGAGTCAATTAGGTCAGGCTATTTGATACTTTTTGTTGTTTCTATCTTTCAATCCTTACACTCTTTTTATCTAATTTTCTTAGTAGAGAAAGTTAACATTTCCAGCTATGATTAAAAATTTGCTTATTTTTTCTTTTAATTATGCATATTTCTATTTTGTGCACTTTGAAGCTCTGTTTAGATGCATACATTTTATTTTTTTTTAACATTTATTTATTTTTGAGACAGAGAGAGAGAGCATGAACAGGGGAGGGTCAGAGAAAGAGGGAGACACAGAATCTGAAACAGGCTCCAGGCTCTGAGCTGTCAGCACAGAGCCCGATGCGGGGCTCGAACCCACGGACCGCGAGATCATGACCTGAGCCGAAGTCGGACACTCAACCGACTGAGCCACCCAGGTGCCCCAAGATGCATACATTTTAGAACTGTTACATATTTTTGATGATGAACTAATTCTTTTGACATTATAAAATGTCCATCTTTATCTGTGGTAATATGCCTTGTCCTGAAGTCTACTTTGTCTTATTAAATTTTAAATTAATGGATGTACACATACATTATGTTTCTGCTTCTTTTACAAGATGCCATTTCTTCCTAGATATATTTATTAGATATTAAAACTAGATATAAAAATTAGCTACTAAACTTGTGAACCTAGCTCTTCAAAAATGTTCTATAGTTGAATTCCTAATTACCTACAGGAGAAATGAAAATTCTTAATGTTAGGCCTAATACGACAAAGAACCTCTTAAGTCAAGGAATCTAAAAAAGGCCTCAAGATAACCTATTAGAATTTTGTGATTTCTAGAAACTATACTTAAGAATGTTTTTTTACTCTTTTCTCTTGAGTTACCTGAAACTTTTTTCATAAGTCTTATAAATTTAATGTTATCCACTTGTAATAACAGAATGCTAATGTCTCTATTGCTGTAAATTCAAATCTTTATTTCACACATCTAATAAAAATTATCATTAAGAATTTCAAACACTATGAAAGAAAGCTACATTATGATGCTAAATTTAAATGAAAAAATCTGGAAGCTAAAACACTATAGTTTTTAAATGATATTTACTTTTCTACATGAAATGATTTTAAATGCAATAGTGTTTTTTTTTAAGTTTATTTATTTTGAGAGAAAGACAGAGAGAGAGAGAGCGAGCAGGAGAGGGGCAGAGAGAGCGGGAAAGAGAGAATCGGAAGCAGGCTCCACACTGTCATGGGGCTTGATCCCAAGAACCATGAGATCATGACCTGAGTAGAAGTCAACTGTTACACGCTTAACTGACTAAGCCTTCCAGGCACCCCTCCCACAATAGTATTTCAGTGGAATTTGTTTAGAATAAAAATTCTTAAAGAATCACAACTACTATAATAAAGTAAAACAGTTGTGGCTTAAAAATATTCCATATTGTATAGCACAGGGCTCATACTCACTTAGTTCTCACAACACACCATGCCTCTTCCAAGATGTAATAATTCACATGTAACGCCAACAATTTATCTCTCACTTCTTTTGCAGATTTTCGACTATATGTGGAATAAACTATTTTTGTCCGGGCCCTTTACATTCAAAACACAAGTTAAATGTTTTAAAATAAATTAGAATAGACTAGAGAAATTTTGCTAGCAAATCAAAATCTTAATACTCACTGTATAGAGCATTCATATATATGACCTCAAGCAGCATGAATGTTTTGGGGATAGCATAGATTATTTTTGGATAGCAGTTTCCACATTCCTACTTAATTGTGCATGTGCTAAACCTTACAGTGGTTGGAATTTTGTATATACTGCTTGTTAGTGCTTACTGGAACGGGCAGATATAAACTGGTTTAGAGTCTAGAGCTGGGTAGCAGGATAATAGTTCAGGATAAAAAATTTGCTTTGTATAATGCATAAAATAATTAATCTGCTCATGGAACACATTCAGATAGAGGCTGAAAGAGTGGAAACGTTTCAACAGATAATTTCATCTGTAGAAGCTCTGAAAAGCATCTGAATTGAAGTTGAAATGTAGCCAATCCAACATTGAGATAGAGGACATCTAGTGTAACAGTCAGGTAGAGAAAATATCTTAATGGAAGTGTGAGAAACTGGATTATTTACCAAAATTTGGTACGAAAGATGATTTGGCCTTAAACAGGTGTTTTTATGAAATCCTGAACAATTATCATTTATGCATTGGGAATTTCTTAAAATTTCAAGCATATGGGATGTCCAATGTCCACAACCAGACATAAAACTTTAAATAATTTAAAATGTTACCTCTAACAATAGGCCAAAGATGCATTAACAGGAAAAGATTACCCTGACAATTACTAAAATGATTAAAATAATTTTTAAAGTCAGTTATTGAAGGAAAACAAAACTTTCACACCTCAGTAAAAACCTGAGTTCTCATAACTGGCTAACAAAAAAACACCCTAAATGTTCATAAGTGCATATAGTATATAGCAAATTTCATATATATTTTTTTTGTTTTTAAAAAAAACTAGGTATAGACCACCAATAAGAGGGAGAATGGTTTCTTAAATCAGGCAGAGGGGCTTGTGGAGTCCAGAGCAAGGGCTAGCCAACTATGCCCATGGGCCGGATCCATCCCATCTGCCATGACTAGTACTTAGCAGTTCTACTTCAACAGAGACACACATGCAGGCTAGTCACGTGACATCTTCACTCTGAGAAAAATTAACCTTTTTCCTTTTTTCAGAGGTTTATTAAACATCCTTTAGAGTCAACAGGCACATAATTATACTTTCTGGATGGTTATTACACATTTTTAAACTACCATCATGAGTATGAAGATGAGAACATATGCATGTGTATAAAACCTTCCCTATTTCTAAGAGCTGATATAAGTTGTAAGCGTGTCTAGTTGAAACATTTCAATCAGTTGCCAACCTCAAGTCTGCATCCTCATAATGCGGATGATTCACAATGGGGTGAAGGGTAGACAGCTTGACACTGGCCATTGTAGGCATGGCACCGGCAAAAACAGCATCTGGAAAGCAAGAATATATTCCTTAATGCCATATTTTAAAGAGAACAAAGATTCTTTTTCATCTATAATATTTGAACTCAAATTAAGAATACAAAATACATTTAAATAATCATCACTGGCACCGTTCTTATTCTTTGTTCAATATTGTCGACTATAATAGGAACCAACTTTGTTATCTCTGCGCAAGGAACTGTGTGAAATATTTTTACTTGGATTAAAAAATCTAGCTCGCACAACTCCATAAAGTGGGCTATAGGTTATTCTTGTTTTGTAAATGAGGAAACAGACATCACAGGGGAGAGTGACCGGGCCAAGACCACACACCTCGGCAGTGTCCAAGCCCACCCTCTTAGCTGCTTCACTACAGCCTCCTGCCATGGTAAAGCTCAAGGTAAAGATGATACTACAAAAATTTCATATCTCGTCCTGATAATCTGAAATGTTAAGAACTGAGAGACTGTTACAAAGGGCAAGTCTCATGCTACATCTTTTAAAATGACCTTCATGGGCTGTGAACTGTAGTTTCTTGGAAGACAAAATGACCAAATGCTGACCTCCTGGCACTGTTGTATAATACATTATTATATAATTTTGAAGGTTATTATCATTTTTAATCAGCATAATAAAATCACTAATAAGAACAAGACAGGTCATTCAGGTCTACTGTAAATAACTGTTCACCTGCAAATATAGTTAAGTATTCTAAATGTAACGTCAAATGAAAATCTCTACATAGGAATTAAATTTGCAAATATTTAAGTCAACCAATATAGAAATGTGTATTTATTATCACAAGATTCAATAATTAATGATGGAAAGCTCTTAGGCCAGAGCAGTGGTTCTCAACCAGAGATGATTTTGTTTCCGAGAGACACATGTGGTCAACTTCCGGAGACATTTTTGGTTGGCTCGCTGTGCGAGACAGAGGTGCTACTGGCAACTAGTGGGTAGGAGGAAGGGATGCTGCTAAAACTCTGTGATGCACAGGACACTCCCTAACATCAATAGTGTCAAGGTGGAGAAAACCTGGGCTAGAGGGACCCAAAGCCCAGGGCCACAGTTATCAGGAGGACACGAGGCAGGCCTGTTCAGCAAAGCTGTAATCACTGAAGAGAAACGATCTGTGGCAGAGATGGGGAGAAATGCTCTATATACTCTTCACTCTAGGTGGTGAGATAAATATGAACACGGTGGGGGAAAGAATATGATATTTTCCTATATGTATACTGAAGTCTCCACATATACTCGACTGACCATATTAGAAAAAAGATCCCTTCTGACTTGACAGAGTCTCACTAATACATGACTTGGTGATTAGACCATGGGCTGGATTTCAGTTCTCACTTGTCCTCTCAACTGAGCACTTTTATGCAGTGCACAAACTATACAACCCTACATGGGGGACCTGAACGTAAGCACTAGTCTCACCCATACTATAGAGCATCATGCTGATTTTAATACACATGTGGTAACCATAAAAGAACTCATAATACGAGGATGAAAAAGAGACTTATAAGAAGATCAAAGAAGAGACAGCTAAAACTTAGGTGGGAGTCTGTGAGAGTTATCTTAGAAGAAGTTGCCAAAGGTAGGCCCTCTCTGCCAGGAACCCAAGACGAACATTGGAACAAAGAACGACACACTAAAAGATTGAGAAAGTAGGTACCCGGTAAAGCTTGGGAAAAATATCTAACTGGGAAGGGATAAGGGAGAGTAAAGGGAGTGCCTACACTTGGTACTCCTATAGGGAAAATTCACAAGAGGATTAATTTAAAAATTCTGATTAAATCGTCCTGGCAGCTATCGGTGATTTAGGTACTGTCACCTCTGAAAACCAACTATCTGAGCTGAAGCTTGTAAAACTTACTTAAATGATGCCTAATTAGTAAAATGGCAACTGTCAAATAAATGATAAGAGGAAACTGACCCAAGGAGTCACAGGATGAATTTAAAGAAGCCATAGTGAACAACTAGCGCCAGAAAAAATTACTAAATATCAAAAATAGTTTATAGATTATAGATTAGTTATAGAAAATACTGTAGAAAACACTTATTCTCTGGAAAGGTTTTTCAACATGAAATAAATAACTTTGCTTGAGGTGGTTCTGGATAAAGATAGGAAGGAAAAAAGGTAAGCTAAAAATGATTAAATTTTAGAGTATTTAAAAGTAGGATTTATACTCATCTCCTTGAAATGATTTAGTGAAGAAAAAAGAATATCTGAGATTTTAACTCTTCTTGTGTGCAACTGGTTTTACAGAGTTGGATCAGACAGTCAGCACTGACTGAAGTGGAGAAGGAGTGCTGTTGACATTCCCATGGTCAGAAGTACCTTTTCCAATGGCCTGTAACTAGGTGTGGAATTTTGTTATTAAAGATTTCTTTTATTTGTCAGTGGTAGAGTTAAAATACAATAATGATCTCAGAGTTATAATATATAACTGTGAACAATCATTAATTCCTCATGTTAATTAAAATTCCTGAGTTATCTAGGAGGCATTTAAAGAGGGCACAAAATTGTTTTTTGAAAGGGTTTGATTTGGTGGATGCTGCAATTAGCTTGCTCAAAATCTGTGAGTGTATAAATGTCACCATGTGTGTGTATTTTTAAATGTGTGTATGTTACTAACTATACATATAACCAGACAGCGACATACCTGGTCTAGTATTGTATTTGATCCATTGTATCAGTTCTTCCTGAGGCAAATTATTAAATTCTCCTATTATGCTCCATTGATTATGGAGGTTTGCACAACCCTGTATTGACATCACTACTAGAATGCCAAAGATAACATTCTCAAAGCGAACTCTGCAAAAAACCCAGCCGAAGAGCTGAAATGAAAGAAACCAGTTATTTTTAATTCTTATATGAAGAGTGCTATAGGGCAATAAGAAACTCTCACGTTGCTACTTTAACCAAGGTGGATTACCATTTGATACGATCAATGCACTAATAATATACGGAACTGCCATCACCTACTGTTTAAACATAGTAAATATTTTGGAATTACAGGGCCACTAAAAATGGAACTTTCTTTCCTCTCGAAAGAATTAAGGCAGAAATACACCTTACCCTTCTAGTACTGATTTACCACCAAGGATTAAGATCAGTAAATCACAAAATAATGGAACATCCTCGAACTAAGTCCTGTAACATCTGCCTTTCACGGAGCAAGGGGGGGGGGGGTCATCTATGGAAACCCCACTAGCAGAAACACATATTCCTCCTGGAAAAATAAGCATTATGATATTGTAAGACAAGACTCTTATCATCAAAGCTAAGTAAGATGTTTCTAGAAGTGCATTGGTCCCCAAATTCTAGCTGCTTTGTATATAATGGTAACAGAACTCCCAAACTGACAACTTTCCCTCGGGGTTCTTGGAGCCAAACAGGACAATACTACAGAAATTCACCTGTATCTACTCTAGTATTAGAACATTTGAAGACAGTTTTGATGCGTCAAGAGACTCTTGCACAGACCTGAACTCTAAAAAACTATGTCTGTGGACAGAATACTAACAGAGGGGAAAGTGTGCCTCCTCAGTTGTCATAAAAGTATCGGTTAAAATCTAAGAATAATTTTCAAAGCTACTCAAAGTTCCTTTTGTTATTCATAGTTAGTCATGAAATAACATTTTAAATAATTTAAACCAAGTTTTCTTATGTTTTGGATTACTCAGCAAAGCCATGGCAACTACCCTGCTGTTACTATAGTTACTACAGTACAGTTACACAAGGATGAATGCCTTACCCGTCGAGAGCACACCAAGGAAGCTACAACACACATGTGAGGTGTTAGAAACAACTTCAGCCTCATAATTAAAATGGCAAGGACAGTGAACGCTAACAGTTGCAATGTGTGAAAAATCAGCTGTAAAAACAAAAAAAAATGACAATTTCACTTTATATATTTTTAAATAAATAAAAAAAATATTAAAACTATTATTTGCTAGGATAAGGATCTTTTAATTGAGTTATAAGTCTGTTAATATTTATTAATTCATTCAACAAGATTTATCAAATGCCTATTATATGCCAGGTACTGTTCTGGGGGCTCTGGATACAGCAGTGAACCAAACAACAGTGAGGCACTGCTGCCCTTGGGAGGCTTACATTTTAGAACATTTATTAAGGAGAAACAAACATGGTCATAGCAAGTAAATGGATCCATTACAGAGTCTATTAGAAAGTGGTAAATTCAGTGGAGAAGAGACTGGACCAAGGAAAGGAGACTGGGAGGACACGGTGTGGAGCGAGGCCCCAGGTGGGAACAGTTGAGACCACAAGTGGGATCATCAGGGTGGGCCTCATGGGAGAGGTGGTATTTGAACAAGACCCACAAAAGGTGAAGGAGTGAGCCACAGACACATACAAACATGCAGTGCTTCACAAACTTGTGTGTCATTCAGTCACATAGCAAAACAATTTTGTTAAAGTAGTGGAAGTACATATATCAATATTTGTACTGATTAGGACTCCCCATTTTTATTAAGATGGGGTTCTACTGAGCAGAGGTTTTAGACAAAACTTTTCTAACAGACATATTCATAAAATATCAACCGATTCTTCACTAGAAAAACAATGCAACCGAAAGTGGAAACTGAATATCCATGTTCTAATTTTCAAATTAAATATTAAAGGTAGCCTCATCTATAAAATTGAAAAATATTAAATCAATGCTGAGTGTTAGAGAAGATGCCACGAAACATACCCTGAAATAATTAATTGGTACATTTCTGTAATTTGGCAATATTTATCAAGACACTACTAAGGAGCCAACCCCCCTGAGTTAAATTTCCATTCTAACCTAAGGGAATAATCAAGACAAAAAATGCTTCTACAAAGACGATCACTGAAGTGAATTTTTAGCAGCAAAAATAGAAACAATCTATGTGACCAATACAGAGAAGTAAATCACCACATTTACCACATGTATAGAGCCATTAAAGATTACATGTTAGAAAATTATATAATGGCATGGAGAAGTTTCAGTGTGTATAAAATTATGTACTTACAAAATATTAATTTTGTGAAAAACATTCATGTGTATGTATGTGTATATATATGTATACACACATATATGTATATATCACACACACATATATATATGTGTATACATACACACACACACACACACACACACACACACACATACACACACGCATGGGGGGGGTAGGGAGGAAGGCTATAAAAATATATACCTAAAAAGTGAACAGAGGTTATTCCTGAATGGGGATTTTCCTGAACTTTCTAAAATTTTTAAAATGTTATTTTTATATTTAGAAATATATAATTTATATACAAAACAGAATGCAAAACTGTGCCCAAAGCTGTATTTTTTTCCTTTTTAAGTAAAGATGTTTAAAAATGGAATTTGCTAATTTTTTCATAATTCTTCAACCCAAAGCTGGAACGTGGAGGACTTATTTCAAAATCAACCCTTCAGGAGCACCTCGGTGGCTCAGTAGGCTGAGGGTCCGACTTTGGCTCCAGTAGTGATTTCAAGCCCCACATAGGGCTCACTGTTGTCAGTGAGCCTGCTTCAAATTTCTATCCCACTCTCTTTCTGCCCCTCCCCTACTCGCACTGTCTCTCAAAACTTAACATTAAAAAAAAAAAAAATCAATCCTTCATTTTTTTTTTGTTAAATTATTTATTTTTAAATTTTTTAAAAATTATTTTTGACAGGAAGTGCCAGTGAGGAGGGGCAGAGAGGGGTGGAGGGAAAGAGGATCTGAAGCGACTCAGTACTGACAGTACAGCACCCAATACAGGGCTTGAACTCACAAACCATGAGGTCATGATCCACGCTCAAGTCCGCTGCTCAACCAACTGAGCCACCCAGGTGCCCCCTTCAGTTTTCTTTAGTCAAACTCCTCTTTGGACAAAATCAGGGACATGATGTGGAGAGAACAAAAGACATCAACGTATTTCATACCCGAATAGGTCCTTTTGTTTAGGACCATTAAATCACAGATTGGTAGATTACAGGGGCCATCTTCTTTAATCATCTATCCAAAATAGAGATCTCTTCTATAAATCTAAGAGCTGGGTATTCACTAATTCCTGAAAAGGAATATGCCAAAGGGAGTGCCTGTTATGATTATGGACAGTGAAAATGTTAGAAAATCTTTCCTAAAACTGAACCAGTGTCTCCAGTAATTTCCACATCTCTGCAACTACACAAAATTAGTCTAAACCCATTCACACATGACAGTTCTCTATTATCCAAATACTGTAGTCATGACTTTGCACTAACCCCACCTTTACCCTTAGAAAGCTTTCTATTTTTAAGCCAAATATTCAGAAACTTGGATCACTGTTCCGTATTGTCACAATTCTGGTTACCTTGCTCTGGACATGGTACAGACTACCCATGTTTTTTGTTAAAATGTGGCATCTAGAAATAGACTACCATAGATATGGTCTAATTAATGCAAGTACACATGACTTCTCCCAATATGCCTTCCTTTGGTTACTCTGAGCCACAGATGAGACTATCATGGTCTCTGCTAAATCCCATCACTTCTACTTTATTTTTCCATCATTTCTTCTTAGGACCAACTTCTCATGTGACCAAAATTAAATCCAAAGTAATAATTCTTCTTGACTTTCCTCTATCATCTAAAGGCTGAAAGGACTTTGTTTTCATGGGGAGACCTGAAAGATCCCTACCATTTCCTTATCTTCCCTGCATACTGCTTTTTGTGGGTGCATGACATAGAACAGCCATCCCAAATGGCACCACTTATGTTTGTTTTTTATTGTCATCCACACGCTCCAACCACTCTTCTACTCACAGGCTACTGACTTTCTATGGAGCTCCCTTGCCAGTTATTTGACCTTCTAAACTATCAAATAGCTTTCTTTTTAACTACCAAATGGAAGACAGAAGGTTACAGTCAAAAAGTACAATTCAGAAGGCACCTAGGTGTCTCAGTTGGTTAAGTATCTGACTTTGGCTCAGGTCATGATCTTATGGCTCGTGGGTTTGAGCCCTGCATCAGGTTTTGTGCTAACAGCTCAGGGCCTGGAGCCTGCTTCAGATTCTCTGTCTCTCTCTCTCTCTGTGCCCCTCCCTGATTCATGCTCTGTCTCTCAAAAACAATAAATGTTAAAAAAAAAATTAAAAAGTACAGTTCAGGTGTGCCTGGGTGGCTTAGTCAGTTAAGCATCTGACTCTTGATCTTGGCTCAGATCACGATCTCACAGTTTGTGAGTTCAAGCTCTTCATCCGGCTCTGTGCTGGGGGCATGGGGCCATCCCTCTCTCCGCCCCTCCCCCAGCTCTTTCTCTCTCTCAAAATAAATTAACTTTAAAAAAAGTACAGTCCAAAAATCTGTACTATATGTACAGTGTCGTCAATTCGTTAGTACTTCTGTCCACATAAAAAACTAGGAAAATCCTCACAACATCTTTTAGAGGCTGGAAACAAGGAAAGAAGAGAAGCCCAGCAAACTGTTCACTACCCATCTTTGGAGTAAGTGAGCCAACTGGGTAAAGTGTGAAGTAGCAGCTACCAAGCACAAAGAAAACAAAGACTAAGTACGGAAGGCCAGTCCAAATGGCACATTGTCCTGGTCAAAACTACCTCCCACAACAATGTAAAAATGTCTTGAGAACATGGTAGGGATGCCCTTCACTGGCACAGGTAACAGAGGGCAGACAAAAGGTCCAAAAGGCACACAAATTTAAAAGTGGGAATTTACACAGCGTTTAACTTATACTAGGCATTATTCTAAGTATCTTACATGGAACTCATTTAATCCCATAGCCACCACATGAGCTAAGTGCTGTTATTACTGCTGTTGTTTTGTTTGTTCCCAAAAAGATGTAAAGTAACTTGGCTAAGATCACAAAGCCAGTAAATGGAAGAACAAGGATGTGAGGCCAGCCAGATCCTAGGTCTGTGTCTTTAACCACTATACTTCCTCTCCAAACAATACACTATCAACCACATGGTTCTGTTAGTCCATGGACACAGACTTGTACAGACCCCAATACACATCACTCAATCCATTTCTTCAAAAGAAGTAATTCTTCCCCCCAATTCTGTATTACTTCACTCCTTCAACAGGATACTCCTATATTGGTTCAGACAGCTTCAGCTGTATGTCACAAAAAACTCTCTGGCTGGCTGTAGAAAAACTTTACTTATGATAAAAAACACAAACTCAACTGAGTTAAAATATAAAGAATCAAATATAAACTAATGAAATTGGTTAGGGATTGGGAAAAGAGTGAAGGCTGATACAGGACTGGCCATCATGGACAAAAGGAGGTATGAGTGGGTCAAAAGAATATTCAGGATTGAACACCCTCAGTGTTATCCCTCCCTCGCCTATCTTCACAGTAGCTCCTCATTGATACTATAACATTCTGGCAATAAATATTGTTTCTAACTCTTTCCCCTCTTTTTCTTTCCTGCGAATTACTAGGTACTCCACCAATTTCTAAGCCCATAAAATAGAAAAATTGGTTAAAAGAAACCAACTTATGAAATAAATAAAATACAGATAAATACATTAAATTGGGAGGAAAAAAATCACCACAGAATCCTTTCATCTAACAAAGTTTGCCAATTATCATGACACTACAGAGGTAACCCAGGGATTTATTTAATGAGGTGAAGGTTGTGGACTGCCCCGGATTCAGAGGGTTGGCACAAAGCAAGGAATATACTCTCTTCAGTTTAAAAAAAAATTAACAGATTTGCTATCACTGTCTTTTAGTCTGCTTGAATTCTGATTGCCTTTTAAAAAGCTATCCTAGGGGCGCCTGGGTGGCGCAGTCGGTTAAGCGTCCGACTTCAGCCAGGTCACGATCTCGCGGTCCGTGAGTTCGAGCCCCGCGTCGGGCTCTGGCTGATGGCTCAGAGCCTGGAGCCTGTTTCCGATTCTGTGTCTCCCTCTCTCTCTGCCCCTCCCCTGTTCATGCTCTGTCTCTCTGTCCCAAAAATAAAATAAACGTTGAAAAAAAAATAAAAATAAAAATAAAAAGCTATCCTCTCTTATGTGAGTTCAAGCCCCGCGTCGGGCTCTGTGCTGACTGCTCGGAGCCTGGAGCCTGTTTCAGATTCTGTGTCTCCCTCTCTCTCTGACCCTCCCCCGTTCATGCTCTGTCTCTCTCTGTCTCAAAAATAAATAAACGTTAAAAAAATAAAAATAAATAAATAAATAAAATAAAAAGCTATCCTCTCTACTGCCAACAGGGGGAAAAGATCTACAACTCAGATCTGACTATACCACCTCTCTTACACAATAAAGCCCAGGAGACAGTCCAGTGTCTTTGCATACAAAATCACCAGAGTCTGAACTTGGGTCATTTTCTGCTACTTCTTGCCTTCTCCATGCATCAGCAATACTGATTTGCCTGCAGCTCTGAACATAACTTACTACTTTATGGCTTCCTTATACACGCACATGCTTTGACCTTGGAAAACTCCTCCTCTAAGGTCATTAATAAAATCTTTCCCCAACTACCCCTATCTCCTCCACACAGATTTAATCACTTCTTCTGCACTACTGGTCTATCTACTTCCTCCGTCATGGCACATATAATGAGGTGTTCACCTTGCTTGTCTTCCTCCACTATACATTAAATTCCATGAAAGCACGGACCTGGTGTACAGGTGCACATAATAAAGATTGAGCGGATTAGTATACAGAGTTAACAGAAAAAATTAAAATGGGTAAAAAAAAGATAAATGGAGAAATGAAAAACAAGAAGAAAACAAAAGAATGTGAAAAATGAGGGCAGAAAATTAAGGAATACTGTGTTTCTAAAAAGAGGTGGATTTTATTTTTTTTATTATTTTGCTATTTAAGTTTATTTATCTAATTTGAGAGAGCGAGTAGGGGAGGGGTGGAGAGAGACGGAGTGAGCAAGAAACCCAAGCAGCAACAGCGTGGAGCCCAATGTGGGGCTCAAACCCATGAGCTGTGAGAGCATGCATGACCTGAGCTGAAACCAAGAGTCAGATGCTTAATGGACTGAGCCATCCAGGTGCCCCAAGGTGGGTTTTAAATACAGTATAATAAAATATGAAGTATGAATGTGCGCCACTAAGTAAAGTGGACAATGTGACATGGCTGACTTGCATAAGAGCAGCTCATGTTAGGTGGTAGCATGTGGTGAACGATTAACAGCATGGACTCTGCTGCTACATGGCCTGGGTTCATGGCCCTTGGTTCCACAAAGCTAAGGTCATTTCAGCTTTGCGACCCTAAGTTACTCAACTTCTCCATGCCTCAATTCTCTTTCACCTGTAAGATATACAAAATAATAGTACTTACCTCAATGGGTTGTTGTGAGAATTAAGCTATAAAGAAACATAAATCACTTCCCCAAAATGCCATGCACACAGGAAGCAGTAAGGGCTGACTACTACTTTGAGGGCATTGGAGACGGACTGCTAGTGTTCAAATGCAAGCTTTAGTAACAAATAGCTGTAGACCTGACAAAAGCTATTTAATTTCTTTAGGTCTTCGCTCTGTGGCCCAGACCGCTTTGCTTTTCTTCTCAGACAGGCAGCTAGACTTCATTTCCCAAGCTCCCCGGCAGTCAGGCGTGGCCGCATGCCTGAGCTTCAGCTGCAGGCAGGAAGTTCACATTTCCATTTCCAGGCCTAGCCCTTACAAAACCTCCAGTGCACCCTCTTCCCTCTTCTTTCTCCTTTGCTGATTCAATGCAGACAAGCACATCAATCCTCCAGTGCAGGCTCTTCCCTGTTCCTTCTCCTGTGCTGACATGAGGCAGACAAGTACATGGGCCCCAGAAGCCACACGCTGAAGATGGCAGAGCTATAAATGGAAGGAATCTGGGTTCCTCAATCACTGCCTGTTGGAGGGCCACCTGCTAACCAGGAACTCCTAGTTTTAACTTTATGTCAGCAAACAATTAAACTTCTACTGAGTTAAGTTACTGAAATGTTAGTGTTTGTCTCCGTGAAAGCTACTATCATCTAATTAACATAATTTTCTTATTTGCAAAGCGGGAATAATATTATGAGAATTAAACAGCACAGTACATGGCACATAGTAACTACTATAAAATATTCATTATCATTATAGGCTGTTTTCATTAGGTTCAAATTCAATTGTGAGAATTACAAATTCTCTTGTAAATTTGACCTTACCCTTGAGACTCAAAGTGCTAATACTTAGGAAATCTCATTTCTAGCCCCTGATGAGCTTTCTCTTCATATGCCACAAAATAATTTAGCACCATATAAAATGTTGTCTTGTTTGCATCAGGTCTGTTGAAAAATTATACACATTTGAGGGCAGAAACATTGCTATTCCACCTTCTGTGTCCGGGAACACTGCTAAGATTGTAGCTGACTGACCATCAAGTCCATGTGTGGCAGCAGGCCACCAGTCACAGGGCCACGGGTATCCACCTGGATAGGCTCTAGCTGACTAGAGCTATAGGCTCAGTGGGCTAGGAATTTAATGCTTTTATTATTGAACGGATAAAAGAATGAATGAATTAATGAAGGTAATTTAATTATGCTCCGTGGTCGTCAATGAGCCTTCTGGTTTTCAAATCCTTTCTACTGTTCAAAAGAGCAGACGGAAGCATGGGAAGGATCACCAAAATGTATTACCAGTGCTGAACCACAGAAGCACGACTAACAGTGCAAGGCAGTACCTTTGTGAATTACCCTTGAACTAGAATTTAACACACAAATACAGCAGAGATTAAAATGAAAGCCTTACCTCACCATGTTCAAGGAGCTGTTTTCTGGAATAAAAAACATTCTGTATTTATTGAATGTCCACTATGATTACATAAAAATAAACTGCATTTATTTGTTCTTAG
Source organism: Prionailurus bengalensis (assembly GCF_016509475.1). NCBI lineage: Eukaryota > Metazoa > Chordata > Mammalia > Carnivora > Felidae > Prionailurus > Prionailurus bengalensis. The sequence continues at coordinate 125,169,428 of NC_057348.1, forward strand.
ATTTAAAAAATTTGATTCTCTCTAAACTATTCAGTAACATGAATAAAAAAAATAAAAATGTTAGACAATATCACTAAAAATTACAGCAATATGAAGGCAGGATTGACAGTTATCCTATTTAAGGTATATAAAAAAGCCATGCTTTGGTTAAGATAAAATAGGTTTTACTGATTTCAGGAGATTGTACCTCTGTGTGAATTTTTAAAAAAGAATTTATATTAAATATTCAACCATGACAAGCATATATATTGTTTTAGATAAGTACTGCTGGACTTTTGAGTTACTTTCATTTTTGACAACTGTAAGTACCATGAACATCCTTGTACATAAAACCCTGAGCATCCCTGAATACTTCCTTAGGATAAATTTCTAGAATAAACATTATTGGGTAAAACATATAAATATTTTTATTTCCAGGAAAGCTTATGTCTAAAAGTTTACAAGATTTGTATGGTGTACCTACTGAGCTCTAGGCACTGTGCAGGGAACACAGCATAAACAGTGTAAACATTGCCCTTCTCCTCTTAGGCTGCATGTGAGACTCACACAACAGGTACAGAACTATTTCATTGTTCCACTGAGAAGACTGGAGACTTCAGTTGTACATGCAGAGAGGCCTTCTTCTAATATGGATTTTGGGGTTGGAGAGAAAAGTTACACAGTTCAAGTAAGAAAGTACGAAGTAAGGGAAGTTCAAGGGCACACACAGATCCAGAGATTTTTTTTTACTTTTTATTTTTTATTTTTAAAGGCTGGTCAGGGGAAGGCCTGGCAGGAAAGCATTGCAGTCACCAAATTACTCTGCTTCCATTGAGGCCCCTTCCTGACTTGCTCAGTGGAGGGAGGGGCCAGGGGGTGTGGCTTCCCACTGGTCCTGAAATCTGGGCACAACAGAATGCTGCAGTGAATTGCCTTGTGCAGAGGAGAGGCCTTGAGAATAGCCGCTGATGTGAATATATCTAGTAGCTAATTTAAAATGTGAATATATAACCAAATCTGCAAACAGAAAAAATAGATAAAAATTAAAGAAATTAAATTGATAAAAAGCAACAACAGATTTTCAAAAAAGAGAGGCTAAGCAAAAGATGAAGAGACCCTACAATTCTCTGAGGTAAAGAAAGATGTGAATGTTCAGATTTAAGTGTCCTACAAGTTAACAAACATATAAAGTACACACACAACCACACGTACATATGCACATGCATATCTTAAAACTCTATAAATTTCCAGAGAGCAAAGCTTTATATGAAATTTCTCATGTGTAGGGGCTCAGTTGGTTGAGCGTCCAACTCTTGATTTTGGCTCAGGTCATGATCTCACCGTTCATGGGTTTGAGCCCTGGCTCAGGCTGTGTGCTGACAGCATGGAGTCTGCTTGGGATTCTCTCTCTTCCTTTCTGCCCCTCCCCAGCCTATGCACTCTCTCGCACGCTCTCTCTCTTAAAATAAACAAACTTAAAAAAACTCTCATCTGTAATGCTCAATGCTAGAAAACAATAAAGCAACATCTACAAAATGCTGAAAAAAATCCCAGGAATACCTATTAAACAAACCATCAACTTAATGTGAGGGCTAAGTAAAGGTATTTTTCAAACAAGAAAGCACTCAGAAACCCTTGGGAGGAAAACACTGCGGCACCACTCCCAGAAGGAGCTGCCATTGCACCGCTCCGGAGGCAGGGCTGCCGTCCCGCACAAGCCCTCACACAAGCCCTGTGCACATCAGGTAGAGAGACGTGGCCACTCTGCGTACACCAGCATTTCAGACCTCTGTGGCTGCTCTGCAAACACCAATGCCTCAGGTGTGAAACCAATGCTGCTGTAGGCTAGCCAGAACCCCAGACCCACTGTTGCTTTATGAGTGCCTGCACTCCAGACCCCAGCCTTGCGGTCATTTGATACACATCCGTGTCCTGCAAATTGTCACCAACGTGAGCCAGCCAGTGCCCCGCACCCTGAAGCCATTGTTTCTCCATGAATGCCCAGGCTGCAGTCCCCGAATTGTGCCTGCTCCATGTACACTCACATCTTAGGAACCAGATTCACCACTACAGGTGGCTAGCCAGAACTGCTGGAGCCCAGAGCCGCCATTGCTCTGCAAGCACACGAGTTCCAATCCCCAGCAACACAGCTGTCCCATGGTCACCCACGTATCAAACACCACTGCCACCACGACCACAAGGGCACCCACAAGACAAACCCAGTGCCAAAGGAGATACCTTGACCACAACGTGCACCATGGGAGAAAAGATCAAGTGGTCCCCAGAAGTTTCACCACTGCAGATCTCAGCAGATCACCACCATTACAGACACCCACAGCCTTGGTCATTGAAGACGCCTGCAATCTTCACCGACGCTAACCTCAGCTGATAGAGCTGCACAAATACTACAGTGTTGAGCCTTCCCCAAGAATGGAAACAGCACACCTTACCTGGCTCCTTGCACCCACCTGCAGGTAAAGGTCTTTCCTCACCAAACCAGACCCTAAAATCTGAAAGAGGTGATTGCTCCATCAAATTGAAGAGATCAAGGCAAGGCTACAAGAAATGAAAAATCACGGAAGTATAACACAGTCAAAGGAACACAATAATTTTCCAGTAACTGACCCCACAGAAATGGAGATCTGTGAACTGCCAAAGAATTCAAAATAATTGTTTTAAGAAAGATCAGTGAACTACAGAGAGTGCAGACAACTAAATAAAATTAGGAAAACAATACATGAATAAAACAAGAAGTTCAACAGCTAGAAATTATAAAAAGAACCAAATTCTAGAGCCAAAAAATACAACAAATTAAATGAAAAATGCAATATACAGCATCAATACCATACCTGATCAAGCAGAAGCAAAAATACGGGAACTTGAAAAGTGATTAATTTGAAATTATCCAGTGAGAAGAGAAAAAAAAAAAAAGAATGAAAATGAGTGAAGAACGTTTATGTGAATTATGGAACACCATCAGAAGAAACAATATTTATATTATGGCAGTCCAAGAAGGAGAAGAGAAAGGACAGGAATCTTATTTAAAGATCAGCTGAAAACTTGCCAAATCTGGAGAGAGATCTAGATATCCAAGCACACGAGGCTCCAGGTACCAATACAAATTAACCACCCCCCCCCCCGAATTCACTAGACCCATCATAATGAAATTGTCAAAACTAAAGACAAAGAATAAACTGTCAAAGCAGTAATTATCTCATAAAAGGGAACCCCCCTAAGGCCATTAGCAGATTTCTCAGCAGAAACCTTGCAGGTCAGGAGAGGATAAGATGTTATATTCAAAATGCTCACACTAAAAAATCTGCCAACAAAGCAGGGCATCTGGGTGGCTCAGGTGGTTAAGCGCCTGACTCTTGATTTCGGCTCAGGTCACGATCTCATGGTGAGACCGAGCCCCATGCTGGGTTCTCTGCTGCTGGCGCAGAGTCTGCTTAGAATTCTCTTTTTTCCCCTCCCTCTCTCTCAAAAATAAGAAATCTAAAAAATATCTGCCAACTAAGAATACTTTACCCAGCAATGCTATCCCTCAGATAAAATGAAATAACTTTCTCAGACAAACAAAAGCTGAGTGAGTTCATCACCACTAGACTTGCCTTAAAAAAAATGCTAAAGAAGTTATTTATGCCACAATGAAAGAATGCTAATTAGTAACCTAAACATATATGAAAATATGAAACTCACTGTAAAGTTAACTACACAAATTAGGAATACTCTAATGTTGTAATAGTGGTATATAATCACTTAACTCTAGCATAAAAGTAAAAAGACAAAAGTATTTAAAAATAAGTAGAGCCATAATAATTTGTTAATGGATACCACACAGAAAGATCTAAATTGTGACATCAAAAGGATAAAAAGGGGAAGTGAAAGAAAAAAGCTGAGATTTTGTATGTGATTGAAGTTAAGTTTTTATTGGCTTAAAAGAGACACTTACAAGATGTATTATGTAATAAGGCTCATGAGAACCATAAAGCAAACTACAGTAGATACACAAAAGATTAAGAGAAAGGAAACAAAGCATACCAGTATGGAAAAGGAAGACAGCACGAGAAGAAGAAAGGAACTATGAAACAGAAAGCATCTAGGTGGCAAAACAAGTCCTTATCTATCAACAATTATTTTAAATGTAAATGAATTTAATTCTCCAACCCAAAGACAGAGAGTGGCATAATTTAATTTATTTAGGTGTTTTGATGTTGGATGCATATAGATTTATAGATGTAGATGTATATATGTAAAATGGTTGTAAGAGCATGTGATTCTTGATATTGGGGTTGTGAGTTCAAGTCCCACATGAGGTGTACAGATAATTTAAATAAAAAAATTTTTAAAAAAGAAACTCATTTTAGCTTTATGGACACACATAAAGTGAAAGTGAAGGGATGAGAAAAGATATTCCACTCAGATGGAAACAAAAAGAAAGCAGGGGTAACTCTATATATCATATATATATACATATATATATATGCATACATATCATACATACATATGCATACTATATAAGCATCATATATATATATATATGCATACATATATATGTGTGTGTATATATATATGCCTGTATACATATATATATGTGATATACATATATATCTATACATATGTATATACACATATATACATCTATAGCTATAAATCTATATGCATCCAACATCAAAACACCTAAATAAATTAAGCAAATATAACTAGATCAGAGAGGAGAATGAGAAAGCAATGCAAAACAGTAGAGGATTTCAATACCAATTTCAACAATGGATGGATCATCCAGACAGAAAATCAATGAGTAAATATTGGACTTGAACTACACTTTAGACCAAATGGACCTAACAAATATATACAGAGCATTTCATCAACAGTAGTAGAATACACATTCTCCTCAGATGCACACAGAACATTCTCTAGGATAGATCTTATGTTAGGTCACAAAACAGGCCAATAAATTTAAGAAGACAAAATCATAACAAGTATCTTTTCTGACCACAATAGTATGACATTAGAAAATCAATAATAGTAGGAAAGAAAGAAAATTCATAAATACATGGAAATTAAACAACCTAATCCTGAACAATCGATGGATCAAAGAAGAAATCAAAAGAAAATAAAAAATATCTTGAAACAAATGAAATAAAAACACAACATACCAAAACATGGAATGAAGCAAAAGCAGTTCTAAGAGGGGAGCTTATCCTGGTAAATGCCTATATTAAGAAAAAAATATTTCAGGGGCGCCTGGGTGGCTCAGTCGGTTGAGCGTCCGACTTCGGCCCAGGTCATGATCTCACGTCCGTGAGTTCGAGCCCCGCGTCGGGCTCTGTGCTGACTGCTCAGAGCCTGGAGCCTGTTTCGGATTCTGTGTCTCCCTCTCTCTCTGACCCTCCCGCATTCATGCTCTGTCTCTCTCTGTCTCAAAAATAAATAAACGTTAAAAAAAAAAAATTAAAAAAAAAGAAAAAATATTTCAAATAAACATTTATATACCTCAAGGAAGTAGAAGAACAAATGAAGCCCAACATTACCGAAAGGAAAGAAATAACAAAGATCATAATAGAAATAGATGAAATAAGAGACAAGAAACAATAGAAAACATCAATAAAACTAACAGTTTTTTTGAAAAGATAAACAAAATTAATAAGCTTTTAATAAGACTAAGAAAAAAACAGAGAAGATTTAAATAAATAAAATCACAAATGAAAGTGGGGACATTAAAATTGATACCACAAAAATACAAAGGATCATAAGAGACTACTATGAACAATTATACACCAACAAATTGGACATCTCAAAGAAACATATTCCTAGAAACATACAACCTACAAAGACTGAATTACAAAGCAATAGAAAATCTGAATAGACTTAAAACTAGTAAGAAGACTGAATAAGTAATCAAAAATCTCTCCACAAAAAGAAGTGGAGGGCCAGATGGCTACACTGGAGAATTCTACCAAACATTTAAATAAGGATTAATGCTAATCCTTCTCAAATTCTTCCAACAAATTTAAGAGGAAGGAACACTCCCAATCTCATTTTATAAGGCTGGCATTACCCTCATACTGAAGCAAGACAAGGATGATAAAAGAAAAGAATATTGTAGGCCAATATCCCTGATGAACATAGATGCAAAAAACTTCAACAAATACCAGAAACCTAATTCAACATCATATTAAAAGGACCACACACCATGAGTAGGTGGGATTTATCTTTGCAATGCTAGGATAGTACAATACATACAAATCAATAAATTTGATGTGCCACTTTAAGAGAATGAAGAATAAAAACCATCTGATTATCTCAACAGATACAGAAAAAGCATTTGACAAAATTTGAAACCCCTCCATGATAAAAATTCTCAACAAATTAGGTACAAAAGGAATGTACCTCAACATAATAAAGGCACACAGCTAACTTCATACTCAATGTTGAAAACCTCAAAAACTTTTCCACGAAGATCAGGAACAAGACACGGGTGACCACTCTATTTCCCCCCAGCACTGTATTGGAAGTCCTAACCAGGGCAATTAGAAGAAAGGGAGAAGTAAAACTGTTTGCAGATGATGTGACCTTACGTACAGAAAACCCTAAAGACCCCACCAAAAAACTGTTAAAACTAATAAATGAATTCAGTAAATTTGTGGAATACAAAGTTAACATATAAAAATCAGTTGCATTTCCACACAATCACAGTGAACTATCTGAACGGGTAATTTAGAAAGCAATCTCATTTATAATAGCATCAAAAACAATAAAGCACTTAGGAAGGAGTACACTTCACCAAGGAGAGACCTCTACACTGACGACTGTAAGACACTGATGAAAGAAACTGAAGACTACACAAATAGAAAGATATCCTATGTTCTTGGTTTGGAAGAATTAATGTTAAAATATCCATACTACCCAAAGCAATCTACAGATTCAAAGCAATCCCAATCAAAATTCCAATGACATTTTTCACAGATACAGAAAGAATGATCCCAAATTTCATATGGAACAACACAAGACCCTGAATTTCCAAGATAATCTTGGGAAAGCAGAATGAAGCTGCAGGTATTGTAGTTATTCACTTCAAACTATATCACAAAAGTATAGTAATCAAAACAGTATGGTACAGGCATAAAAGTGGATACATGGACCAATGAAACAGAATATAGAGTCCCCAAATAAACTTACGTGTATATGGTCAATTTATCTTTGATAAGGGCACTAACACAATGGGAAAAGGATAGTGTCTTCAATAAATGATGCTTAGAAAACTGGATATTCACATGTAAAAGAATGAAATTAAACTCCTATTTTATACCACTCACAAAAATTAAGTTGAAATGGATGAAAAGCTTAAATGTAATACTTCAAATCATAAAACTCCTATGAGAAAAAACAGGGAAACACCTCCTTGACATAAATCTTCACAATGATTTTTTGAGTCTGACACCAAAAGCACCATCAACAAAAGCCAAAATAAACCAGTGGGACCACATCAACTAAAATGTTTCTGCACAGCAAAGGAAACCATCAACAAAATGAAAAGGCAACCTATGGAAGGGGTGAAAATATTTGCAAACTGTGTATCTGATAAGGAGTTAATAGCTGAAGTAAATAAGGAACTCATACAACCCAATGGCGATAAATAAATAAATAATCTGATTTAAACATGGGCAAAAGACCTGAAGAGACATTTTTTTCTGAAGGAGAACAGGAAAAATGCAAATGTGCTCAATTTCATTAATCATCCAAGAAATACAATTCCGAACCACAACGAGATATCACCTCACTACTATGGGAATAGCTATAATCAAAGACAAAAGATACGTGTTGATGAGGACACAGAGAAAAGGGAAACCCTGTGTACAGTTGGTGGGAATGTAAATTGGTACAGTCATTATGGAAAGCGGTATTGGAGGCTCCTCAAAAAACTAAAAAGAGAACTGACATACGATCCAACCATCCTACCCCTGGGAACATATCCAAAGGAATCAAAATCCATATTTTGAAGAGATATCTGCACTTCCATGTTCATGGCAGCATTATTCATAATAGCCAAGATATAGAAGCAGCTGAAGTGTCTGTCACTGAACACATGGATAAAGAATATGTGATATATATAAGCAAGGGAATATTATTCAGTCTTAAAAAAAGGGGGGGGGGATTCTGCCATTTATGACAACATGGATGAACTAGGAGGGCATTAAGCTAGATGACATAGGTCAAAGAAAGACAAATCCTTTATGGTATCACATATACGTGGAGTCTAAAAGAGAAAAAAAAAAGTAAATTCAGAAACAGAGTAGAATGGTGGTTGCCAGAGGCTGTGGGGTGGGGGCTGACACGGGTGATGTTCATCAAGAAATACAAACTTTTAGTTGTAAGATGAAAAAGTTCTGAGAAAAGAATGTACAGAATAGTGACTATAGTTAATAATACTGTAGTGTATACTTAAAGTTTGCTGAGAGTAAGGATCTTAAGCATTCTCATATACAAAAAGGTAACTGAGAGGTGATATAGGTGTTAGATGTATTAATCAACTTGATTGTGGTGATCACTTCGCAATATATATGTACATCAAGTCATTGTGTTGTACACTTCAAATATATACTTATTACTTGGCAAAAAATAAACATTATGAAAGAAAATATGAGGAAGTAATTTAATGATTTTGATGTGGGTGTTTCTAAGGAACAAATTAACACAGAAAATGTATAGTTGTGACTGTACAGAAATTCTAAACTTCTATAAAGCAAAGACCATTAATAAACTATAAATTGACATCCTAGAAGAAATGTTATACATGTAATAGGCAAAAGGTTACTGTCTATAATATAAATTAAAATACCCTACAAATCAATTTTCAAATGGTCAAGAGATACAAATACACCAGACATTTGAAAGATGTAAAACTTCCCTGGTAAAGACGGATAAAATAAAATGAGCCCCCTGCTTCCCCCCACCTTTTTTTTTTCTTTTTTTACCTGTGAGAAAAAGTTCAGTTTGATAACACTGGTGTTCATGGAGATACAGAGAAATGGACACTCCCATCATAAGTTCTCAGGATTTATCAAATTATAAACATTTATAAATTACGGTTCAAAAGTCCCATTTCGAATATTCTAATACTAAATATTCTAAATATTAAAATAAGTATGCAAAGAAATATGTGCAGAAATGTTCATTACTCTTAGCACTTGTTGTTATGACAAAAAGATAAATAGAATCTTTTTTTTTTTAATTTTTTTTTTCAACGTTTATTTATTTTTGGGACAGAGAGAGACAGAGCATGAACGGGGGAGGGGCAGAGAGAGAGGGAGACACAGAAGAATGGGAAACAGGCTCCAGGCTCTGAGCCATCAGCCCAGAGCCCGACGCGGGGCTCGAACTCACGGACCGCAAGATCGTGACCTGGCTGAAGTCGGACGCTTAACCGACTGCGCCACCCAGGCGCCCCATAAGATAAATATAATATTAACGCCCATTGATAAGGGACTAGCTAAGTACTTGGTAATCACTCATATGAGGAACAATAAAATGTGGAGACCACTACAAAGTATGAGGAAGATCTAGGCAGATACCCAAGATAAGCTGTTAAATAAAAACAAAAAGTTACATAACAATAATATTGATTCTATTTTTTATAAAACTATTGTGTTTTTGGAAGTGTTTTCTAGAATGATACATATGAAGCCATTTGCAATCAGCACCAATGAGTAGTAGCTCTAAGGGAGGGAAACATTTTCTCTTTTCTTGAAATATTATTTCATCTGAATGTATTACTGTACACATGTATTATTTTTGTAATTTAAAAAACTCCTCTGCCCATACACACACACAAGGCTGTCACTTTCAGGACTGTAATCACCTCCTTCCTTTGAGCTAAATATCTTCCACCCTTTGGTCCCCTCAAGTCTGTCCTCTTCCACACTGTACCCTCTCAAATATTTGAAGACAGTCACAAAGTACTTCTCAATCCTCTATTATCCAATTAAATATCCCGGGTGCCATCATATATTCTTTATGTGAATAGTTCCCATGGCTCTAAAAACATTCTTTTTACTGCATCAAGGCATATTTGCCTGGTCTCTATCTGACCAGAACAAAGTCTATTAAGATTTAAGACCCAGAACATGGGTCTATTAAGCGCCTCGATTTGGATTTCAACAAATAAGATTTAACCATTTCAAACATAGGGTTCTGTTTAGCTCTTCTAGCAACCATATGAAATGCTTTACTGAAAATATAAGCATGGGGTATGGAGCTCATGGAAACTCTCTGTACTAACTTCACAAATATTCCGTAAATCTAAAACTGTCCTAAAAATAAATTTCATTAAATACATCAAATTTAATGATACAGCTATAAGTATAAAATTTAATTTAAGATATTCCTCAGAAGGAAATTTTCTTCACAATCTACTTCTCATGTCTGGTAGCAATGTGTGATTTGAGTTATTTTACTCACATATGTTTAGCAATGTGTGATCTATTTTACTCACATATGTTTATGACATAATTCTAGTGACTTCACTAAAACCACCAAAAAAAAAAAAAAAAGTGATACAGCAAATGGCTTTACAATAAATGGAGAATAAACTATTTCATGATTATGCAGAAAAACAAATAATTATGTTTTCTCTGAAAGTCAAAAAAAACCTGCCCAAATAAAACTTTAGCTTACTTCTGTTTATGGACTTTAAATTCTAGCCATATATTAAAGTTTAACTTGATTTAAACTTTAAATTAATTCAAATATAAGTATCTCCAAAACAAGTCCAAACACATAAAAGAAATCTCTAAGAATAATATATTCAGTCTTTTAAGAGAACATCTAAGATTGGTTCATGTCTTTCTTAATCAAAATGCTGATTTAATATACATTCATTTAATATTACAGTAGTTATTTAGTAACTGAAGACAGTATGATTTAAAAACAATTATAATTACCTTTGATAGGTGTTCGCAGATAACACACATAAAATATCACGAGTAGCCTGTGAATAGAATAAATTAAACTTTTCTAAGGAATTATGTGACATTTAAAATGCTCCAATTCATTAATGTAAACACCCCCACAAGGAAAAAGTATCTTAATTGTTAAAGTGAGTTCTCAGAAACACTTTAATCCCATCTTTGCCCCAGGCAAATATTTTCTTGCCATTCTAAGTTCCTTTGCTATTAAAAAAAAGAAAGGAGTGTTGGAGTAAATCTTTTTTTTTTTTTAATTATTTTTTTTTAACGTTTTATTTATTTTTGAGACAGGGAGAGACAGAGCATGAACAGGGGAGGGTCAGAGAGAGGGAGACATAGAATCTGAAACAGGCTCCAGGCTCTGAGCTGTCAGCACAGAGCCCAATGCGGGGCTCGAACTCATGGACCGCGAGATCATGACCTGAGCCGAAGTCGGCCGCTTAACCGACTGAGCCACCCAGGCGCCCCGGAGTAAATCGTTTTTAAAAAAATGTTTATTCATTTTTGAGAGAGAGAGGGAGAGTGCACAAGGGGGTGGGTGGGGGAGTAGGGACAGGGAGGGCAGAGAGAGAGGGGGACAGAGGATCCAAAGTGGGCTCCTTACAGCAGAAGAGCCCAATGCAGGGTTCAAACTCATGAACCATGAGACCATGACCTGAGCCAAAGTCTGCCGCTTAACCGACTGAGCTCCCCAGGCACCCCCGCTGTTGAGATAAATCTTTAAGGTCCATTTCAACATTAAAATTCTAAGCCCTTACATGTGGACAACTCTTTGCTAGAGTTTAAGTTTGTATTTTACTGGGAGGGAGGTGGGCTGAAAGTGGGGAATTAGTTTCTATAAAGGAGGCTGCTTCTCCCATGTACTTTCAGAGATGATCTTAACCTTCCACGCAAAGTGGGAAACTCTCCCCCACCCCTACCCACCTCCCTCCATACTCCATACACTGCAGTCCATACTCCGGCTTCACTGAAACTCCAGATTATTATAAAATTATTATGGCATATCTGCTTCCCTGATCTCAGCCACGAGTGAGCACTGGGAAGGCCAGTGAGCACCTCTGACAATGTACCACAAGATGCTGAGGGAGGGAGGAGAGCAGGAGGAGTGAAGGGGAAGGTGGGGGCTAAATTGGTCCAAGGAGGCTTTAGCTACAATCCTATGCAACTTAAACAGTAAGATAAAAACCTTATGGGGAACTTAAAATTTTAAACTGTGAAGGATATGCGCTTTACAACTTAGAAATAAACAATGAAAAAAAATATAGTGAAATTTGAACTCTAAAATTAAATCTAAGTTTAGAATCTTTAACTTCTCTCATTTGTTCAAGAGCATTTTTTATGGATGAATGTTTCAAGTGACATAAATGAGATTCTAGTCACTTAGGCAAGCACGAAGCCTATTTGGTGGTATAGTTGATAGAATATATGCACTTAGGGGAGTTTAGGATTCTGTAGTGTCACAGAAAAATCATACTATATATGCCTTCTTTCTTTCTTCCCAGAAGTGACTTCACACAAGTGAAAATGTAAATTTAGATCAGAAATATCCTTGAGGTGAAAAAGAAACCACAATGGGACAAATAAAGATGAGGGGTTTACCTGGAGGCAGAAAGGAGTTAAGCTGCAGGGATGGGTTTGTGTGTGTGTGTGTGTGTGTGTGTGTGTGTGTGTGTGTGTGAGAGAGAGAGAGAGAGAGAGAGAGAGAGAGAGAGAGAGAGAGAGAAAGAGAGAGAGAAAGAGAAAGAGAGAGAGAGAGAGAAAGAGAGAGAGAGAGAGAGAGAGAGAGAACATGCTCATGCACATGCATTTGAGCTGTGGTATGTCTGGGGGCGAGTACTATGTTTATGAGTCTTGGATCTTAATTTTAAAAAATAGTAATAGTAGATCTAGCTCTCATTTTCTCCGATGCCAGCTATCTCCTCACTGAAGAGTTAATTCCTGCATTACCCCTTTAAGTGTAGCCTTGGAAGAATACCACCGTTTGCCATGATGGAATGGAAACAGGCTAGTGGAGAGCTAGGCAGAGCCCAGGGGACACTGCTCTAGTTTACCCATTCCTTCTCATTACCTCTAGCCTCTTTCCAAGTGGTCCCTAGGGAACTGGGTCAAGGGAGAAACAACAGAGATCAAGGTAGAGACAGAGGCTTCTCATAAATTGTTCACATTTTACATGAAAACACGGGAATGAGAAAATGTGGGAACTGCAACCACACACACAAGGTATGCACCGTGACTTTACACATAGAAAACTAGTTGGATCAGGGCCACCCCTGGTATGGTGGCAGAGAGATGCTCCTGCTATCTACTTAAAAGTCTATGATAAATACATACTTGAAAGGGCGGGCCTACGCCAGCCAACTCCATCTTGTTCTGTGTCCTTCATCTTGACCACACCTCTTCCCCTTGAGTAACCCCCCCACCCTCACCTGCCTAACAGGACTCGGACCCTTCCCCAGCCAATCGGCTGAGGCCATAGCCATTTCCTCACTAACTGCCCCTAGGCCCCAATAAAACCTTTGTCCCTTTGAAACTCTCTCTCTCTCCCCAGTATCTCACCACTGCGACAGTGCAGGTAGGGGATTGAGCTGGAGCTAGCGCGAATAAAGGCTCTTTTGCTTTTACATCGGACTTGGCTCCCTGGAGGTCTTTTGGGATCACGAATTCTGGGCATAACAATACTGACTTAAGACGACTTGTAAACAGTATCATAAAGATGGTTCAAAATTGCAAAAAACTGGGGCGCCTGGGTGGCACAGTCGGTTAAGCATCCGACTTCAGCCAGGGCACGACCTCGCGGTCCGTGAGTTCGAGCCCCGCGTCAGGCTCTGGGCTGATGGCTCGGAGCCTGGAGCCTGTTTCCGATTCTGTGTCTCCCTCTCTCTCTGCCCCTCCCCCGTTCATGCTCTGTCTCTCTCTGTCCCAAAAATAAAAAAAAAAATAAAAAACGTTGAAAAAAAAATTGCAAAAAACTAAGACCCAGGTTCTTTAGGCTTTCAGATATACCACTTCAAGACCAAGAAAATCTGTCACAGGTATTTTAGAATATTATTTCTTCTATCATTAATAATGTTTTCTTTTGTTGGGAAAACAGTGAACACACAATGACTTTTTAAAGAATGTGTGTAGAATTTCTCCTGTGAAGGTCTTAAAGCGGATTAAGACTTCCTTGAATGTGCTTTATATTTAAAAGCTACCAAACTGTCATCTTCCTTTCACAGCACCTATAACAATTGTAATTCTTTAGTTATTGTGTGATTATTTGCTTAATGCCCCACCCCGCACCCACACCCACCAAGAATGTAAGTTCCAAGATAGAAGCAGGCCTGTTTTATTTGTTCCAGTGGACTGACAATGTGAATATAGTTCATGGTACATAGTAGGTAACTGACAAATTACTTTTGAAAGAATAAATAAGAATATCTTTTCTAATGAGGCTTTCTAAAACCCATATAATACTAGATAAAGATCTGAGTAAGAAATCTGTTTTATGGGGGAAGGGTTCATCCTAAAAATAAGATGGAATTCTGATAAGATGGAATTCTGAACTACAATTCTATTATAGCCCTTATCTTGAACCCAAAAGCAAATAACAAATTTTTAAATATACCTTTTTAAAGATAAAATAAGTAATCAACATAACAACTGGAAGCAATAATGTCTTTGTGTATCTCAATGGAGTCTGAAATAAAGCAAATTGTTCAAAAGTCATTTATTAAATTTTATATTAAGTGAGTAAAAACTTATGTCACAATGAAATTTCATAAAGGTAAAAATGTTTTTGCCATTATTATGTATATTTATCAACCTTCATCTTCTAATATAAGAATGAAAATTATAAAAAGTTATACAAATGCACCAAAGGTTTTAACGGTAAAAACTATTAAAACAAAAATTAGCTATATATTATTTTTCTCCTTCTTTTGGTTTTACCTTTCCTTTATTTATATAATATTAATTTTTAAATTTTGTGTTTACTGATCCCCAGGCCCTATATTATCATTTCCTGGGTTGCAAAGTTCCATTATTTTCACTGGTGAAACTAGAGCGAACAAGGAAGAAAGTCAGCCTACATACTTACTGTAAATATGAATAAGTACTCAAATGACATTAGCAGCTAAATAATTCTCATGACCCATTAATGTGGTCAGAGTGATTTACCATGTCACTAAATTAAATACTTTCTTGAAGGCAGAAGCCAAGCCATTTTCCTCTTTGCAGCCAACAGCCTCACAGATAATTAGCGCTCATAATAGTTTTTGAGTAAACATATGACTGGTTGGATAGATAAGAGAATAATGTATGATTAATAGTATATCTTTCTCGGCACCATTTTGTTAAAGATTTTTATAATATTTGATGTATCAAATGAAACATAACTAAAGTTTTTAAAAACCAAAACAAGAACTTAGATTTATTTTTCGTGAGTAGTCCCATACTTCTAAGTGACATCCACTATTAAAAGTAATTGAACTGTACTAATAGTATTCACTGTGGATCAAATAGTATGGTAGGCACTCTTCCTGGATTATCTCATTCAACCATCATCAAGAACTCTTTAAGATAGGGGTCACTGTTTACTCATTTTACACATAAACAAAAACAGGTAAGGAATGCTTATGATTAGCAAAAATTATAGTAAAAAATGATAAAGTTGGTTGTCTCTGAATAAAAAATTTGAGTTTCAGACTAAAAGGAAAACTTAAGAGCAAAAGACCATCATACCTGTAGAGAAGGAAAAAAAACAAAGAAAACCGTTCATACCGCTTTTTCCATGAAGTCAAATTCAGGAGCACAGGTGTAAATTAAGGTATCAAAATCTGTATACCTTAAGATTCTGGCTGCTATAAGGTCACTCAGGCGAATCTGGGAAGAAAATAAAGTAAAAGAAATTAAAATTACACTAATAATTATGGTCAATAATAACTGATTTGTTGTAATATTAACTAAGTCTACAGAGCAGATAAATCCAAGGTACATGGACGGCCCTCAAAGAAAACAAACAAAAAATTCAGTGAACAATACATTATTATATACTGAATTATGAAGAAAACTGAAAACAAAGAGAAATATCAAAAGAATGAAAAGCAGAAAGAGGTCAGAAAAAATAAGCAGACATGATAATATAAAGAGTGAGTTAAGATCAACAATCGCTGGGCAGAAAGCACCATGTAGTTAATCATGAGATTTTATAATCATTTCTCAAGAAGAAAACAGTCTCACATTAACCCTGTTTACCACACAGTGAAAAACATGAATAAATTTCCTATGTGTTGTCATTTTCACAAAGTTTCATACTTTGTGATTACACAAAGTTTCATACACTGATTACAATTTTTGGTGTTTCTTGAATTTTTCAGGCATACAGTCAAACCATTAAACATAACAGCTATTCATCATAAGAATTATAACAACTACACACACGACTTTGATTTAGTTACTTGATCTTCAAAGCCTTTGAAATAAACATCACTAACCAAACTCAGTGTAGAACTCTTATTTTCAGTTATTTATTACCCACTGTCAGTGAGACAATTGTTTTTCCACTGCATTCTCAGAAGGCCAGAAAAGAGAAAATATTTGGTATGTAAACCTTAATTCAAATTATTTTACAGAAATGAAATTATTTTATATCAAGTGTAATAATTATCTGTGGTTTTCATTTATTTATGGTTCCCCTTATCTACCAGTAGCAAGGATAATTTAAAATTGACTTCATTTTTCTAATTTTGACTGGGCCTGATGACTAATAATAATTTAACTAAACCACTTTCATTGCAAGTCTTTCTCACAAGTGTCACACACACGAAGCAACTTAAGAGTACCGGGCGGGGGGGGGGAGGGGGGGATAGGTGTGTGTGTGTAAGATTTGTAATGAGTTGGGTGACAACGTGGAGCAAGGCAGAAAAGAAACCCATAGACCAACTTAACAAATAGATGACTTAGGAGGCCTCAATAAAGTTCACCATAAAATGTTTAGCCCTACAGAATAAAAAGGAGTATGTCAGACATACCAGAGAAAAGCAGCAACAAATAAACCTAATAAATCACCATACAGAGCTACCAATAAATGGCAGATAAATCCATATACTTTGAAATTTTATTTAACTTGAACATGTATGCTAGCTCAATTCTACTGGAGAGTGATAGCACTTGACCTTTTAGAGAGTAAGGACCATAATCTGTTGTTAAAGATGAAGAAATTTCAGCATTAGACAGGGTTCTAATTGGATAGTATGAGATGAAGTACATTTCAGAGTAGGTTACTGTGTGATTTGCTCATGTATGCTCATATCCAAACAGAAAGTAAGAATCAAAAGTAAGTTTCTGCATTGTTTTCTGTCCCTTAAACTGATTAGCTAACTAGGGACTTAAGCTTTGACAAGGGCTATTATGTAAGACAATGGCTTTAAAACAAACACACACTACACATGAGGGAAGATGAAAAGATAGAGGATTTTTAACATTTACCACTTTCCTTTTACATAACAAGAAAAGCTTTAAAAATATCAAGTCATATCTTAATTTTAGTCTATTAACTATACATAAATAAAACTACATTAAGATTTTGACTATTATATTTCAAAGCTGAGTACAGACTGCTCATATGTTAACATTTTCAATAAATGAGTAACTTATTATTTAAATAAATGAGGTTATTTGTTTAGGAGTTTATTTTTTAAGTAATCTCCATACGCAACATGGGGCTTGAACCCACAACCCCAACATCAAGAGTCACACGCTCTACTGACTGAGCTAGCTAGGTGCCCCAATTCGTATTTTAACTGAAATAGAAACACATAACTACTTAAGATATTATTCTTTTTTTTTTTCTGGATGGCTAGGCTAACATTCATTGATACAGTTTTTTCTTAGTGGGTTGAAAAGATCACTTAACTGTAGGGTTTTATTACTGAGTCTGCCAATAACTAACTCCAGGACCTTGAAAAGGCACTTAATCTCTATAAACTAAAGAGGTAAAAATAGATGGTTTTAAAGTTTTCATCCAGCTACATATTTATAGGAATTTTTATGCTTTAACTAGAAAGTACTTACATGATCTGAAACACCTAACATTTTAGATGTCAGAAATTTCAAAATAATTGTTCCACACAACCAGGCAAAGCCTTGAAGCAGCTAGAAAGTGAAAGAAAGAAAGAGACAGAAGTCAGACACTAAAAATCGTAAGTTACCCAGCTACAAAATTCAATCATATCAACAAGTGGTATGGGAAATTTTAATCATGGTATGGAAAACTATATTAGTGATGTGGTCTGAAAAAAGGTTGCTCCTTTAGAAAATTTTGTTTAAAGGCAAAGAATTGAAACAGATGACATTGGTATAAACTACATAACAACACTAGAGTTCTACAAATTCTAAAAGAATTTTTTTCAAGTTATTTATTTTCAATTTCTGTGAAGAAAGGAGTTACATGTTTGGTTCCAAATATTATTTCCTAGCAGAAAAGTCCTTTTTTCAAAAATAGGATTAAATTATAAAATATTCTTCTACCACTCTTTTGGAAATAGAATTATATGAGTCCTTCCTCAAGAAAGGAAAATTTCAAAACTTAAGCTTTCATTTTAAAGAGAGAAATAGAAACTAAAACTCACGTGGGGGTTTCTGTTGTTTTGCTTATTTTTTGGCTAACCTTGATTAGAAAAAGCACAGATGTGGACTTCTAGGTAGCCTGAGGAAAGTTATAGCAGACTAAACCCAAATCTCTCCACACTCATCCAACAAGTAGGACAACGCAATCACAAATATAAAAAACAGGTAACAGTACAAACTTCAAATTACCTGTAAATAGAAAGGAACAACATATACAGCAAACTTAAACCTCAAATTCCTGATCTAAGCCTTTGCAGAGAATGAGGGGAGTCTCAAAATCATGCAGAAGAGGAGAGAGGGAGGTGAGGAGTCCTAAAATGAACTGAAATAACCGGAGGGAGAGAAGGTCCACCTTACATGTGAGAAGAGCCAGGAGACTGGAGAATGAGCTACAGAGCGGGGACTTAAAGGGCTCAGTATAAGAAGAACTGACCTCAGAAAGGCATTACTTCTGGAAAGAGAGGAAGGGAAAAGAAAGGGAGAAACCCTCTGAAGAATGTGTGGATAAGGAAATAAGGAAGAAAGGAAAATCAAGTATCCAGAAAAATAAATGAGGACCAAACAAAAGACAATCACTACTGTCACTGAAAGATGAAGGAAGGAAGTTACTAACTGATAAAACCAGATTTTGTTACATTGACAAAAGGCTGCACCTGGATTAGAAAATACCTGCTCTGAACACAAACTAAGTAGATGAAAGATGTCTATATGATCTATAATAGAGCTTCTATAAGAAGGTAACAAAACTGAGAGTCAAACATTTCAGCTGCTGATATCCATTCAAATGAATGATAAAAATCTTACAAAGCAGAAAAAACTACAATGCAGAATTAAAAGCTGAATTAAGTAAGCTCAAATAAGCATTCAGAGACATAATTTTTTTTTGAAACTAAGAACATAAATGGACAAAACCAGAAAAAAATTGAGAGTACTTATTAAATATAGAAAAAGAAATGGAAGAAAAGAGGGAAACCATTGAAAAATGAAGACAATCTCAAGGTAACTAAAGGAGCAGAGATTTAAATAAAAATTCAAAAAAGGCACTGAAGACAGTAAAAAAAAAAAAACACCCACAAAAGAATAAAAATGAGATTAAACAAGGAAATAAAAGAATCATAGAAAGTAGTAGAAACAGAAGACAGGCAACATGTTTGTAATTGGAGTCCCTGAAAAAGAAAAACTGAGCAATGAATTCACACTAGTATTCAAACTACAATCTAAGAAAACTTCCTAGAAATAAAAGAGCTGGACTTACATGTGGAAAGGACCCACCAGGAATTGGGAAAATTGACCAGTATGGTAAACTACCTCGAGACATAGCCTAGTAAAACTTAAAAAGGAAGAAAAGTCCGTAACACTTCTCAGCACATAACTTAGAAGGGCAAGAAAATTTGGCTTGCATCATGCATATTAAAAGAAACATAAAAGCGATAAAACAGTGTAGAAGCATTTTCAAGACACTCAAGAAAGTGGGAACCAAGAACTTTATATCTAGACCATCTGTCATTCAGGTATAAAGATTACAGAAAAACAGTTTCAAGTATGCAATAATTGAGGGAACAACTTTCCTGAATATAGAAAGTTAAAAATGAAAGAGAAATGTGTAATGAAATATGTAGAGAAATTGTAAATACAAAAAATAATATAACATTTACAACATAAATAAAAATCTTCAAATTCTCACAAAGCGGTGTTTGACCTGTGCTATACAAAGATGTACTGAAACAGATTCAAAAACGTGACAATGAAACAGCGGCAAAAATGTACCAAAGCTAATAAGAAACTCAAGCTTATAATCCTATCATCACTAAGTTTCACACCAAAAAGCATTAGATATGGAAATTATTTTGACACTAAAAGACACAATTCATGAAAAAAATATAATTAAGTATGAATATCTATGTACTGCAACCATCCTTATAAAACAGAAGTTACTGGATCTTCAAGGAGAAACAGAAACACACTAATATTAAAAGACTTAAATACACTTTTTCAATACAAGAGAGGTCAGTGGGCAAATAATACATAAAGATATAAAAGACCAAAACATTTAAAAATAAATTTCGTGGATAAATTTATCAAAATATGTCTTGCTAATAAAGGATACACCTTCATCAAGCACACATAAAATATTCACAAAAAAATGTTCATCCATTAGGTCACAGAGAAAGCATCCAGTAGGTCCACAAACTAAAAATGTAATCTTCTATCATCGTGATGTAATAAAACTAGAAATTAATAACAAAGAAGAAAAAAAGGTCCTTCCCTCCTGGAAATTAACAAACTTACTATTAAAACAGGTCTTAAGTGAAAGAGAAACAAAAATTTTTTTTTTCAAATATGATCATGAAAATTACATATTAGGAATGAAGAAAGTCATGTAAAACAATGATCAGAAGAAAATCCATGGCCTCAAAAACTCATATCAATAAAAATGAGAGAAAAAATAAATTAATTAAAATTTGATTCAAACATCTAGCTACATAATAAGCCAAGAGGAAACACGTGAAAAGAAAAACACAAGAATAGTACATTACATTTACTCCTTTATGTATCCATTTTCTTTTTCTTTTCTTTTTTTTTTTTAATTTCTTCCTGATGTTCTAAGATTCCTTCTGGTCATTTAGTTTCTGCCTCAAGAACTTCCATTTACTATTCTTTAAGGGTTGCTCTGCTAGCAACAAATTCTCTTAGTTTTCCTTCATCTGAGAATGTCTTTTATTTCCCCTACAGTCCTAAAAGACACTATCCCTGGACATTTAATTTGCAGTTGACAATTCTTTCAGCATTTGACAAATGTTACGCCATCTCCTTCTGGCCCCATAGTTTCAGGCTAATGTAATCTGAATCAGTTTTGCCCTATAGGCAACATGTCATTTCTCTCTGCCTGCTTTTCAGATTTTTTGTCTTTAGTTTTCAGAAATTTAATTATGATGTGTCTTGGCATGGATATTGTTGGGCTTATCCTACTCGGGATTCACTCCATTTCTTGACTCTGTAGATTTATGTCTTTTACCAAATTTGGAAAGTCTTCAGCCATTACATTTTCAAAATTTTTCAGCCCCACTCTCTTTTACCTCTCCTTGTGGAATTTCAATGATACAAATATTAGATGTATGTATGCATATGTATCTATATCGGTCTAGAAGTATGGGTCTAGAAGCAAGGAAACAGTGTAGCAATGAGAACACTCAGCATTCAGACCTGGGCTTCTAAATACCATATGGAGTAAGATATGCAATATAATCTTTATTCCACAGGTATGAAAGAATTACTTGGAATAGTAAAACACCAAGTTTTTTTGGGAGGAAGAAAAAGTGTTAGTTCACAAAATATCTTTGCTTTTCCTTTTTGCCTTTTATGGGGAAAAAGCCATAAAAGGCCAGAATATCCTTTGTATTGTTTAGATAACTAAAACTTATTTCTCCCCTTTGCAAAAGACTGACATCAATTCTGTCAGCTTTAAAAAATAAATGTTTTGAACATTAATTATATCTCAACTTTTTTCTCCTTAGATGTTTGTTTCTTTGAATTCTTGACTTGAAAGCTTAATTTTTACTCTTTCCAGTCTAAAACTGAAAAGAAGAGAATAGATCTCAGTACAACTTTGGCAGAATTTCCTAAATGTCCATGGATGTTATTCTGTTTGTTGCCATTTTTCAACAGTTTGTAATAGAAATTTTGACTTTGAGTTCAGTTATTAAATGAAGATCTTTGAATTTTCCATCAATTTCCTGGCTTCATCTTGGAAAAAACTGCTAATTTTTGTGAACCAAAAAAATCATATATTAGAAGAGTCATATCATCCACTAATTCAAGTGCACAAATATTTCTATATTTTCACCATTAGAGAAAGCCTCCAGTAGCGAGTAACTGGCAACTCAATACACTTTGTCCTTTTGCATTCTGAGTAGAAATCTACCTTATCTTACCATAACTTCTCCAGCTTTCCCTATTAATATATCATATGTAATCACATAGTTCTTCAATATGGCAGGTTTTACTTTTTCATAGGTGTACATCTACATCAAAGATCAAGAGATAAAAAAGGAGTGTCACCTGTCCAATATTACGAGAATTAGTAATTGTAGTGTCTACCTAACAGCATACTGAGTTTACTTGGAAACAAAACACACAAACATAGAATTAACGTGGGCCATCCATTTGCATATGTGGGAAGAAGTCAAAAGAAGATTAGGTGGTGTCTGAGTTGATACAGGAAGGGGCTGGGAGACTGTAGGGAAAATGTGACAGGGACAAAAACAATAGTCTAACATGGGAAGCAGAAGAACAGATAGATGATAGACAGATGTAGAGAAAAGAAAAACAGAAAGTGGGGGCAGGACTACAGGCTGAGTTATTTTGAAGAGAAGGTTAGTAAATCTAAAGGGAGAAACTCAAGGCAAAAAAAATTTTTTTAGAAAGCAAGGCAGTAAGGGTATATACAGCAGGGTGAAAAGTAAAGGAAGAGAGGCGTGAGAGTGGTACTGAAATACATGAACTCGTTTCTGATAATGACTTGTAGATGTCACTAAGGACTATTTCTTGCCCCATATCAGTAGGTATTTATAAGATTTATTGACTATAAGTCATTCGAGTTTTAAAGTATACTGTCTGTATTCAGTTTATAGAAATAAAAAGTTCGAAGAAATGCTTAAAAATGTTGAATCTTACCCAAAAGTTGAGTTCAGACACTCCCAATCTTTGAATTTGATTTCTCTTTAGAATTATCACCTAAAATGCACATGATATAAAATTAAACAATTAAATAAAATTGACATTTTATATGAATGATACATTTTAAAAATTACCCAGCCACCCCCTTCCATCTTGGCTATCACCAGTCATTTTCCTTCTTAACTGTTGGTTTTTCAAAATTTGGACATGGCAAATTTCCTTTTAGTGACAGCTCAATGCTTTATTCCCAGCAAGTTGCTTCTAGAATCAAGTTAATTCCTCACTGAATTAGCTATGATGCCTTGTGCAGGTTACTCCCCTGAGGGTGTGGGTTGTTTGTGGGAGGTGTGTCCATGCAAGGATATATGTTAAGTCGCCCAGCAAAATTAGTGGTCTAAAATAACATGAAAATCCTTCCTCCCCAAATTCCTAAGTAAAATATTTTTAAATTTTTAAAAAATGGCTAACTGGGCGCGCCTAGGTGGCTCAGTCATTTAAGCGTCTGACTTTGGCTCAGGTCATGATCTCACGGTTTGTGAGTGTGAGCCTCGCATTAGGCTGTCTGCAGTCAGCACAGAGCCTGATTAGGATCCTCTGTCTTCTCTCTTTCTCTCTCCTTCTCCCCCATTTGCATGCTCTCTCTCACTCTTTCTCTCTCAAATAAACAAACAGTTAAGAGGTACCTGGGGGTGGGAAGCACACAGTTGTGGAAAAACAGATGCTGTTAGAACCGGAAATTTATTTAGATGAAGGGGACTGGGGAGAAGTGCTCTAGAGTGACTGTGGGTGCTGGACGCCAGGCATTGTGCCGTGTGGGTTGAATATTGTAGTGGGATGAAATAAAAATAAAAACAAAATATTAAAAACATACCTAACTGAACTTATAAGAAAGGAAATGAATTTTCTAGGTGCCAGAGAAAGCAGATGACTTTAAAAAACAAACATGTAGGAGAAAACTTAGGGCAGTCTTCAAGAAGGACTGCAGAATAAAGTTGCAACAATGGGCTTACATCAAAAGCAGAAAAGGGCCTGGGGCTATGGAAGGTAAGAAATTGGACTTGAGACATGTATAAAGCTGGGGTCCTCAAAAATCATACCCTTCAGTGCTATCAACTAAATGTTTATGTCCCCCACCAAATGCATGTGCTGAAACCCTAATCCTCACTCTGAAGTGACAGATGAAACCTTTGGGAGGTAATTAGACCATGATGGCAGAGCCCTCATGAATGGGACTAGTGCTACTATTTTTTTTTAATTTTTTTACATTTATTTATTTTTGATAAACAGAGTGAGACAAAGTGTGAGCGGGGAAGGGGCAGAGAGAGAGGGAGACACAGAATCCAAAGCAGGCTCCAGGCTCCGAGCAAACGGTTACCAAAGAGCCTGATGTGGGGCTTGAACCCACAAACTGTGAGATCATGACCTGAGCCGAAGTCAGATGCTTAACCAACTGAGCCACCCAGGTGCCCCAGGACTAGCGCTTTTATAAGAAGAGACATGGGAGAGATGTCTGTCTCTTGACCATGTGAGAATATAGTGAAGGCATCTGTAAATCAAAAAGAGAGCCCTCACCAAGAAACAAATTGGCTGGTATCTTGATCTTGGACTTCCTACCCTCTAGAACTGTGAAAAATAAATTTCTGTCTATAGTATTTTTACTATAGCAACCCAAACTGACAAAGATACTCAAGGACTAGGAATACTCCTCCTGCCATTGCTACAAGCTCACAAGGTATTTGTTTGAGTTTGGGGTGGGAAGAAAAAGCTTCCTATAAGAAACCGAAATCGTAGGCCTCTGTGTTACTTAGATTTGGAGTAGAATTTTGCAGCATCTAGTTAGCTCAAGGTGAGCCAGGATTCCTGAGCTTCCAACAACAGAAAATATAAATGTACCAAATTATACACTGCAACCTGTTTGTAAGTGCAAAATATAGGAAACAACCTAGATGCCCAGACATAGGACAGTATTTGAATTATCTACAGAACATACCCAGTGAAGTATGTACTATGAAACTATATAAAGCATGAAGAAGATCTCTATGACATTATAAGGAATTGTATCCAGGATAGGTTGTTGCATGATATATACAATAGGCTGATAAACCAAAGTGCAGAAGACTATCTAAGTATTCTACCTTTCATGTAAGTAAGAGGAGATATGATAAATATATATGTGTGTGTGTGTGTGTGTATATATATATATATATATATATATATATATATAAAATATTTATTAGTGTAAAAAAGAAAAAACAACTAAATGGGAAAACCAGAAAACCAATGAGATATCTTACAGGAAAGGCAGGACAAAGGTGAAAAGAAAACTGGAGAGAAAAGGTAGAGGGAATGAGGGGGAGTGACATTTTCTGAGTACAACTTTTTATGTATTTCTTATTCTTAGAAACATGATAATAGTTCACCCCAAAAATAAAGTAAGTAATTAAAATCAATCAGGATGGAACTACTGCTTCTGGTCAAGTTGATGTAACAGGAATCACACATACTCTCCCATCTGAAATAACTAAACTCAAGCAAAATAGATTATAAGAGACTACTGTGAACAGTTATATAGTAACAAATTGATTACATAGAAGACACACATTCCTAGAAGCAAACAATCTACCAAGACAGAATCATACAGAAACAGAAACTCTAAGCATACCTATAATTAGTAAGAATATTGAACAAATAATCAAAAACCTCACAACAAAGAAAAAAATCAAAGACCAGATGGCTTTATTGATGAATCCTACCAAACATTTAAAGAAAAACTAATGTCAATCCTTCTCAAACTGTTTCAAAAACTGCAGAGGAGGGATACTTCCAAACATATTTCTTAAGGCCAGCATGACCCTGATACCAAAGCCAGACAAGGACACTGAGAAAACTTACAGACCAATATCCTTGATGAACATAAATGGAAAAATTCTTAACAAAATACAAGCAAATCGCATTTAACAGCACACATTAAGAGGACCATTCACCATGATTAAGTGAGATCTTGCAATGCTAGGATGGTTCAACATATGCAAATCAGTTAATGTAACATGCTACATTAACAGAATGAGGGATTAAAAATCACAAGATCATCTCAATAGATGTAGGGAAAGCATTTGGAAAAAATTAGTGTCCTATCATGATAAAAACTCTCAACAAACTAGGAATAGAGGGAGATTACCTCAACACAATAAAGGCCATATTTAAAAATCCCAC
This sequence comes from Prionailurus bengalensis, assembly GCF_016509475.1. Classification (NCBI taxonomy): domain Eukaryota; kingdom Metazoa; phylum Chordata; class Mammalia; order Carnivora; family Felidae; genus Prionailurus; species Prionailurus bengalensis. The sequence goes on from NC_057348.1 coordinate 125,195,872, forward strand.
AGCTAACATCATACTGAATGGTGAAAAACTGTAAGCTTTTACTTTAACATCAGGAAGAAGGCAAGGTTGCCAACTTTCACCATTTCTATTCAACATAGTACTGGAAGTCCTAGCTACAGCAATTAAGCAAGAAAAGGAAATAAAAGGCATAAAAAATTGGAAAGGAAGATGTAAAATTATCTCTGTTTGCAGATGATGTGATTTTCTACATAGAAAACACACACACACACTTGGAATAAATAAATTCTGCAAAGAAGCACAACACACAATCAACATGCAAAAATGTTTTGTATTTCTACACACTAAAAATGAAAACTCTGAAAAGGAAATTAAGAAAATAATCCCATTTGTAATTGTAATAGCTTCTGAAAAAAAGTATTAAGAATAAACTCAAACAGGTAAAAGACTTAATACATTGAAAACTACAAAACATTGCTGAAAGAAACTGAAGATACAAATTTAAAGATAGTATTTATCTTATTTCACAGAGCATGATGCCCCCAAAGTCCAACAATGTGGTTAAAAATGGCAGGGGGGCACCTGGGTGGCTCAGTCAGTTAAGCATCCAACCCTTGATTTCAGCTCAGATCACGATCTCACATTAGGTCATGATCTTATGGGTTCATGAGATGGAGCCCCACAAGGGCTCTATGCTGAGAGCACAGAGCCTGCCTGGGATTCTCTCTCTCCTTCTCTGCTCCTCTCCTACATGTACACATTATCTTCTCTCTCTTTCTCTCAAAATAAATAAATATTTTTTAAAATGTCAGGAAAACCTTACATATTTACCTTTAGCTACTATTGCATGTGCCCTTCGTTTGTGTAGAGCCAGACTGACATCTAATATATTATTTCTTCCATCTGAAGGACTCCCCTTCAACATTTGTTTTAGTGAAAATGTGCTGATCATAAAGTCTTTGTGTTCATTTTGAAGGATATATTTGCTGGGTATATAATTACAAATTCCCAATGTTTTTTTTTCTTTAAGTATTTTATAAAGATGTTGCTTGACTATCTTACTGCTTGCATTATTTTTCTTATGAAAAATCTTTTGACATCCTTACCCTCTGTTCTTCTACATTTAATAGGTCTTATTTCTCTGGCTGTTCTTAAGATTTTCTCTTTATCACTAGTTTTGAGCAATTTGATTATCATGTGCCTTATTTAGCTTTCTCTCAGTTTCTTGTACTGAGATTCAACAAGATTTTTCATATCTCAGTTGGTAATTTTCATCAAATTGGAAAAGTTTTGGCCATTATTTCTTCAAATATTTTTCTACCTCATCCCAACTTCCCTCATTTGGACATGTACTTTATTTTCCTATATGAACTGTAAGTGAGGGATTGATATATCACCATTTTGCAATCCCTATTTAATTAGTGGATCTGGTACTAAGCATTGATGGCTGCCGCCATAAAAAGAGAGGCACCAGATATTATGTGCCTCCTGCTAAAAAACAATACTATGGACTTGCCAAAGGAATCAAATCTGAACCTGTCCAAGTTTTAGATCTAATTATTAATATACAGTTGACCCTGAAACAACACAGGTTTGAACTGCATGTGTCAACTAAAATTTTTTGGTAAGTACAGTACAGTACTGTAAATGTATTCTCTCTTCCTATGATTACCTTAATAACACTTTCTTTCCTCTAGAGCTTACTTTAAGAATACAGTACATAAGACACATAACATACAAAATACATGTTAATTGACTACTTATGTTATCAGCAAGGCGTCCAGTCAACATTAGTTACCAGTAGTTAAGTTTTTGGGGAATCAAAATTATATGTGGACTTTTAATTGCATGGGGATTTAACATCCCTAGTCCTTGCACTGTTCGAGGATAAACTGTATTATAAATAAAGAAGGCAAAGGAAGACGTAAAATCACCCAATGAGGATTCAAAGAGCAAAACCTAGACCACAGCACCTTCCTGTGCTGCGTTCAATGACCTGAATTCTTAACAAATAAATTTCTTGGAAACAAAACCAGGAAGATATATAGAAAAGCTGTAGGTAAAAATAGAAAATTAATTGATGAAACTATAAATGAAAGCTAGGAGTAATTACCATAATCAAGACAGCTATTCCTGCTTTAGAGCAGTGCAAGGGAGTTATAATTGGGCAGGACACACAGAGGGCTTCTAGAATGGTTAGACAAGTTCTAATTTTGACTTGACGGCAGCTTAAGTTACTTTGTCAAATAACAGTTCATTAATCAGTATTTATCACTACTAGTCAGTACTAAGTACATAAAACATTTGTTTTATGTAGTTTTCTACACGTGTGCTATATTTCAAAACAAAATGCTTTCATAAAAAGGGGTAGATGATTACAAGTACTTTACTTGTAAAGTAATACAAGTAAAAATACTTTTTTTTACAATATTTTACTTGTATATTTGACAATATTTTACAAGTATATTTTACAATTTTTTACTTGTATATTTTACAAGTAAAAATACTTTACTTGTAAAGTAATTTACTTGTCAGTAATACTGACAAAATTTGACAAAATGCTGAAAGGTTTTTGGGGAGAGAGAAAAAGTAGGGATTACTTATTTGGGGGGAAAAAGAGGCTGGGGACCAAAATATTAAAATATAGGGGAAATCCCAAGAGCCCATCTATGTACCATATGTGGAAAAGTGCCACATTTTGGTATTACTGTGGTTCATATCATTTCTAATCATTACAAAAAGAGAATACCCCAATAACATTCCAGTGGAGGAAAACACTCCATGCTCTGGCTCATGAATATTAGAAGTGTGACTCTAAAGTAATAAAACGAATTTACTGAACCACCCTTCCAAATACATAATCCAAATGAGTGTTATCCCATGAAAGTAAGTCACATGCATTATTCTCATCATGTTGCCATTGCTTAAAACAGTCTGAAACTCCTCTTTCTAAACTGCCTTCAGAGATAAATTTTTTTCCAGAGATAATTTATGGTGTAAGAAAATCAGTCTAATTACTTTATTGTCACACCATATTTTGATCAAGATCTATATTACCCAAGACCTAATCACCCACCTTGTTCACAAGACTTTGGTCATTTCCAAAAATTAAATCCACCCTTGAAAGATGAAGATTTGCCACCATTGAGGATATTCAAAAGAATGTGCCACCATCTGTGTCTGTGAAGGCATTTCAGAGGAGTTCAAAAATGCTTTGGGCAACGGCAGTGTCACTGCAATAACTAGTGTACTAAACTGACATAGAAAGAAATAACTAATTTTTATCATAGATGGCATATTTTTAAAGTAAGTCTTATTAGCTTATGATTGTTTTTAAAATATTTACTTGGGCATTGCCTTAAAGAGGTAAATTTTGGATTGTATTCATTTTTCAAGGATAAGATAGACAGAAAGCATTATTTGGGAAACAGTTTTTCATGTGAGCAATAATTCGGGAAGGGCACTATTTATTCTCCTAAGCTTGTATCACATGGGTAAACCTACTATTTGACAGGTAAAAACAAATCTTCAGGAGCTTAGCAAACACTTACCCATGTCATTAACAAAGATGATGAATAATAAGAAGATAAATACATTGGATTTCCAAACATCAACACAAAACAAAGGAGAACTGAAATCTGAAAATTGAGGAAAAGAAACATCTGTTTTATTGTGATTAGATAAACAGCATGATGCATACTTTGTCTACAGGCATAGTCACTTCTAATACAAATGTTATATGCATAAAAAAGATTGATAAATACATAAGTAGATCTTGGTCAAATGATAATAGAATTTCAACACACTGATAGGTTTTAAGTATTTTCAACACCATAAATTATATACAGGAGAATTTCATTTTATTTCTCTATTTGCTACTTGCTATAAAGAAAACAGAAAAAACACTATTGTTTCTATTGATTCAATGATGGAATAATATAGTAAGAAAGACTATAATAAGAATATAGAAAGAATATAGTAAGAAAGTAAGTATTAATTTTCTAATCTTATTTTTGTTGGACTACTTGAAGATTTCCATAACTAACAAGGCCATATTTTATTTTCTTAGCTGAAGTACATATATATATATATATATATATATATATATATATATATATTTAGAAAGTAAGATTTTAAAAATGCAAAAACATAAAATTTACAGGGTCATATTAATGCAAAGTGCTAAAAATCTCAGATCTCAGGGAGAAAAGGCAGTTTCAAAAGTAATGATAATAATAAATAAAACATTAAAAATGTTTAAAGTTTCACAGAACATAAAACATCTATAGTTGATAGAGTGTAATCTATCTGATGTTATAGATATAGATATATAATAGTATAATCTTTCCTTCTGGATAATATCAACATCATATACATTAAATACTACTTGGAGGAGGTACCCCCATAAAATAGAGTCAGTTCTGTTTTATCAACCCTGAAATCTTATTTTAATATTTGACTTATAAATGTTAAAAATATTACCATGTTCATATAAATGATCTTCTGAAATTTGTTTGGCTCAATATACCCCACAACATACATGGGAAATAATGAAGCTATCTGAAATAAAAATAGCAAAAAAGCAAAAGTGAAAACAAGCAGAAAACAAACACTTAACTACCTATAAGTAAATATAAGAGTTTATTTCCAATAATGATAATCAAAATAATTTGAACCAACATTATCATTAAGAACTAGAATAGCTAGAAAAAATATTTCAAAACCTGTATGAAAGCCACACATCATTAACAAAGCAAAAAAGAATTAGGAAGTTAAAACCAGAGAAGAGATGGAAACCTAGTGATGAGTGTGACATTTTGGGTTGCTTTTATCCCAGACGTAGCTGCCAATTCCAACAGAAGCAGATTCTAATAGAGGTAGTTGAAAGATCTCAATGGACTCAGTACTCAGAGCCCACAAAGAACGAGATCCTCACTAAGTCCCCAAGTTTTGCTTTGGGATATAAGAGAGAAGCAGAAGTCAAGCAGCCCTCAGAAAGATGGAAGTCCACCTTTGAATCAGCTCATTCTCTCATTGTATGAGGGTGACTGAAGATTGGTAGTGCCTTTATCTGCCTAGTGGAACAAATTTCAATCTTCTCTGGAAGAAGTTAATATCAACCTAGTCCCAAAGTAACTCTGTGATTGTTCATGTACAATATCCAATACCGCATCAAAACCAACCAGATATAGGAGATATCTATTATCACTATGATAATAGAAACAGATATATAAAGAATCTACTTTATGGGTCAGTAAACTTTTTACGTAAAAAGCAGCTAGTAAATGTGTTATGCTTTGTGGGCCATGTACAGTCTCTGTTGTATATTCTTCATCTATTTTTTTTTCTTTAATAACACTTTTAAAAATGTAAAAACCACTCAGCTTGTAAACTACTCAAAAACATGTCTGGCATCATCAGAAATAGACTTTCTTTTTGATATGTGGAAGGAAATAACAGATAAAATTGAGACTTCCTGGGGTGCATGGGTGGCTCACTTGGTTAAGCATCTGACTTAATAGCTCAGGTCAGGATCTCACGGTTTGTGGGTTAGAGCCCACATCAGCTCTGTGCTGACAGTGCGGAGGCTGCTTGGGATTCTCTCTCTCTGCTCCTCTCCCACTCGTGCTCTCTCTCTCTTTCTCTCTCTCTCAAAATAAATAAACTTTAAAAATTTTTCAAATTTCCAAGAGTTCTGAAAGCCATAATAGAAATTGAAATATATAAACTGATTACATAAATAATATGTAAATATGTAAATATATTTATTACATAAATATTACACAAATTTATATGTAATATAAATATTAGAATAATCAATATTAAGAAAGATGGATTTATTTATTTTTTTAACATTTTTATTTATTTTTGAGACAGGGAGAGACAGAGCATGAACAGGGGAGGATCAGAGAGAGGGCGACACAGAATCTGAAACACGCTCCAGGATCTGAGCTGTCAGCCCAGAGCCCGACGAGGGGCTCAAACTCACGGACCGCGAGATCATGACCTGAGCTGAAGTCGGCCGCTCAACCAACTGAGCCACGCAGGTGCCCCAAGAAAGATGGATTTAAAAGCAGGTTAAATACAACCAAAGAAGTGATAAATTCGAAGGTAGGTCAGAAGAAAACATTTAGAAAAAAGAATGACAAAGGGATGAAATATATATGAAAGAATATAATAGATACAGAACATACAGTGTAAAGGTCTAATATATTCTACTTTATATCTCAGAAAAGGATATAGGAATGAAATAAAAACTATATTTAAAGAGATTATATCGGAGAAATTCCAAACATTTACAGAAAAAATCAAGCATCGATTTATAAAGTATTACAAATCCCCAACAAGGGATAAATTAAAACAAACAAAAACTTGACCACACTTGGCATATCATGGTCAAAACTGCTCGAAACCAAAGGCAAAGAGAAAAATTCTTTAAAAATCTGGACACTAACTGACTTTAAGACTTACTATAAAGTTGCAGTAATCAAGACAGCATGATATTGGAAAAATAACAGACAAATTAATCAATGCAATAAAATAGAAAGCCCAGAGACAGATCTATGCAATTATAGGCAACTGAAGCTTGACAAAGAAGCAAAGATAATTAAGTAGGGAAATGAAAGTCTTGTCAACAAATGGGGCTGGAAGACTTGGACGTTCATACACACACAAAAAAATGAACCTAGACCTAGACCTTACATCTCTCCAAAAAAATTAACTCAAAATGGATCTTAGGGGGGGTGCCTGGGTGGCTCAGTCGGTTAAGGGTCCGACTTCGGCTCAGGTCATGATCTCGCGGTTTTTGAGTTTGAGCCCTGCATTGGGCTCTGTGCTGACAGCTCAGAGCCGGGATCCTCCTTCAGATTCTGTGTCTCCCTCTCTCTGCCCCTCCCCTGCTCACACTCTGTCTCTCTGTCTCACAATAAATAAACATTAAAAAAAAAATGGATCTTAGGCCTAAATTTAAAACGCAGACTATAAAACATCCAAAAGATAACATAAGGAGAAAATCTAGGTGACTCTGAGAATGAGTTTTTAGATATAAAACCAAAAGCATGACCCATGAAAAAAATTCATAAATTGAACATTCTTAAAATTAAAAACCTCAGTTCTGCAAAGACACCATTAAGAAAATTAAAAAACAAGGAAGAGACTGTGACAAAATCTTTGCAAAACCCATGTTGATAAAGGTCTGGTATGCAAAATATATTTAGAACTCTTAAAATTCAGAAATAAGAAAACCCAATTTATTTTTTTTTTAATTTTTTTTTAATGTTTATCTATTTTTGAGAGAGACACAGAATCCAAAGCAGACTCCAGGCTCTGAGCTGTCAGCACAGAGCCCAATATGGGGCTCGAACTCAAGGGACCGTGAGATCATGATCTGACTTGAAGTCGGGACACTCAACTGACTGAGCCACCCAGGTGCCCAGAGAAAAACGCAGTTTAAAAATGGGCAAAAGATCCAAACAATTACCTTATCAAATAACATATACAGATGGCAAATAAGCACATATAAAAATGGTAACTGTAAATTAAAGCAATAAGGACATACTGCTATGCACCTGTAAGAATGGCTGAAATCCAAAAACCCGATAAAACTGGCAGTTTCTTACAAAACTAAACATAGTCTTACAATACAATCCACCAATCACACTCCTGAGTATGTACCCAATTGTGTTACATTCTTATATGCATACAAAATTCACACAAATGTTTCTAGAATCACCCAAGACTGGAAGCAACCACAATGTCCTTCAAAAGGTGAATGGACAAACAAACTGTGTAAATCTGTACACTGAAATATCATTCAGCAGTATAAAAAAATGAGCTATCCAGTCATGAAAAGACATGGAGAAACTTAAATGCATATTGCTAACTGGAAGAAGCTAAGGTGAAAAGGCAACGTGCTCTATGATTCCAACTACATGACATTTTATTTTGGTTATACTTTATTCAATTAAAGATTGCAGAACTCTAGTGCAAAGTACAGTATTACCATTGCTTATATTTTAGAGGATGGTATTCACAGTCATTATTATGACTGAGCCCAGGAATTCTTTAGTTTGGGCCTTTGAACAGAAAAGTCCCATGCAATTTAACACTCAGTAGTAAAGAGGTTAAGAGTTCATTGTATGTACAATTTCAAAAAAAATTTGTAAACACAGAAACAATGAGTAATTCATTCAAGAGTGCCAAGGAGATGTTTGTGTTAAACAAAGCTGAAGATGGTAATACTTTCAAGTACTAAACAATTTACCTGAATACAGTTTTCCAGTGCTTTGTCATACCTTAGCTACTTAGAGCTTCAAATACGTTTGTTTGTTTTTTTTAGAGACAATCCTATAAATTTAAATCCTATCAATGGATACTAGAGTACCAATGCTATCTCCACCCTAAAGGTACTTACTTGGTAGTGTGGAAAAAAAGGCAAGGATACAAATAGCTCAGCAAACCTCTTTTCAACACATTATCAAGTGCCTCATAAAACAGAAGGCGACCATCAAAACTCACAGTTCAAGAATGCATAAATTATTACAAGTTTATTCTATAAGTCAACATCCAGAATTTGGGAGTTTGAGGCTAATATCTTACTGTCAAAGCCTTTGTCATTTCTTGTTCTCTCAGCCTAAATACCTTACTACCCACCTCCTCCCCCAGAAGAGATAAGACAGGTGAATGTAGTTCCAAGCAATATACCAGGTAATGGATAATCAGAACTTAACTAGACTTAAGAATTTTACCCTTTTTATTATGGTTAGAATCTCTACTAAGGAACCCCTATTTTTTCCAGATTTATTAAGATGTAACTAACTCACAACATTATGTAAGTTTAAGGTGTACAACATGTTGATTTGACACACCTATATATTATAACAGGATTAGCACTTCAGTGTTAGCAAATATCTCCCTCCATTATGTCACCAAATTCCCATTTCATTTTTGTAGTAAGAACATTTAAGATCTACTCTCCTGGCAACTTTCAAGTATATAAAACAATATTGTTAATTGTAATCACTCTACTGTGTATTAGATCTCCCAAATTCATTCATCTTCCAATTGCAAGTTTGTGTTCTTTGAACAATATCTCCCTGTCTCCCACCCCCACATACTGGTAACCACCATTCAACTCTACTAGCTTGGCTGTTTTTGTTTCCACATATAAATGGTATCATACAGTATTTGTTGTTCTCTGCCTGACATATCTCACTTAGCACAAGGCCCTCAAGGTCCATCTATGTTGGCACAAATGGCAGGATTTTCTTCTTTCTCATAGCAGAATATTCCACTGTGTGTGTGTGTGTGTGTGTGTGTGTGTGTGTGTGTGTGTGTGTATCCCACCTTCTTTATCCATTCATGTGTTGAAAGTCACTTAGGTTTTTTCCACATCTTGGCTATTGTGAATAATGCTGTAACAAACATGGAAATTTAAATATCTCTTGGATAATCTCTTTTCATTTCCTTTGGATATACACCTAGAAATGGAATTGCTGGATCATATAATAGCTCTATTTTTAATTACATGGAGAGCCTCCAAACTCTTCCATAGTGGTTGCACCAATTTCAATTCACACCAACAGAGCATAAGCATTCACTCCATTTCTACTACATCCTCTCCAACACTAATTATCTCTTATCTTTTTATGTTCATCTCTTATCAGATGTATAGACAAGTAACATTGCATCAAACTAAAAAGCTTCTGCACAGCAAAGGAAACAATCAACAAAGTAAAAAGGCAATCTATAGAATGGGAGAAAATATTTGCAGACCATATATCTGATAAAAGATTAATATCCAAAATACTTATTACTAAACAAAACCTCCTAATACTCTAGGGAAAAACTAATAATGCTATTAAAAAATGGGCAAAGGCTTGAACAGGTATTTACCCAAAGATATGCAAATGGATAATATATATACAAAAAAATGCTCAATGTCACTAATTATCAGTGAAATACAAATCAAAACCACAATGGTACGTTATCTCACACCCATTAGGATGGTTATTATCAACAACCAGGCAACAAGTATTAATGAGGATACGGAAAAAAGGGAACTCTTTCACACAGTTCACACGGTTGATACATATGCAAAATTGTATGGCTGCTATGGAAAACTGTATGAAGGTTCCTCAACAAATAAAAAATAGAATTATCATATAATCCAGCAATCACACTTCTAGGTATTTATCTTAAAGAATTGAAAACAGGGAGGAGCCAAGATGGCAGAACAGCATGGAAGTTTTTTGTATGTCTCGCATCCATGAGACACAGCCAGAACAACACTAAACCATCCTACACACCTAGAAAACTGACTGGAGGATTAACACAACAATCTGCACAACCTGAACCACAGAATTCAGCAGGTAAATGGCGTAGAGAAGTGAACTTAGGGAGCAAGAAGGTGCAGGGAGGAGGGTGCTTTTGTGAGCGGAGAGAGGATGGAGACTGGGGCGGGGGAGTGGGGGCGGGGAAGTATATGGGAAAAGCACCCCTCCCCAAAAGCAGCTGGAGAGAAACTGGAAAATTGGAAATAGCCACAGAGACTAAACTAAAAAGAGAGAAAGGAGAAAGGAGAAGGTTTAAATTCCATTAAGACTGTAAACAAGGGGAGTGCAAAGTCTGCAACTCCACAGCTCAATACCAGCAGTGCTCTGGTGGGAAGGGCGAATCCCCAGGAACTGAGTGGGGTCCGGGAGGTTCCCAGACCACACGGGGAAAAGCGGTTCCACTGCTGGAAGGACATTTGGTGGAGACTGTTGAAGCCACCTGGTCCCAGCAGACCCCAGAAAACCACATTCGCTGGTGCTGGAACAAGGTCATTAAGGGTGAAGCCTGGTGCCAGATGTGTGGTGTGATTTTCCATAATCCCTGAAACGCTGCCTACTACACTATCTCGTGAACTTTTTTCTGGGGCAGGCTGGCACCTGGCCGCAGCCTCAGAGCATTGGCAGCAGCAGGGTCCTGCAAGCGTTCCTGGGTGCAGCTGGCATTCGGCCATTGCTCGGTGAGACCCTCTTGCAAAGGGCTGGAGACTTCAACACCCCACTCACAGCAGTGAGCAGATCATCTAATCAAAAAAGGAAAATATGGTTTTGAATGACACACTGGACCAGGTGGACTTAACAGATATATTCAGAACATTCCATCCTAAAGCAACAGAATATACATTCTTCTCCAATGCCCATGGAACGTTCTCCAGAATAAACCATATACTGGGACACAGATCAGCCCTAAGTAAGTACAAAAAGATTGAGATCATACCGTGCATATTTTCAGACCACAATGCTATGAAACTCGAAATCAACCACAAAAAAAAATTTGGACAGGTAACAAATACTTGGAGACTGAAGAACATCCTACTGAAGAATGAATGGGCAAACCAAGAAGTTAAAGATGAAATTAAAAAGTATATGGAAGCGAATGAAAATGATAACACTACAACCCAAAACCTCTGGCATGTAGCAAAGGCAGTCATAAGAGGAAAGTATATAGCAATCCAGGCCTTCCTAAAGAAGGAAGAAAGATCTCAGATACACAACCTAATCTTATGCCTTAAGGAGCTCGAAAAAGAACAGCAAATAAGACCCAAAACCAGCAGAAGGCAGGAAATAATAAAGATTAGAGCAGAAATTAATGCTATCGAAACCAAGAAAACAGTAGAACAGATTAATGAAACTAGAAGCTGGTTCTTTGAAAGAATTAACAAAATTGACAAACCACTAGCCAGTTTGATCAAAAAGAAAAAGGACCCAAATAAATAAAATCAAGAAAGAAAGTGGACAGATCACAACCAACACAACAGAAATAAACACAATAATAAGAGAAGATTATGAGCAATTATAGGCCAATAAAATGGGCAATCTGGAAGAAATGGACAAATTCCTAGAAACATATACACTATCAAAACTGAAACAGGAAGAAACAAAATTTGAACAGACCCATAACCAGTAAGGAAATCGAATTAGTAATCAAAAATCTCCCAAAAAACAAGAGTCCAGGGCCAGATGGCTTTCCAGGGGAATTCTATCTACCAAACATTTAAGGAAGAATTAACACCTATTCTCTTGAAGCTGTTCCAACAAATAGAAATGGAAGGAAAACTTCCAAACTCTTTCTACGAAGCCAGCATTACCTTGATTACAAAACCAGACAGAGACCACACTAAAAAGGAGAACTATAGACCAATTTCCCTGATGAACATGGATGCAGAAATCCTCAATAATATATTAGCCAACCAGATCCAACAATACATTAAAAAAATTATTCACCATGACTAAGTGGGATTTATACCTGGGATGCAGGGCTGGTTCAATATCTGCAAAACAATTAATGTGATTCATCACATCAATAAAAGAAAGGACAAGAACCATATGATCCTCTCAATAAATGCAGAGAAAGCACTGGACAAAATACAGCATCCTTTCTTGATAAAAACCCTCAAGAAAGTAGGGACAGAAGGATAAGGTCAGGAACAAGATAGGGATGTCCACTCTTGCCACTTTTATTCAACATAGTATTGGAAGTCTTAGCCTCTGCAATCAGACAACACAAAGAAATAAAAGGCATCCAAATCAGCCAGGAGGAGGTCAAAATTTCACTCTTTGCAGATGACATGATACTCTATATGGAAAACCCAAAAGATTCCACCAAAAACTGCTATAATTGATTCATGAATTCAGCAAAGTTGCAGGATATAAAATCAACGCACAGAAATCAGTTGCATTCCTATACACCAATAATGAAGTGAGAGAAAGAGAAATCAAGGAATCGATCCCATTTACAGTTGCACGAAAACCCATAAAATACCTAGGAATAAATCTAACCAAGGAGATAAAAAAAATCTATACATTGAAAACTACAGAAAGCTTATGAAAGAAATTGAAGAAGACACCAAAAAATGGAAAAAGATTCCATGCTCCTGGATAGGAAGAACAAATATTGTTAAAATGTCGATACAATCCAAAGCAATCTACATATCCGATGCAATCCCTAACAAAATAATACCAGCATTCTTCACAGAGCTAGAACAAAGAATCCTAAAATTTGTATGAAACCAGAAAAGACCCCGCATAGCCAAAGCAATCTTGAAAAAGAAAACCAAAGCAGGAGGCATCATAATCCCAGACTTCAAGCTATACTACAAAACTGTAATCATCAAGACAGTATGTTACTGGCATAAGAACAGACACTCAGATCAATGGAATAGAATAGAGAACCCAGAAATGGACCCACAAACATATGGCCAACTAATTTTTGACAAAGCAGAAAAGAATATCCAAGACAGTCTCTTCAGCAAGTGGTGCTGGGAAAACTGGACAGCGACATGCAGAAGAATGAACCTGGACTACTTTCTTACACCATACACAAAAATAAACTCAAAATGGTGAAAGACCTAAATGTAAGACAGAAAGCCATCAAAATCCTTGAGGAGAAAGCAGGCAAAAACCTTTTTGATCTTGCCCGCAGCAACTTCTTACTCAACACGCCTCCGGAGGCAAGGGAAACAAAAGCAAAAATGAACTACTGGGACCTCATCAAAATAAAAAGCTTCTGCACAGCAAAGGAAACAATCAGCAAAACTAAAAGGCAACCGACAGAATGGGAGAAGATATTTGCAAATGACATATCAGATAAAGGGTTAGTATCCAAAATCTATAAAGAACTTACCAAACTCAACACCCAAAAAACAAAAAATCCAGTGAAGAAATGGGCAAAAGACATGAACAGACACTTCTCCAAAGAAGACATCCAGATGGCCAACCGACACATGAAAAAATGCTCAACATCACTCATCATCAGGGAAATACAAATCAAAACCACAAGGAGATATCACCTTACACCTGTCAGAATGGCTAACATTAACAACTCAGGCAACAACAGATGTTGGCGAGGATGTGGAGAAAGAGGATCTCTTTTGCATTGTTGGTGGGAATGCAAGCTGGAGCAGCCATTCTGGAAAACAGTATGGAGGTTCCTCAAAAAACTAAAAATAGAACTACCTTACGACCCAGCAATTGAACTACTAGGCATTTATCCCAGGGATACAGGGGTGCTGTTTCAAAGGGGCACATGCACCCCCACGTGTATAGCAGCACTGTCAACAATACCCAAAGTATGGAAAGAGCCCAAATGTCCATCGATGGATGAATGGATAAAGAAGGCGTGGTATATATATACAATGAAGTATTACTCGGCAATGAAAAAGAATGAAATCTTGCCATTTGCAACTACGTGGATGGAACTGGAGGGTATTATGCTAAGTGAAATTAGTCAGAGAAAGAAAAAAATCATATGACTTCACTCATATGAGGACTTTAAGAGACAAAACAGATGAACATAAGGGAAGGGAAACAAAAGTAATATAAAAACAGGGAGGGGGACAAAACAGAAGAGACTCATAAATATGGAGAACAAACTGAGGGTTCCTGGAGGGGGTGTGGGAGGGGAGATAGGCTAAATGGGTAAGGGGTGCTAAGGAATCTACTCCTGAAATCATTGTTGCGCTATATGCTAATTTGGATGCAAATTAAAAAAAATAAAAAATAAAACAAGATAAAAACAAAAACAAACAAAAAAGTATTGAAAACAGAATCTTGAAGAGATACGAGCACTCCCGTGCTCACTGTAGCACTATTCATAATATCCTAAATGCGGAAATAACCTAAATGACAATCAATGGATAAATGGATTAAAAATGTGTCATACACTAAAATGGAATATCATAAGTCTTAAAAAAGATGTAAATCCTGTAATATGGCACAATATGAATGAGGATAATTCATAATTTCATTATGCTAAGTGAAATAAGCTAGTCATAGAAGGTCAAATACTGCATGATTCCACTTATATGAGGTATTTAGAATAGATAGACCCATGGAAGCAAAGAATAGAATAGTGATAGCCAGAGGCTAGGTGGGGGGGGGGGGGGGGAGAAGAAATGGAAAGTTGCTAATCAATGCATATAAAGTTTCAGTTATGACATATCAATAAACTCTAGAGATCTGTACAACACTGAGCCTATAGATAACAATACTGTATTCTAGCCACACTTAACAAATTTGTGAGGATGGGATATCTTATGTTAAGTGTTCTTACCACACACAGATGCACTTAAAATTTTTTAAGACACAGGGGTGCCTGGGTGGCTCAGTCAGTTAAGCGTCTGACTTCGTCTCAGGTCATGATCTCATGGCATGTGAGTTCTGTGATGACACCTCAGAGCTTGGAGCCTGCTTTGGATTCTGTGTCTCCCTCTCCCTCTTCCTCTCCCCCACTTGTGCTCTGTTTCTGTCCCTCTCTCTAAACTAAACATTAAAAAATTAAAAAAAATAATTTGAAGGCACATTACATAAAAATAAAAGGAATATTATGCTAAGTGAAATAAGTCATACAGAGAAAGACAGATACCATATGTTTTCACGCTTATGTGGATCCTGAGAAACTTAACAGAAGTCCAGGGGGGAGGGGAAGGAAAAAAAAAAAAAGGTTAGAGAGGGAGAGAGCCAAAGCGTAAGAGACTCTTAAAAACTGAGAACAAACTGAGGGTAGATGGGGGGTGGAAGGGAGGGGAGGGTGGGTCATGGGTACTGAGGAGGGCACCTTTTGGGATGAGCACTGGGTGTTGTATGGAAACCAATTTGAAACAAATTTGATATTAAAAAAATAAAAACTAAAAGGGATATTTAACAACTGTGCATATCATAATATTACATCAACATATTTAAAGAATAGATATTGATCGACTGTTAAAGTAGATTTTAACACATTTCCCCCTCTAGTAACTGAAATAAGCAAACAAAAATAGTAGATAACAAAAAAAATTGAACAGCATAATTAAGAAACTTTGCCTAAAAAACGTATGTAGAACTATATACCTAACAAATATAAAATACCCAATCTTTTAAAATGCATCAAAAATAGAAAATACCTGGGAATAAATCTAATGAAAGATCTGTAAGGTCTCTAAAAATCTATGTAACATTATTAAGGAAAATTAACCAAGAACTAGTTAAGTGGATATATATCATATTTTGTGGTCAGAAAACACAAGATTTTAAAGATTTTTTTTTTTTTTTTACTGAAATGAAACTTCTTCAAAATGAAAAGGAAAGGAATAGGTATGGAACCTCCTGAAATTTCATCTAAATATGGGGGAGAAACAAGTCTAAAATGAAGGTTTTAAGAGGCAGTAGGAGAAAAAATGCAGTTGCTTTCTGCCAGTCTCCTTTTGAGTCCAGCTCATTTAATATGATACAGTGGTTAAAAGGAAGTTCATAAATTCCCTTGTGAGGAAAATTAATCTTGACACTAATTATGAAAAATGTGTCATATAGGTACTTATATAGAAAAGCAATTAGATAATAGAGTACACTCAATTAATTATAGTTTCACAAAAGGTACAGAAATGTTCTTCAAATGCATATTTCTTTTATTACTGCTGCATGAAAGCTGAAGGCGTTTTAGCAAGGAAGTAAGATAATATAGCCAAGTGTGCAGCCTTCAACAGAGAAGAGTTCAAAGTCCTTAGACATGCAACAAAAATGAACTGGAAAATGCTGGAGCTTTGCAGTTGGATAGACTTGATTTGAATTTAATCTTTGAGCCTCTTTTCATCTATAATACCCATCTGACTGGACTCCTTGAGGATTAAATGATAAACTGTGAAACTGAAATCTGGCATATGTTAGTCTCCCTTTCTTTCCTCTCAGAGACCAGTATTATTAGGATGTACAAGTCTGGACCACACTTATTAAGTATCACAAATAAGCTGTGGCTAAGAGAAACACTGAAGGGGCTACAATTCTGCTCAGTTGCTGAAATGTTGCTGTTTGAATTTCTGGTTGAAAAGAGAGCCCTCTCATTAGATACAAGCAACAGAGTCGACATTCTGTTGTGAAAATGTAGACAACGGGCTTCTTTTCTTGCCCCCAGATGAAGGTTTCATCATGATTCTGCAGACACTGGCCTTAAAGTGAGTAGGTGGCAACACACTGTACACTTTAAACTTATAAATTATTGCTTTAAACTTATAAATTATTGAGATAAATTGTTGTATCTCAATAATGAAAGAAAAAAGAAAAGAAAGAAAGAAAAGCCTAGCACATCTTTTGAATGGATCAAAAATCATTAAAGCGATATCAAAATTACCCAAACAGCTACTTAAGCAGTCTCATCAGCACCAGTGGATTAATACATGTGCTTGCGAGGAAGTGAGGCACATTAGAAATATATGCTGGCACGTGCACATAATGGAAACCACAGATTCTCTGTGTTACAACCTGGAAGGGCCAACTTTAAGGAAGTAAAGCACAGAGAATACTTTAAACATGTAGCACCAATTAAGCTGAGATTATCATTTCATTCCTTGTAGATAATGGGCAGCACCAGTCTTCTTGGTACAATTTCTTATCGGCAATAGAGAACATTATTATTATCAGTGCTAGTTAGTTAGGTAGAAAGGAGCTCTGATGGAAAATTTGGGTATCATGAAATTTCATCAAAATTGACCTTTTACTCTCTGCTTTTCCAGCTCAGTTTCTTGCCGTTAGTTACTTAATGGCAGGATATGGCCTCAAATTCACTCAAATAATACCACAATTGAAGCTCTGAGAAGCGCTGTCCAGTACGATTCTGCTCTTCAGACAAAACAGCCAACGGTAAACTAGGTTAGAAGCAGATACCCCCTACCATGAAGAATAGGATTGGCCCTTACCATGTTGGGTAGCTTGGCATCCAAAATGATTCCTAAGATAAAAGGAAAATCTACAGGCAAATTTATAGAGATCATCTCAAAAATAAACAAGAAAAATTGTGACTTAAATAGGAAAAGGTCTTTTGCGTGTTGATCATTAATATCTGCCTAACTAAACCAATACATTAGTAGAATGTAGAACTATAATTATTCCATATTTTAAAAAACTATTAGAGCAGTAACATCATGACATTTTAAAACTTCTATAAAAGCAACCAAGTACATCTTGCATTCAACTTAAATTAGTTTGAAATCATCTTACCTGAGTAAAAAGTATAAACTGAGCAAAC
This sequence comes from Prionailurus bengalensis, assembly GCF_016509475.1. Taxonomy (NCBI): domain Eukaryota; kingdom Metazoa; phylum Chordata; class Mammalia; order Carnivora; family Felidae; genus Prionailurus; species Prionailurus bengalensis. The sequence goes on from NC_057348.1 coordinate 125,213,878, forward strand.
TGCCAGGGAAGCATAAAAGCAACATTGGAAAGACAGAGTGCAATAAAATGCCTTCTACTATTGTTCGAGGTCCTTAATAGAGAGAATTAATACCAGTGAGTTTTACCATTAAAGTTAAGCTATCACTAAACAGAAAAGCTAACTGCAAAATGATGAAATCTAATGACTCCTTACCTTTGATCTAAGGCAACAAAATATAGTCAAATTTAAAAACTCATTAAAAAGAACTTAAAATACCTGTTATAAAAATGCTTAGTACAAAACAATCTAAATTAGCAGTTTAAATACTGTATCTAGTTTACCAGTAAATAAAATACTTTAAACATAAAAGTTTATTTTCCTTTCACTGTGCATGACATAAGAAATTTAATACTCCAGCAATGTGGTCAGAAAACAGAACATGAACTGACCCTGCATAGCTCAAGATACTTATCCTATATTAACAGCAACAGTTTTATATACCACCATTTTTATATTTCAAAAACCAATGGAGGAAAAGTGTACAAGCTGGTGAAGTAATAAATTAACAATGTGAGAAATTTAAAGAAAAAAATTAAAATGATGACTTAAAGAGAATTCTGGAATGCAGTTATAAACTACTGCACACTGAAGTTTTAAATTGTCCAGTCTGCAATTATGAAATATCAGTAACCAACACCTTTTACCACAGATAGTGTTAGTATCTTTTAGAATATGAAAAAGAAATGTACAACATTTTGTGTAAATCATAAAATTGTAGCCATTCTTTTTTATAAAGGGTATACTGGATTTTGATAAATCCTTACACTATGTTATATAAATTTTCAAAAGCAAAACTTTAAATGTTCCTATTGTTTTGTTATATTATCACAAAACATATTCACTAAATACTCAGTTATATTTACCAAACAAAAATGACTCTTGGCTAAAGTACAGAGTGTATAATACATGCACTCACGGGTATAATCCTAAATGTTGTAGTTAACACATTTCATTCCAGGAAACCCCTGACTGGTCAGACTAAAATCACTTCAAAAATATAAAAAGAAACCATCTCTCTAGGAATTTAGATTACCAAAAATCTGCAGTCTAGACTCAAGTGGAAAGCAATTATTTGTGTAATTTTAGATTATTTTCTCAACTAGATACTCAATTTAATTTTAAAGTAGCTAAAAATAAAGGAAAACTAAAATCGACAATTATAACTTAGTAAGTTGAAGCATATTTTAATAAAGCTTACATAATTTATTTAGATTTGTTTATAGACAAAAATTACCTGAGAATCAAAGTTAAAATGCACATCTGAAGTACAAGAAATGGATATGAGAAACTTTCCCGGAGAGGTGGTGTCCACATTACACGGGTAGCCTGAAATCAATAAAATGCTTACTTTGCTTTATGTTCCATTACAGTAAACATTATTAATCTAAAAATCATGGGTAGGCTGGTTTTAATACTTTTAATACCAGACTCATTGATTTCTGAATAGCTGGGATAGCTTCTCAGTTTTTGGAGCTCGCTTAATGGGCATACAGGCATTAGGTAGAGAGCCATTAACTAGCAAGTCCAGAAGCAAGTGAAAGATGTATCATGCCAAATATAAGAAAACCTGAAGGACAAACAAGATGACAGGCATAGGAGTGGTGAGGATTCTGGGACTGACAACCAGATCCACATTCTAGCTCTGCACTAATGATCCTGGCATCCCAGGGCTGTGGCCCAGAAAAATATTTAACCAAATGTCACCTAGGGCATGCACAAGCACCAAGAGAGTTTACACATAACAAGTGTAATGAGTACAGACACACAGTACAAATAATTAAGATGGTCTCTGAATTTGTGAAATATACCTTTAAAAGAGTTAACTGCAAATTTCTAAAAACAACTGGAAGTATTTGTAAATCACTAATGTGATGCATAAATGCAAGTATTAACATTTTGTACAGGCTTTAAAACTAATCATTTCTAAGACACGAGTGAGATTATAAATGTTCTATGTCAAGAATTCTAAAATTCTAGAGAAAATCATAACTCTTATAAACTCTTATTACTCCTATTCTAAGAACCAAAACTATAAACTTTGGAAGATTAATTATGGTATGTTTAAGAAAGTTTGGCATACGCAAAGAAAAGTTCTTGCCTTTATATTAACACCTGGTGAATGACAATGTATTCGTTTAAGTTTATACATTTAAGATATTTATGTATAATTTTTATGATTCCCTTGTCTAACTAGTTTTCTAAAATTCACCAAGTGTGTACCTTTCCCAGTAGTAACAGAAACTTCAACCCTATGTAACCCATGCCAAAACATATTACATATTTTGCTTCCAAAAGCTAGCAGTCATATTCTCTCACTTTTCACTGCCACATCCTCAGCATCGAACAGAATCTGGCATAGGTCATGTACTCAGTATTTTGTTGAATGAATCTATCATACTCTAAATAAGTTTCTATGAGCTCTTTGTAGGTAGACTATACCCCATTGGACTGAGTTAGTAAATTTCTATTTTGAATTCAGCATTTTGTGTAACTGAAAAAGGCAGCCTGATGTAATAACAGAAACAAGGTATTAGAGCAAGACAGATGGAGAATGGGAAACCCAGCTTCACCAGGTACTGACTGTGAAACCTTGCATAAGTAACAACCAGCCTAAATTACAATTTCACATCTTCTACCGTGAGGAGAACAGCTACCTTCCTAAAAAGCGTGGTATGAGTAAATGAGATGTTTATCAAGTGCCTGAACTCAACAAGTACAGTATTTGCTTTTTCAACAAAATAGAGTATTTGCTTTTTCTACAAAATGTAGGTATACTAAAAACCAAGCAAGATACTTCACATCATGAATTCTAATTATGTAAAAATGTGGATTAACATGATTAAAATAACAACTTACAACATAAGGTTCTTTAAAATATTGCGAAGTCCTAAGTAACATGCAATTATATATTGTTTTCATGAATGTATTTCCTTGTTCCTATACAGCCCCTTCTATTTCTTAAAAATTATTTTCTAGAAAACAAACCTCTCCATGGTTGAAAAAGTAGCACAATACTGTAATTAGACCTCCAAGTTGAGTCCCACTGTTAAAAAAAGAGTATACGTTCATAATTCATGCAAAATATAGTGAGTTTCTCACAAAATTATCTCTTACAATTTAAAGTCATATTTAAGACACCACAGTACTGAACCATATAAAATGATAGTAACGATTTCAAAAGTACCCATGTAGTTAATATTTTAATCTTGAGTGTACAAGCATACAAAGTATACATATAAAGAAATCAGAATTTTATAATTTATTGTATTTAAAATGTTTTCTAAACAAAATACATGTGAACATAAAAGTTTTTTACAGGCCAGCATTTCAAAGTCTATATTGCATTCTTTGAATTTTATCAATGGAGGCCAGGTTTTGTTTTTGAAATTGGATTTCAGTGACTGGGAGATGAAGACAAGAGCCCAAAAGTTTCACTTAGCAGTAACTCTGAACTATCTAAACTACTACAAACATTCTTTTGTTAAGTCCCAAAGAAACAGCAATGCAAAATGCAAAACTTAGATCCCAGATGGCTGATAATCATCAAAGATTATGAACTGTTTCTTAAAGTTGCCTTTTCTTTGTACATTGTCATCACTGTATCCACGGCTTCACACTTGGAAGACAACATCACATGAATGACTGAAGAACTAATGAAATGAGCTCAAAACAAGCAGAGGAAAGCTAATAGGAAGTGATTTACCATCAACAGATTTTCACTAAAGAAAATTCAAAGAATGCCTTTGAAAAGAAAGAAATTGCGAGGAGGAACCTGTGAGAGGCAGAAGACTGTAGCATACAGAAAGTAGGACCATGTGGATATAAATGTGAGCAAGATTCAACAACATAAACGGCAATAACAGTGACTGCGATGGAGGGGAAATAGTAGCACTAAACTACGATAATAATTGTAAGATATGAGGGGCTGCTTTGAAGCAAAGTGTCCTCAAATTCCTTGTATTGTAAGAAGGGGAAATATCTCAATTAATTTTAGACTTGATAAAGTTGCTGCCAATGGTGAGGGTAGCCAGGGTAAGAAATATAAATTTACCCCTGCTTCCTATTTCTTTGTTTCTCATATGCCATTGTTTCTGCTCTCGTCGCAATATTGGTGATGCTATATATATATATATATATATATATATATATATATATATATACATATATATATATATATACACACACACACACATACATATATATACATACACTGTATGTCAGCTAGCTTATACTTTATTGTCAAGTTAGCTGACATACAGTGTATATACAGTGTGCTCTTGATTTGGGGGTAAACACTTTTATAGCCAACATTTGTTTTATCTATACATCCTTTTCTTGTTTTGTTTTTTTTTTTTTAATTTTTTTTTTCCAACGTTTTTTATTTATTTTTGGGACAGAGAGAGACAGAGCATGAACGGGGGAGGGGCAGAGAGAGAGGGAGACACAGAATCGGAAACAGGCTCCAGGCTCTGAGCCAGCAGCCCAGAGCCCGACGCGGGGCTCGAACTCACGGACCGCGAGATCGTGACCTGGCTGAAGTCGGACGCTTAACCGACTGCGCCACCCAGGCGCCCCTATATATCCTTTTCTTAAAGACTGGAGCTGAATAATGTATTTGATATTCCTGAACTGTGTAAACAATTCAGAGAAGACTATCACCTCTTGGGTACTTCTCCCAGGGAAAAATATTAACTTTAAAAAGTTTTAGTCTTGGGGCGCCTGGGTGGCGCAGTCGGTTAAGCGTCCGACTTCAGCCAGGTCACGATCTCGCGGTCTGTGAGTTCGAGCCCCATGTCGGGCTCTGGGCTGATGGCTCAGAGCCTGGAGCCTGTTTCCGATTCTGTGTCTCCCTCTCTCTCTGCCCCTCCCCCGTTCATGCTCTGTCTCTCTCTGTCCCAAAAATAAATAAACGTTGAAATAAAAAAATAAAAATAAATTAAAAAAAAAAGTTTTAGTCTTGTATAACATTTTCCATATAAAAAAGAGTAATATGGATAATTTCAAAAATAGAACATTTTAAAGCTGCCAACATAATCTAAAAGTAATTCTTTTCCATCAAAATATTGATGAGCTTATATTTTCCTAAAACACATATATTAAAACATACATAAAATTTTCTAGTTTCTGGCACAAAAACAGACACATAGACCAATGGAATAGAATAGAAACCCCAGAACTAGACCCACAAACGTATGGCCAACTCATCTTTGACAAAGCAGGAAAGAACATCAGGTGGAAAAAAGACAGTCTCTTTAACAAACGGTGCTGGGAGAACTGGACAGCAACATGCAGAAGGTTGAAACTAGACCACTTTCTCACACCATTCACAAAAATAAACTCAAAATGGATAAAGGACCTGAATGTGAGACAGGAAACCATCAAAACCTTAGAGGAGAAAGCAGGAAAAGACCTCTCTGACCTCAGCCGTAGCAATCTCTTACTCGACACATCCCCAAAGGCAAGGGAATTAAAAGCAAAAGTGAATCACTGGGACTTTATGAAGATAAGAAGCTTCTGCACAGCAAAGGAAACAACCAACAAAACTAAAAGGCAACCAACGGAATGGGAAAAGATATTTGCAAATGACATATCGGACAAAGGGCTAGTATCCAAAATCTATAAAGAGCTCACCAAACTCCACACCCGAAAAACAAATAACCCAGTGAAGAAATGGGCAGAAAACATGAATAGACACTTCTCTAAAGAAGACATCTGGATGGCCAACAGGCACATGAAAAGATGTTCAGCGTCGCTCCTTATCAGGGAAATACAAATCAAAACCACACTCAGGTATCACCTCACGCCAGTCAGAGTGGCCAAAATGAACAAATCAGGAGACTATAGATGCTGGAGAGGATGTGGAGAAACGGGAACCCTCTTGCACTGTTGGTGGGAATGCAAATTGGTGCAGCCGCTCTGGAAAGCAGTGTGGAGGTTCCTCAGAAAATTAAAAACAGACCTACCCTATGACCCAGCAATAGCACTGCTAGGAATTTATCCAAGGGATACAGGAGTACTGATGCATAGGGGCACTTGTACCCCAATGTTCATAGCAGCACTCTCAACAATAGCCAAATTATGGAAAGAGCCTAAATGTCCATCAACTGATGAATGGATAAAGAAATTGTGGTTTATATACACAATGGAGTACTACGTGGCAATGAGAAAAAATGAAATATGGCCTTTTGTAGCAACGTGGATGGAACTGGAGAGTGTGATACTAAGTGAAATAAGCCATACAGAGAAAGACAGATACTATATGTTTCACTCTTATGTGGATCCTGAGAAACTTAACAGGAACCCATGGGGGAGGGGAAGGAAAAAAAAAAAAAAAGAGGTTAGAGTGGGAGACAGCCAAAGCATAAGAGACTCAAAAACTGAGAACAAACTGAGGGTTGATGGGGGGTGGGAGGGAGGAGAGGGTGGGTGATGGGTATTGAGGAGGGCACCTTTTGGGATGAGCACTGGGTGTTGTATGGAAACCAATTTGACAATAAATTTCATATATAAAAAAATAAAAAAAAAGAAAAAAAAATAAAATTTTCTAGTTTCTAGAACAAATATAAAGTGAACATCCTTTCAACCACTATATATCATTGAAATAGAAAATTGATCATGCCTTGGGTCCCCACCTGACACCCCTTCAAAAGCCACTATCCTGATATTTGTGAGTATTAATATAACCACATCTATACACATACTATGATTTACTTTAATCTGTTTTTAAACTGTATATAAATGGAAGTATGCAGCCTTTCTTTAATTCTGTGCTGGCCTTCATTCATTCAACATTCTATTTGTAAGAATAATCCATGTTGATGTGTATAGCTACAGCTCATTCATTCTCAATGTTGTGTAGTAGTTCGCTATTAATAAACTGTAATGGGTACATTGTTCATAGATAGAGTTGTTTTCAGCTTGCAGCTCTTACAAACAACACTGCTGGTGTCACCTGCAATACATACTTTCTGGTGTACATAGTATAATTGGCACACAATTATGTTAGTTTCAGGTATACAACATGATTCAACATCTCTATACATTATGATATGCTCACAGATGTAGCTACCATCTGTCACCATACAACACTATTACAATACGATTAACTATATTTCCAATGCTGTGCCTTTTCTCCCCGTGACTTACTCATTCCATAACTGGAAGCCTGTATCTCCCATTCTCCTTTATCTATTTTGCTCCTTCCCCATTCCCCTCCTCCGTGGCAAACACCAAGTTTGTTCCCTGTATTTAAAGGTGTATATACTTTAAATTGGAATTGCAGAGTTAGAAAGTATCTACACTTTCAACTTTACTAAATCAATGCACACTGTTTTTCCAAAATAGTTGTACTAATTTGTATGTCCACTTGCCACAGAAAAAAGTTCCTTTTGCCAATCAGGTAGAATGGAAATATCCTTGTGGATAAAATCTGTATTTTTCTGACAAGTAATTATGGTAGTCAACTTTACATATGTTTATTGGCAATTTGGAATTCTTCTCATATATGTCTGATCATAAATACTCTGTGCACTTTTCTATTGGGTTGTCTGTCTTCTTAGTCTTGTCTCCTCTCTAGAATATAAATTCTAAAAGGACAGAGGTTCTTTTTGTATTCCTGGCACCTGGAGTGCTATGTGATTGCAAAGTCTGGATACAATGTTGGTTATATGCTTTGTAATATCTTTTCCCAGTTTGTGGATTATCTTTTCATTCTATAATGCCTTGAGGAATTTAATTCTTCCCATCAAATTTATTAGTTTTCTTCTTCATGGCTAAACTTTTGTTCCTTGTTTAAAGAAATCTTTTCTTATCCCAAGTTACTGATATTCATTCTAAGCATTTTATATATTTTTCTTTCATATTTGAGTTTTTACTCTAACTAGGATTTAATTTTCGTACAGTTTCAACTTCTCTTTGTTCCTTAATGATCTTCCAGTGATTCCAGGACCATGTGTTGAGAAGCTGGTCCTTACCTACTGATGGACAACATCCACTCTCAGCATACATCAAGTGTCTTTAAATGGGCCAAATGTTTCTGAGACCTGCTTTACTCCACTGCTCTACCTGCCTACCCCCATACCACAATCACATTATCTTATTTACATCAGATTTATAATACAGAAATGATTACTAAAGCAAGTGCTCCTATCTTCTTCAAGAATATCTCCACTATTTTAGGTCTTTTGCATTTCTTTAGGTCTTTTGCATTTTTAACTTTATTTTTTTTAAGGTTTATTCATTTTTGAGAGACAGAGACAGAACATTAGCAGGGGTGGGGCAGAGAGAGAGGGAGACACAGAATCCAAAGCAGGCTCCAGGTTCCCAGCTGTCAGCACAGAGCCTGACACAGGGCTCGAACTCACGAATCGTGAGATAATGATCTGAGCTGAAGTCAGACACCCAAATGACTGAGCCACCCAGGTGCCCCTAGATTTTCAACTTTAAATTCAAGAATAACATTATAAAGAAAGCTGCTGATCAGTTAGGAATACATTTTGCTGTAAGAAATAAAACCTAACAAAAGTGGCTGATACCATTCAATTAAAAAAATGAAAGATAAGTGTCTGCTGGCATTGGTTCACCAGCACAAGGATGTTAGAGCAGACTTAGGTGCTATATTTGTGGCCTTTCCCTCTTGGTCACAAGATGACAGCAGCAACTCCAAGCATCACCCTAAAGTTTAAAAGCAGAAGACAGGGGCGCCTGGGTGGCTCAGTCGGTTAAGCGTCCAACTTCAGCTCAGGTCACGATCTCGTGGTCCGTGGGTTCGAGCCCCGTGTTGGGCTCTGGGCTAATGAGCCTGGAGCCTGCTTCCGATTCTGTGTCTCCCTATCTCTCTGCCCCTCCCCCGTTCATGCTCTGTCTCTCTCTGTCTCAAAAATAAAAATAAAAAGTTAAAAAAAATTTTTTAAAGCAGAAGACAGAGAAAAGACAGCTAAAATCTATCCTTTTGTCAGAAAGACAAATGCTTTCCTAAGTATAAACAAGACTGATTTCATCGTATTTTTCGATGAAAAAACTAACTCACATGGCCATCCCAAGAAGCAATGGAGAGTGGGAAGCAGATTGCATGATTATCATAATTAACTTCAACCTATCACCTGAGACTGGACACACTGCTACCCGAAACCAAATTGTGGTACCATTAACAAGAAACATAGGCTATCAAATATAAGTGTCTGCCATAGTGATATATGTTTTCTTTTATACTTTCTTAATTTCACATGTACAGACATTAAAATTAGAAATAATCAGTCACTAATGCCAACCAAAGATTCCTCTAATGTTATAATAATTTTACATATGGCCTGGTAGTATTCTCATTAAAGGCTTTGTTAAGGAATCTTAGTCTTAAAAAAAAAAAAAAAAACAAACCCAAAAACAAAACCCAGAAGGATAAAAGAGAGGCCTTTAAGTGACAGCTTTAGTTTCTGGTTGCGTGATATTAACTAAGTTTCTGAAAAAAATAAAATAAATGTATAAAATTTCATACTATTAATCAATTAATCTCACACTTATCCTTTTCATTTAATCAGAAAATGTCAGCCAGTCTTTATAGGTCCACTGAAAGATCTAACACAGTAATCTTACCTCAGGTATGCACCATATATGAAGAACAATCCCATCATTACTCCATTTAAAATAAAAATCACAGCAACATAAAAGCAAGCAGGGTCTCCCAATCCTTTAAAAAAGACACAGATTATTAGTACTTCATGAATAAATGACTATAAGGCAATTGGGCATAACTGTCTCAGTGCCTTGGATTCAGGGTTCAGAACTTGCTGAAAACATTTGCTGCTCTACTTAATAGTTACATAAGTACCTTCCCCTTATATCACGTATTATTACATTTGAATTTTATACTTTATTGTAGTTACATTTATACTTTGCCCTAATGATTATTATACTGCAATGATTAGTTGGTGGTGTATTATTTTGTTAAAGTGATGTTGCTATTGTTCAGTATCTAGAATTCTCTGTAAAGTCACTTGATGTATTTACAGGAAAAGACCTACTGCATTATTTTTATCCTTTGCAACTTTCTTTTTGCGACTTTCTTCTTCCTATATGTATCCAGGCAGGTAGCCACTTGACCTCCCCACTTTCAGGTCTCCTACATATCTGAAACTAATGTAGCAATTCAAACCTGCTCCTTAAAACATCTTTTCAATGTTTATTTATTTTTGAGAGAAAGAAAGGGAGAGCATGAGTGGAGGAGGGTCAGAGAGAGAGGGAGACACAGAATCTGAAGCAGGCTCTAGGCTCTGAGCTGTCAGCACAAAGCCTGATGTAGGGCTTGAACTCACGAACTATGAGATCATGACCTAAGCTGAAGTCAGAAGCTTACCTGACTGAGCCACCCAGGCACCCCAAACCTGCTACTTTTAAAAGTTTTTTTTCCATTCAAAGAAACTATCACTTAAGCCAGAAACCAATGTTAACAGGACTTCACTCACTTTCCCCTCCCCCATCAATCGATTACCCAATCTTGTCAATTCTACTTCCAATATCCCACAAATCTCTGCATTTCCCAGTTACCCCCCCCCCCCCCCACATACACAACCGCAATCACTTGCTAAGAGCTTAATAGTCTCCTCCTGGTCTCACTAAACCCACTTTTGTCCTTTACTAATATATTTTCCATATAACTGTCAAAATAATGTTTTTAAAATGTTAATCTGCTAACATTCTTCAATGAATAAAGTACAAAGTACAAAATCCTTAACCAGCATGTGGCCTTTTGTTTTCTGACCCTTCCTTACATTCCTAGCATCACTTCACACCATTTTTTCTTCTTTCTCTGCTCCCAAAAGTCTAGCCTTCTTTCAGTTCTCTCTTGCCTCAGGACTTCTGAATATTCTGGTTCCTAATCTTGAAACACTTCTCCTTTACTCCTAAACTCAGCAACCTTATTTTCTTATTTACAATATCCATCACAGTTGTAACCACTAACACCCCTCTTACGTGTAAACTCTATGAGGGTAAGGTCTATGCCTACCTGGCTCATCTGGGTTCTAAGTGCAAACAATAACCTATCACTTACTGGCAACTTAATAAACATCATATATGTGTGTGTGTATATATATATATATATGTGTCATATAGACACACACACATATATACGGCAATTTTTCCCCATCCTTCAGAAAAAAATGTTAACTTCTAAGCTGAGTCATTACAAAGTTTCTCATTTTATGAAACATTTTCTTGATTACTTTGTACAAAAAAAGTCTAATCGCCCCTCAACTATCCCCTATCAATGCTATTTTAGATGCTACAAAGATCAGCTGAGAAAATTAGAAAAATGTAAGGAAAATACAGAAATACAGATTTAGCGAACATTCTAAGAAATAAATGTTATGTAAACAAATCTAAAAAATATATTTATAAAATACAGTTAAGTAGTCATGTTGTAGAGAATATGAAGAAATAAAAAATGCAAATATTATGCAAGTAGATATATGTGACTTTGAATAAAGTTCTTAGAGTTTAAAAGTGCTAAACGACAAATATCTCACATAGAAGTGACAATTATAGATCCTGGGAAACCGAGGATTCCAAATGGGGTTCTTTGACAAAGTTGCTAATGAAGATGTATACGGAGAGTTCAAGTAGAACTATTCATGAACTGTGAGAATATAAGAAACAGTATTTCTAAAGCAATCTATTAATTGCATATTTGATTTTTATGTATGTATGCATGACCAAATTTTTACATGAACTATTACAGGTAGATATTTGACTGTTTACATCGCCCAATTTTATACATTTAAACTACCTCAAAACTTTTTTTAAATCTTTTTATTCTATTTATACTCTTTTAATCAGCTCTACAGTGTTTTAAAGAAAACAAATCAATCACAGTAATTTATAATTCTTAAAATGAGTCACAACTCTATAAAACATTTTTGTAAATATTAATGACAACATGGCAGCATTTAGAAAGAAACATGCCTTCACAACTTTGAACTTCATTTAAAGGTTCTACTCTGGTGACATTCCAGCAGGTCTTAGCTTCTAGCCCAAATAAACTCATTATTCCCACAAATATACGATACCAGAAGGCTATAATCACCTACAAAGACAAAAACAAAAAGAGATGATGGAGAAAAATATCTTCATAAGAAAACTTTTTCCAAAATACTACTTTATGATGGCTTCCTTTGACATTATAAACTTTTGACAAATTTATTTAAATCATTTCACTGGGAAAACAGTCCTTTTAAAATTATATATATACACACAATAAACTAAAGTTGTGTATTACTAATTAATGCACATCTACAAAAATGTATGTTATGATCAATATCTCTGTAATATGTTCTTGTAATCAATTCTACAACATAAATAACAGTAGCTGTAAAATCAAGTATAATAGTACATAATTAAAATATGGTGTTTATTAATAGCAAAATACAATGATTTACGGGAGTATTTCATAACATTTCATTTACTGAGTTTATTTTCTTCATAGTCTACAAAATATAAAACCAACTGCATATGGGTGCATATGCTCCTGTGCCCATTAAAACTTTAACCAAGCTCCTGTGCCCATTAAAACTTCAACCAAGCAGGTGGCTCAGTTGGTTAAGTGTCCAACTTTGGCTTAGGTCATGATCTCACAGTTCGTGGGTTCAAGCACCACATCAGGCTCTGTGCTGACAGTTCAGAGCCTGAAGCCTGCTTCAGATTCTGTGTCTCCCTCTTTCTTTGCCCCTCCCCTGCTCACACTCTGTCTCTGTCTCTCTCTCAAAAATAAAAAAAAAATTAAAAAAACAAAACAAAACTTAAAACAAGCAGATTTAATTAACTAATTCTTCCCAATCTGCAATCCACTTTGGTGAAGTTTAAAGACAAGGGAAAAGGACAACAACAGAAAATTACAACAAAATGCTCATGGTTGGGAGATTTAAAAAAAATAATTTTATAGATTTGGGAATAATACAAGATCATTGGGAAAATAAATAAATAAACAAATAAATAAATAAAGAGTTTAAAGTGAAAGTGAAAACCACCTAGATTTTTAGTATTTTGGTGATCATCCCTCCAGTTTCCCCCTTGGTATCCAAAAACACACACAGAGCTAAAGTGATTCAGGATTATATATTATCTAAGATGCTAATGTAATATGCATCACCAAACATAATAAACATCTTTCCATATACGAAAAGTATAGATTTACTGTTTTATCACTTACTTGTATAAAACTGGCCTTATGCGAAAAGTTATATATTCTTGTGTATTTATCACCCATGTACAAAAACTTTATTACATTAAATGCATGTGCTAAATCTAGAATTATACTCCTTTCTGGAAGGTAGCTTGATATAATAGGGAAGCATTGCTTTGAAGTCAGAATTAAACTCAAATTCTGACTCTGTAAGTTATGGTTTTGATAGTCTGAAGTAACCAATCCTTCAACCTCTGAACCTCACACACCTCATCTCTAAAAGGACATTAGTGATAACCATCTTGTAAGAGTGATGGGAGATGAGAAATTATATACTGGCATACGGTTAAGCATTAAATGCTTTGCCTTTTTAAAACATATTGTTCCACACTTAACACTTTCAGCTGTAGGTGAGAAATTAATCCCCTGATGAACGCAAAAAGTATGGAAGTCCACTTCAACACTGCAGTACTAGAGAAGGTTGCATGCAAATCCATATCTCCACATTGTATCTACGCAACGGGAAATGAGATTGAATGACTCTTTGTTGCCTCGTCCCTTATAATGCTATCAAGTTTACATTATCATGATTACTCTTTCATAACATCAAGGAAACTGAAAACTGCTAATTATTCAATAAGTATCTCTGAACAAGTGAAAAGAAAAAAATTAGCTAAGAGACCATACTGTTGGAAATTAAGGAAACAAGAAACAGAGATTTTACTATATAAAGTTCTAAAAATAACCAAAAAAGTAAAAATAAGTATCAAACGCTGGGAGAAAGGGAGCTAGTGTAGTAAACTAAATCCTCATCCTACACACAGAGTAAGTCAACATCAACTAAAGTGGAAGATTGAAGAAATAGGTTGTCTTTTGATCTTTGCATTCATGCTATAGTTACACAGGTAATCACAGAAGTAAGAACAGAAGAGTGTCTCTGAAGGGTTAGCTGGGAAATAGACAAAGCTGGTACAGAAAACTGCTTCTTTCATCTTAGATCTCAGGCAGGTCCATACTATACAATTGTTACTATTGCAAATGACATTGAGAAGTACTTACAGAAATCAAAAAAGAAAAGAAGAAAGAAAGAAGGAAAGAAAGAAGAGAAAAGAAAAGGAAAGAAAAATAAATCTAGAAACCAAAATTAAACAACACAATACCAAATATACGATGGGTCAAAGGAAAAACCATATTGGAAATTAAAAAATAACTTTAACAGAACCAAAATGAAAAAAACAACATATAAATGTTTAAATACTATGAATTTCTGTTTGGGGAAAGATGGAGTAGATGTACTTTCTCCTATTTCTCTAAGTGAGACTAAAGCTCTTGGGAATTATATAAATCAAATCTAAGAAAACTTTGAAAGGTAGAGAAAAGGCAAGCTAGCCAGGGATCTTAGGACTGACCTAAGGCACAAAATGGTGATGAGTTTCTGGGGCTTTCTTTTTGCCTCATTTTCTCAGAATTGGTGTTAAAGATCCTGGCAACAGAAACACCAATGGGCGCAGACACAAAAAAGACCAACAGGAAATACAAATCAAAACCACACTCACGTATCACCTCACACCAGTCAGAGCGGCCAAAATGAACAAATCAGGAGACTATAGATGCTGGAGAGGATGTGGAGAAACGGGAACCCTCTTGCACTGTTGGTGGGAATGCAAATTGGTGCAGCCACTCTGGAAAACAGTGTGGAGGTTCCTCAGAAAATTAAAAATAGACCTACCCTATGACCCAGCAATAGCACTGCTAGGAATTTACCCAAGGAATACAGGAGTGCTGATGCATAGGGGCACTTGTACCCCAATGTTCATAGCAGCACTCTCAACAATAGCCAAATTATGGAAAGAGCCTAAATGTCCATCAACTGATGAATGGATAAAGAAATTGTGGTTTATATACACAATGGAGTACTACGTGGCAATGAGAAAGAATGAAATATGGCCCTTTGTAGCAACATGGATGGAACTGGAGAGTGTGATGCTAAGTGAAATAAGCCATACAGAGAAAGACAGATACCATATGGTTTCACTCTTATGTGGATCCTGAGAAACTTAACAGAAACCCATGGGGGAGGGGAAGGAACAAAAAAAAAGGAGGTTAGAGTGGGAGAGAGCAAAAGCATAAGAGACTCTTAAAAACTGAGAACAAACTGAGGGTTGATGGGGGGTGGGAGGGAGGGGAGGGTGGGTGATGGGTATTGAGGAGGGCACCTTTTGGGATGAGCACTGGGTGTTGTATGGAAACCAATTTGACAATAAACTTCATATATTGAAAAAATAAAAATAAAAAATAAATGAGGAGAAAGGAGATGTAGCACTTTTTAAAAATCATGACGTTTGCTTATGCATGGCGTCTTTCTAGGTAATATGCAAAGCTATATTCTTGAGTCAAAATGAAAATGTGTGAACCTAACTCCTTGAATGGCTTTTGCAAACAAGTTGCAAACACAGCCAATCTATTCTCATAGCCTTGGTCATAGTACTTGAATACACGTGGTAATAAATTTGATAAAAAAAAAAAAAAAGACCAACAAAAGCCTTCTGTCTCTAGCTAAAGGACCAGGAAAGCACAGGCCCAGGAATACATAAAAATGTTATAGACAATAATATCTCTCAACCAAAACCCACAGAAAACAACAATAAAAACATGTGGTCCCACTCCTACCAACAAAGGTCAAATTGAGAACAGAGACTTCAACCTTCTTTAGGCTTTAACAAGTCACCCCAACTTACCCACTGGGATGTTGTAGGAGAAAACCAGCTAGGAAGCTCTCTATCTTCATGGTGTCAGTATAGACCATGTAGGGAGCCTGGACTTCTACCCTAAACAGAAATAAGTTAACCCTTTCCTTGCTCAGTGGGGTAATGTCAGAGGAGGCCTAGTGAAGAGTCAGGGCTTTCATTACCACCCAGGGGTAACAAAGCCATCCACATTATGGTGTCTATAGAGATCACAGAGTTAGTCAGATTCTGATCCCTTCAATGGCAATGAAGAGTACCCCCACCTTGGGGTTAACAGAGGCCAGGGGAAGAATATGGACTTCCATACCCATCTGGCAGTAACAAGATGACTCCAATGAGTCAATTATGAATGTACTTGAAACAAATAAAAACACAGAAAAGTCTTAGTCAAGAAATTGAAAGTTTTAGCAAAAAAATAGAAGATATGAAAGAAACAAACAAAAAATTTCAGAACTGAAAAATATAATAACCAAAATTAAAACTCAATGGATGAACTTAACAGGAGAATGAGGGGGATAGATGAGAATAATCAGTGAACTAGCAGATAGAACAGTAGAAATTGCTCAATCTGAATAACAGAAAAAAAAAAAAAACCAGACTGAAAAAAATAAGGTTATCTATGGACCTCTTGGACTATTACAAAAAATCTAACATTTTTTATCACTGAAGTTTTGAAAAGAGAAAAGAGGAAACCAAAGCTGAGCAAACAAAAAATAGTATAAAACCAAAGAAATCCTCACCAAGACACATCACACTTTTGAACACTTGTGAAAACTGAAAAAGAAAAATATTTAAAGCAATGAGTAAGAAAACAACATCTTACCTAAAGGAAAAAAAAAAAATTCAACTGATGACAGATTTCTCATCAGAAACCATGAAGGGCCAGAATGAAGTGGCACCTTTACCAAATGCTGAAAGAAAAAACTGTCAACCTAGAATCCTATAACCAGCAAAATACAGCCTTTAAGAATTAAAGGGAGTTGGACATGAGGGATGGAACAACAACAACAAAAAAACAAAACAACAAACTAGGAAAATATGTTGCTAGCAGACTTACCCTAAAAGAAGGCATCTTAGAACATCAAGAAGGAAGGATTTTTTTTTTAATTTGTTAATGTTTATTTATTTTTGAGAGAGAGAGAGAGAGACAGCCAGACAGAGTCAAGGAGCACAGGGGAGGGGAAGAGAGAGGGACAAACAGAATCTGAAGCAGGCTCCAGGCTCTGAGTCGTCAGCACAGAGCCCAATGCAGGGCTTGAACCCATGAACTGTGAGGTCATGACCTGAACCAAAGTCAGATGCTTAACTGACTGAGCCACCCAGCTGTCCAAGGAGGGAATTTTTTTTAATGACTAAAATAAAATAGATTTCCCTTCTCAAATTAAAAAAAAAAAAAAAGTTTGAAGGCTAAAACAAACATCATAGTACTGTCTGATGTAGTTTTAAATGGATGTAGAGGAATTATTTAAGATGATGATGTTATAAAGGGAGAAGGGTAGAGAGATGTAAAAGGGGGTAAGTTTTATGCACTATTTGAACTAGTAAAATGATAACAGCAATAGACTGTAATAAGTTACATATATGTATATGTTGTATCTACAACAACCACTAAAAAAAGCTACATAATGAGATAGATTCAAGAAGTATAGGCAAATCAAAATATAATTTTTAAATCTTCAAATAACCCACAGGAAGACAAAAAAAAGAAAACAGAGAAATGAAAACCCAAGGACAAACAGAAAACAAAAAATAACAGACTCAAGCTGAAACAAATTAATAATTACATTAAATGTAAGTGGTAAAATACAATAATTAAAAAACGTGAGATTGACAATTAAAAAACATAACTCAACTATCTACAAGAAACTCACTTCAAATATAATGAGAAAGGCAGACTGAAAGTAGAAGGATGAAAAAAGAGACCATGTACACATTAATCAAAAAGAAAAGTAACTATGTGAGTATCAGGAAAAGTAGGCTTCAGAGCAAACAATTTATAAGTGAAGGGGGTAGGATTATTATATAATAATAAAAATCCAACAAGAAGACAGCAATCCTAAATGCCTATGCACTTCACACATTGCTGTAAAATATATGAAGAAGAACTGATAGACCTAAAAGGAGAAATAGATGAATCCACAATTATAGTTGAAGACTTCAGCATTCCTCTCTCAACAATGGATAGATGCTGGACAGAAAATCAGCAAGCACTGAGAAAATATCACCACCACCATCATCCAACAGCATCTAATCAACATTTATAAAACACTTCACCCAAGAATAATGTAATACATACTTTTTTCAAGTGCCCACAGAATATATATCAAGAGGCCTATATTCTGGGCCATAAAACCTCAACAAATTTAAAAGAATCAAAATGATACAAAGTGTGTTTTCTAAACACAACGAATTTAAGCCACAAATGAGTAACAGGAAGATAAAAAGGAAATATCCAAACACTTGCAAACTAAAAAACCCACTTCTAAAAAATCCATGGATCAAACAGAAAGTCTCAAGGGAAATATATATATATATATATATATATATATATTAAATTGGATAAAAATGAAATACAAAGTTTCCAAGTCCAGCATCTAAGAAGCTCATAAGCTGCAACTTCATCCTAACGAGTAAAAAGTTGAACAAACTAAAAGTTCAGTAATTCTTAGATCCATAAGAGAGGTTAGGTCACAAGGCAAACTCCTGCTCCCCAAATTTGAAAATGACAGGTAAATTGAGAGAATCAGAACTTAGTGGAACAGAAACCCATGAGCAAAAACCTCCATGGGAACCAGTTGGAGAGTAGGAAAAACTAAACTATAACTGATAAATTGCTGGAGGCACAGGGTAGACAAGTCTGAGAATCACAAACTCCAGGGAGACCCAGTAATCGGGGAAGTGCCAGATATTTATGAGTTTTACTTCTATGAGCTCAACAGGTTCTTACAGTGAGTATCAGAGAAAAATACCCTCCCACTTCTGGCAGGGGGAGTGGAAAAAGGACCAGAGCACTGTGTTTTTCTTAACAAAGCCTGTCTTAGGAGAAATTATTTTACTAGAGACTAACCTGCTAGGGTTTTATCAGAGCCCAACACACAGGGAAGTGGGGAAATACCAAATTTCAGCCCTATCTAGCCATCCTGTTGCACCTAAGTGGGAGGAAAAAACCTGAGAAGCACTTGTGAAGTTTACAGCCCAGAGGCACAGGTTCATAAAAGACTGACACCTACTAATAGGATTATAGAATGCCTCTTATCACCATGCTACTGGAAACTTATTGACAGTGGTTCTTTCATCCAGGTCCAGCTATTAAGAAACAATTACAAGCCATACTAAAAGCCAAAAACAAGTTTGAAGAAACAGAACAGCATCAGAACCTGACATAGCAGGGATGTTGTAATTATCAAATTGGGAATTTAGACCAACTATTATTAATATGCTAAAGGTTCTAATGGATAAAGTAAATAGCATGCAAGAACAGATGGGTAATGTAATCAGAAAGAGAAATCCTAAGAAAGAACCAAAAACAATTGCTAGAGGTATGTATGTATGTATGTATGTATGTATAAATAAATAAATAAATAAGTAAATAAATAACAGAAATCAAGAATGCCTTTGATAGGCTTATTAGTAGACTGGACATGGATGAGGAAAGAATCTCTGAGCTTGAATATATTTCAATAGAAACTTCAAAACTGAAAAGCAAAAATAAAAAAAGACAAAACAAAACAAAAAAATAACAAAAAAACATCCTGGAATATTCAAGAACCGTGGGACAACAACAAAAGGTGTACCTACATATAATGGGAATACCAGAAGGAGAAGGGAGAAGGGAAAAGAAGAAATATTTGAAATGGCTCAGAATTCCTTCCAATTAATGTCATGGGCACCTGGCTGGCTCAGTAGGCTAAGTGTATGACTCTTGGTTTCAGCTCAGGTCATGATCTCACGGGTTCATGAGATCAAGCCCCACGTCTGGCTCTGTGCTGACAGTGCAGAGCCTGCTTGGGATTCTCTCTATCCCTCTCTCACTGCCTCTCCCCTGCTTGTGTGCTCTCTCTCTCCCTCCCTCTCCCTCTCTCTCTCAAAATAAATAAACATAAAAAAGAAAAGAATTCCCTCAAATTGATGTCAGACCACAGATCCAGGAAGCTCAGAGAACACCAAACATGATAAATGCCAAAAAAAAAAAAAAAAAAGAAAAAAAGAAAAAAAATCTACACATATGGTATTTAAACTACAGAAAATCGAAGACAAAGGAAAAATTCTGAAAGAAGCAAGAAGAAAAAACACATCTTACTTACACAGGAGTACAGCTAAGAATTACATCTGACTTCTCAGAAACCATTCAAACAAGAGGAAACTGGACTGATAATGTTTAAAGTGCTGGGAGAAAAAGAAACCCAACTTGGAATTCTGTATCATGTGAAAATATCTTTTAAAAGTGAAGGAGAAATAAAGACTTTCTAAGGCAAAAAAAAATTGAGGAACTTTGTAAAAAAGTTCTTTAGAGGGGATAGAAAAAGATATAGATCAGACATTGAATCTACATAAGGAAAAAAAAAGGATCAAAATAAGAAAAGATAAAAAGTTTCCTTTTTATTATTCTTAATTGATCTAACATATATAAGTTTTGTTCAAAATAGTAATAGCAACAATGTATTCAAGTATGTATCATTATGAATGCATGTAAGCTTATGTATAGGTGACATGAATGACAGAAAGGATTCAGGGGTTGGGAGGAAGGAATTACCATTATTTTGTTATTATAAGGTACTGGCACTACCGTGGAAGTGATTTAATGTTATTTGAAAGTGGTCTTGGATTAGTCATAAATGTGTATTGTAAACTCTATGGCAACCAAAAAAAGTAAAATAATTATAACTCATACCCTAAAAAAGAGAAAATGTAATAATATAAAAGTTCAATTAAAACCACAAAAAGCACAGAAAGACTGTTGGTCAAAATAGTAAAAAGAACAAAGGCAACAAATAGAAAACAGCAAGAAACATAGTAGATATCAGTCCCAGTTTATCAATTATCACTTTGAATGTCAATGATCTAAATGTACCAATCAACAGACAGAGACTGTCAGAAAGGATCAGAAAAGAAGACCCAATCATACGTGGGTTTTGTTTTTGTTTTTAAGTAGGCTTAACACCCAAAGTGGGGCTTCAACTCATGGTCCTGGGATCAAAAGCCAGATGATCTACTGACTGAGCCAGCCAGATGCCCCACAACCATATATTATTAAAAAAAAACCAACAACCCAACTTTAAAAATAAAGACACCTGTATATTAAAAATAAATGGAGTAAGATGTACTATGCTAACACTAATTAAAGAAAAGTGGGAGTAGCTATACTAATCCCAAACAGAGCAGACTTTACCATAAAAAAGGTGTCATGGGTGGAGAGTGGTATTACATTATAATAAAGGGGTCAATTCCACATGACATGATCCTCACCATGCGTGCATCTAACAACAGAACATCAATAAAATTGATAAGTCTCTAGCCAGGTTAACTGAGAAAAAAAGGGAAGACACAAATTACTAATATCAGAAAGGAAAGAGAGGACATCACTACAGATCCCATTGACATTCAGCAAATAATAAAGTAATGAGCAACCCTTTGCCCATAAATTTCACAATCTAAATGAGCCAATTTCTTAAAAGACACAATGTTGCCAAAACTCACACAAGAAGAAATAGACAATCTGAATAGGACTATATCCATTAAATAAATTTAACAATAATAACCTTCCAAATCAGAACCCATCAGGCCCAGATGGGTTTACTACTGAATTCTACCGAACATTTAAAGAAGAAAGTATACTAGTTCTCTAGAATTTCCTCCAGAAGATACAGCAGAGGGAACGCTTATGAACTCATTTGTTGAGGCCAGCATTTTTGGTTTGGTAACCAGAAAAAGATATGACAAAAAAAACTACACTACAAACATTTTTCATGAACATAGATGCAAAAATCCTCAAAAAAAAAAAAATCAGCTTATCAAATCCAACAATGTACAACAAGATTTATATACCCAGACCAAGTGAGATTTACTGCCAGTATGTAAAGCTGGCTCAACATTTGAAACTGAATTAATATAATCCAACATATCAACAGGCTAAAGAAGAAAAATTACAAGATTATATCAATAGATGCAGAAAAAGCAATTGACAAAATTTAACAACTATTCAAGATTAAAAAAAAAAAAAACTCTCAGTAAACTACGAATACAGGGAATTCCTTAACTTGATCAAGAATATCTACAAAAAAACTACAGCTAAAATTATACTTACTGAGGAGAAGCTTGAAGCTTTCCCACTAAGATCAGGAACAAAGTAAGGATGTTCCATCTCACTGCTCCTCTGATGAGACAACTCAGTGGGGGGAGCACAAAAGAGCACACAGGAACTTTTTGGAATTATGAAAATGTTTCAGAATTCAATTGTGGTGGCTACACAGTTTTACACATTTGTCAAACGTTTAACTCAAAGAACTGTACACTCAAAAATGAATGAATGTATTTTATTGCATGTAAGTTATACCTCAGCAAAACTGATTAAATAAAAAATAGCCAGAGAGAATATATGTATAACACATATTACTAAGGATTACTCTACAACATATACAAATTTTGCCAAAAAGGCAATAAGAAAACATCCATCAAGTGATGACAAAGAAAAAACCCAAATGACTATTAAACATGAAAATATTCTTAGCTCCACAAGTCCAAATTAAAATAAATAGCATATCACAGCAATTAGAAGAGGAAAATCAGAAATTTTGATAAACTGAAATCTAGTAAGGATAGAGGAAAAGTACATACTCCTACACAGCAGTGTGAATTGCTACATTTACTCCAGAGAGCAATTTAGCAGTATCTGATGAAGTTGACTAAACACATACTCTATAACACAGTAATTCTACTTCTAGAACATATCCTACCAAAAAATCTTGCGCCTATACACAATTAGAGAACATATACTATGAATATACAAGAATATATACTTTGGGACTATTCAAAAAAATGGGAACAACTAAATATCCACAAAGAGGAAAATGGACAAATAATTTTGCAATTAATAAAATGGTTAAAATTAAAGAAAAAATATACACATACACAGGGTTCAAAAATATAATGTGAGGAAAAAGCTGTAGAGTGCTTTACTCAGTGTGACAGCATTGTATGGATTTATAAAAACACATGAAGCAATCCTTGAAAATCAGGAATGATGGGCACACACATTATACTCATGTAGTGGATGCTTGTGGAAGTGGTGAAGGAGCAAACCAGACTGGGAAGCAAAACAAAGATGACTCTAACTGTATTTATAATGCTTTAACATACCTGAATCAAAAATTACAAAAGAATAGCATTTATTTATTCTAAGTGGTTGATCACACATTCACTTCTTTTCTCTAAATTTCTGTAATTTTCAACATTTCAAAATCAAAGGAATAATAATTTTTTAAAGCTATACAATATGAAATAGGCTTAAAAAGCACTAATTTTTAACAAACGTGCTGGATTCTGAGATAACTCAAAAGTAGTGCATGCCATGACATTAAATTAGCATTTATCTTAAGAGTTCAAAAATTGAACTAATTTTTTGTTGTCGTTTTTCCAATTTCTAGAATCTGCAGACTAGAAAATCCATACTCTTTTAGGCTAAGGATTAGAAGATATTCATAGACCTCTATGTAACTAAATAAATCTTGCTTTATTAAGGTAACTCCAAGGTCGCTGTTAGTGCTCATGACTTTCAGTGTCCCTTCATGAGACCAGTATTGCCCATTTGCAGGGTCTCAAAAGCCAACAGACTATCCCCATTTAGACACATCTTGACTCCTTCCCATTTGGCTCCTCTAAGTATGCTGGTCATTACTTCCACACGAACGTTCATTTCTTTGAGTTTATGTCAGCTTAGTTTCTGGAGTCTTTAAAATTTAGGAGAGGAATTTTTGATTCTCTGCTCAACTATAAGGACACACAGTCAACAAGCCTTAAAGGTCTCCTTCCTTTTATGACATCATTGTGCTTACTTACTATTTTTATCTGATAAAAAAAGGATCATCTACAAATATTTTCTCCCAAATAGTACTCACCTCTGGATAAAGATGGAAGCGTTTCACTGTATTAATTACAAGAGGATATTCAGTGAGCCTATCATTCATAATCATCCACAGTCCTTCCAAAAATGAAGGTGCTTCAATAATGGTCTTGAAGTAGGAATAATAAAGTCCCTTTAAAAAGTATAAATTATTGATATAATTAAATATGAAAGTTTTTAGAATAATTTCTTCTGAATAAAAGGAAAAAGTCAATAGTAAAACTTCCTAATTTCTCCTTGCTACTGCATTCTTGGGCTCAAAAAAAAGGCATACATTTTCAGGTTGTCGCTGTGCTATTCTTTCATATTTTCTGTATGCTTGAAAAACAGGTGGAGGGGTGGTTAAATGTTGCAAGGAATTTTTCTGACTATGGTTGAAAACAGGAATACAGGGGCGCCTGGGTGGCTCAGTCGGTTAAGTGTCCGACTTTGGCTCAGGTCATGATCTCACGGTCCGTGAGTTCGAGCCCCGCGTCGGGCTCTGTGCTGACAGCTCAGAGCCTGGCGCCTGTTTCAGATTCTGTGTCTCCCTCTCTCTCTGCGCCTCCCCTGTTCATGCTCTGTCTCTCTCTGTCTCAAAAATAAATAAACGTTACAAAAACAAAAACAGGAATACAATATATTTGTAATTCCAGCAAGCCTGATTTTGCCCCCACATTATGAGATTCCTAGAGGCTGAAATCTGATGAATTCTGGCATAAACAGAGAAGCCTTCATCTCCTTGTACAACTTTGCATATGCTCTTTTCCCACCTCTTAACAACATGCAATGGTCACAAGCAAAGATGAGACATGATTCAGGCTTGCAACTTACTTCCTAGCTCCATCTAACGGCTCTGCACAAAGTGAAAGCTAACTAAATGTCAACTGACCACTGTTCATGACACAAACGCAGTCCTGAAAAGGGGATTATCTGAGCGTATTATGCTAGCATAGGAAATAAGGACTTCATTAGGCCAGCAAAAGTGCTGTTTAGTTAAAATTCAGAGATTAACAAAAGCATGCTGTTTAATATTACTTTCCTCATCAATTTCCTGCTTTTCTTCCTAAAATCTACAAGCAAATAAAGGGCCACGTTGCTTGTAGTACATGCTTCCAAAAGCATTAAAAATAATTTTCAACTCTACACTCATTCCTGCCTCATAAAACTTTGTTATTAACAGATCAAGCAATGCTAGAGGCTACTAGATTGAAGTTCTGTTTCAGCTGATGTCTGAAAGAGCATTTCCCCATAGTTTTGGTTGCTAAAATAGGAGTTCATGTAAGGACTGCTCCTTTCTCCTTAGGAGGGCAAGACAACACTACAATGAAAGAATATTTAATATGCGTAAGTCTTATACTTAGAGAAATAGAAAAATATAAAAATAAGTTTTTGTTAACAGCAGCTGTTATTTTTATGCCTGGTACTGTGTTATGTGCTTCATTCATGATCTCCCTTCATATTCCATAAAATCCTGTAAAGCTGGAATTATTTCTAGATGACAGATGAGATTACCAAGAATCTGAGAGGTTGACTGACAAGCCGTCAGACAACGAAGCACAGACCTGCTATCTGAATCCAGTTATTGTCATCAAAGCCCACACCCTACCCACAGCTACACAATTCATTTAATAGTATTTTATATCCTCCCTTTGGAAATAGTATGTATGTTAAAAATTTAAATGCCACAAATATGCTAAATGTATCCAATTCTTCAAAGGTTTAAGGAGGCTGTTGGGGTGAGATTCAAAAAGCAGTGGGTGAGGTAAAAATTGCATGCAGATAAATCTGCAAGGACAGAAAGTAGAACAGAGATTATGAGGGGCTTGGGGAGAGGGGCATGGGAAGTTGGTGTTTTTAATGGGTATAGTTTCTGTTTGGAATCATAAAAAAAGTTCTGGAAATGAACAGCGGTGAGGATAAGAAATTTCTGGTAACATTTGGCATGCTTATATCGTTTCTTAAATGTTGTCTTTGTTTTCCTTCTTCCCCAGCTCTTCTGAGTGATCTTTACTATCTTTAAAAGAAGTGTGCATTAGAAGAGTAGGGCAATGACATAAGTAAAAGAATCCCAAAACATTTTCTATTTAAATATTAAACCTAAGTTGTAGCTTGAGAAACAGTGCATTCAACAAAAATTCATTTCAGTTCCTAATATATTTCCACCTTATAGTCTTACTATTCTTAAACTACAAAATTAATTTATAAGAAACTAACCATTTCAGTTCGAAAAGTCATCTCCCGTTCTAAAGATGAGAGGTGAGAAAAATGACGATCATTTTCAAAAAGTGTTACTAAATGCATCCTAGAAAAAAAAAAAATGATGCACCATATTCTAAGAATAAGAACATTTCAAAACCATTACTAAAGTATTAAAGTACAAAAACCATGAAAAAAATAGTTTTGTAATAAATGAGATAATTTTATAATTTGCTTAATAATTTGTATATTTTTAGGCATTTATAATTCAGTGTGTACAGAGGTGAAATTCCTTAGCCACAGTTGTATATCTAAAACTCCCTCTCTGCACCACCCTTCTTCCACTCCAGGTCTCTCAGAACAGAGGCAAGTTTCTGTTTAAGTTTCACAAGTGATTCTAATGTAACAGGTTGGAGAAATGCCTCTGTAACTATCAAAAAGCATGCAGAATTAAAAAAAATAAATTTAGATTAAAGCAGTTTTAAAATAAATACTATAAAAGGGATCAATTTTCAGGCCAAAGAGACACAGAACTGTATGTCAAGATATTTTATTAGTGAGATGCAAGAACGCAGCCGTGTAGTGAAAATAGGAGCACATGTGACAATAAATAGCAATTCTGCTATCCTTAACTTACCGAGTAGATGCTTTCCAAATACACAGAAAGCAAACTTTTTTTTTTTTTAATTTTTTTTTTCAACGTTTATTTCTTTTTGGGACAGAGAGAGACAGAGCATGAACAGGGGAAGGGCAGACAGAGAGGGAGACACAGAATCAGAAACAGGCTCCAGGCTCTGAGCCATCAGCCCAGAGCCCGACGCGGGGCTCGAACTCACAGACCGCGAGATCGTGACCTGGCTGAAGTCGGATGCTTAACCGACTGCGCCACCCAGGCGCCCCAGAAAGCAAACTTCTATATATCAACCCTGTCTTCACGTACCTTGATTTACATGTAAGACATATATATGTCAGGGTAACACTAGCTATAGGAAATATTTCTCACCATTACAGCCTTAGTTCTAAAATCAAAATCTCCCTGCAAACTAAATGGCCAGAACAGCACTGAAAATATGTGAGGCAGATCCCACTCTTCCTAAGAGTAAAAATTCCTGAGCTCTTATAGAAATGAAAATACATCAGAGGAAAAATATTAAATTACATATAGTTTTTATAGACAGGTCACTTGTGTAAAATAAGGTACATGTGCGTGCTCATTTAATTCTGTAATACCACAGTAGCATCTTTAGTTTCATTTCTACCTGATTTCCAGCTGACAAGTGTTACTAAAACTTATGTTTTAGTCACTATGTTTATGTTTTATGTTTGAAACTTATGTTTATGTCACTAACAACACACATTTACTGTAAGATAAGGGAATTTTTTTAGATGAAATAAACATGCATAATACAGTAGAAAGCTAGATATTTAAGAAATATAGTGGTGAATCCTTGGGTAACACAAAAATATTTTAATTCATAAGTACTATTCCTTTAATGCATCTATTTTGTAAATGCTGCTTCACATGTTTTTTTTTAAATAACAAATATGTGTAAACTGGTACACAGATATTATATACACATAGCAAGCGGTTATTGTCTTATTGTTTGTATGCAAACAGCAATGTCAATTTTGAATCCAAATGTTTTTATTCATTTAAAACTGTAACTAATCTTACCAGTGCAAAACTCCCACAAAGGCAGCTGGAAAAACAAACAAAAAAGTCATTAAAAGCTGCTTTATCATAATATACCCTTAAAACAAGTACTTCAAATGCATTCCCTTCTATGCCTTAAGACAGCACACATATTTAGCAAGATGGCTAAATAATTCCATCTGTATAAAATAGGAAAAATTTACAAACAGACATAGAACAAATTATGAATAGTTCTCACCTCTGCAAGGGAGGGCCGAGGAGCAACGGAAGATTTGGAAGACTAGATCTCATTCACATAAATTGCAAAAGAGTGATGAAATTACTGATTTTGTGCTTCTTTGTGGTTTTCAGTTTATTCTCTCTTCTCCCTCTTATTCTCTATTTCTTTACAATAAAATTTTTAAAACAAGCGCACATATACACTATGCTCAGCTCAATCCTTTCAGAATTGAATCTAGCCTACAGGAGCCACCGTAGACCACTTTCCCTCGAACTCATCAGAAGATTGTTAAATGCAGGAAATGCCTTCCTCAGCAGCGCACCTGAAAGCCCCTATATATGGAGCTTTGATTGCTCCCAGACACCTGGCCTGGGAGACCCATCTAGAGCTGCCCTGTCTGCACCCTATGAATGAGGCTTTAACAGAGGGCGTGGAGACAGGTCAAACAGTGACACTCCTGTGGGTATGGAGATTTTTTTGAGGAGCTCCAAACAATGATTCCTCTGGTGGCTGGAACACTGCTTGTTTTCAAGGATACAACGGAGCTGGGGAAGGGGCACGGGATGAGGCCTAAATAAAACGCCACAAACTCTGCTGTTCTTACAGAATTGCAGTCGTTTTTTGAATACATGTTCTCTAGAGTACTGTAACCCTTTGGTTATTTTTGTAAAATTTTGAAAAATTGATTCTGACAATTTTCCAAGTACTTTTGTTACTGTCACAGAAGAGTGAATTCACTCAGCTATTCCTAATGTCCTGTCTCCCCTCCAAGATTTTATAATAATATTTCTTATGGTTGTCCCAAATATGCTTGGCAAATCATTTTAGCAAACCACAAATTTGAGCCTCTTAAAAATTCAAGAAATTACTCACCTGGACTAACAAAATAAATTAAGTCGATAAAAAATTAAGTAATAATAAATTGCAATTTTGAAAAAAATTCCCAGCCATGCTTCTCAAGGTCTTGTTCTCCATGTTCCTAACCATCTGGTCCCAACCACTCTTTAATACTTCTCAGAAGATTTACTTGATTTTACATGATCAACAACTACAGCCCTTGGTCTGTTTTTGTACTGTCCACAAGCTAAAAATGCTTGTTACATTTTTAAAGGGTTGTAAAGGGTTGTACAGATATGGAAGAAGAACAGGCAATGGAGACTGTACGTGACCTGTGAAGCCTGAAATATTTACTGCCTGGCTCTTTATAGAAAAAGTACAGGAGCGCCTGGGTGGCTCAGTCGGTTGAGTATCTGACTTTGGCTCAGGTCATGATCCCACGGCTTGAGAGTTCGAGCTCCACATCGGGCTCTGTGCTGACAGCTCAGAGCCTGGAGCCTGCTTCAGATTCTGTGTCTCCCTCTCTCTCTGCCCCACCCCCCACTTACACTCTGTCTCCCTCTCTGAAAAATAAAGAAACGTTAAAAAAATTTTTTAAGTATATATTTATTACCTATGTTAGCTCTTTCTATCTCATATGTAATATACTCTGAACCACTTTGAAATTAAACCTATACCTGCTCTCTCAACTTAAAACAGATGCCCCATGGATAAGGTTTCATTAGCCTTAAGATAAACACATACTACCTCATTCAACTTATATTTATAATCTCTTTCTCACTCTCTAGGCAATTACATATAGTGGCAAAAACTCTTAAAAATGGTGTTTAAGGAAAGGGAAAAGATCAAATATCCTACTTGAGCCATCTAGCTTTCCAAAAATCTTCAAAATATTCTTATGCCTCTCATTCCTTCCCTTTACCCCACATTCCACACCTGATAAAATGATAAGGTGTAATGAAGCCAATATTCTAAACGCATGAAGTGCTTATCACAGTCTCTTCCAAAGCTGTGATAAAAAGCATGTCTCCTGATCCCTGTATCCTGTCAATCTCACCTCTGAAAGTGACCTAGCCTCATATTTCACTGAAACGGAGATCATCCGATACAAGCACTCCTAACTTCTTTTATACCCACTTTAACATTTCTGTATATACCAATCCTTGCTTTGCTATTCTCTACCATCTATCTCAGCAAAGGAAGTATCTCTTTTCCAGTTAGCTTCTCAAATTTGTGCCTCTAATTCCACTCTTCTCAAAGATTCCAAGACTTCAACTACTTCCTCTCTTGGAACCTGAATCTCACCCTCTCCCCTTGATCTTTCCCTTCAGCCTTCAGTTCTCCTAAGCCTTAAAACACTTTGGTTGATCTAACAGCACTTCACTTCAAACTACGACAGATTCTCTCCCCCACCCATAACCCCATTTGCTGCCAAGATTCTTGCACAACATCTTTCTTTTATGTTCCTATGTTCCTGGTCTTTTTTTTTTTTTTTTTAATGACCAATGACCTCTTTAAATTCTTATGCTTTTCAAACCTGTCTAGCATCTGACCGGATTCTTAGATTTCTTCATCTTTTATTACACCAACTCTTCCAGTTTTTCTGGCCTCTGTTTTTATATGCATACCTGGCTTTTCCTTTTCCTCTCCTCTCTGAAAACTAAGTAGAAGGGGTTTTCTCAAGTATCTCTGCTTTGCCCACTTTTCTCTCACTGGGAATCTCAATCCTCAAGTTTCAGCTCACTTCTACATGGATAATTCCCAAATCTATAATCCTCATTGCTGAACTTTCTCTCTCCCTGTCCTCCCACCTCGTCTACCTCACCACCTACCCAGCCCTCACAATAGGTTTCCATCGACTCTCCCCTCCCCTCCCCTCCCCTCCCCTCCCCTCCCCTCTCCTCTCCTCTCCTCTCCTCTCCAGTCCTGCTGTTGCCACCCTCGCTAAGACCACTGTTGCCTTGATTCTGGTATTCCAATCATGTTTTTCTGTTCTTCTCCATCCGTCATGGGTCCATTTTACAAACCATTACCATGTTAATCATGTCACTCGATTTTAAAATTATTCAAGGCTAATACTGTGAATGTAGCCACAGAATTGTTCACTTTAAAATGGTTCATTTTGGGGCGCCTGGGTGGCGCAGTCGGTTAAGCGTCCAACTTCAGCCAGGTCACGATCTCACGGTCCGCGGGTTCGAGACCCGCGTCGGGCTCTGGGCTGATGGCTCAGAGCCTGGAGCCTGTTTCCGATTCTGTGTCTCGCTCTCTCTCTGCCCCTCCCCCGTTCATGCTCTGTCTCTCTCTGTCCCAAAAATGAATAAACATTGAAAAAAAAATTTTTTTTAATAAAATGGTTCATTTTATATGACGGGCATTTCATCTCCTTAAAAAAAAGTTGGTTTTGTTTTTCTTTCCTTAAAGAATCCATCAGTTGCTTCCACAGAATGAAGTTCAAATTCCTTAACCCAAGTTTTGGGTTAGACTCTCCACTGCTCGTCCCAGCCCACCTTGTGAACTTACTTCCCACTTTTGTCACCTTCCTTTGCAGTCTTACTTCACCTTTATATTTTCTTACTCCCTCCACTTCAATTATGCCATTCCTCGGGCCTCTAATACTTGCTGTCCTCTGCCTCACACAGCCAGATGTTAACTTTTGAATCACAATTCTAATCCCACCTTTTCCTAAAAGTCTTTGCTGACCTTATTTCCCACTTCCCATCTTAAAGTGTTAGTTTCCTCTTCTGCACTCTCCTAGCACTTAATATATTCAGTCCTTACTTCACCCAGCACTCAGGGAATGCCCTCAGTGTGCCAGACATGGGTGCTCAGGAGCTGGTGTTTGGGTTGGTGAAACAGCGTGATGTCCACGCTGATTCTGGATGTGGGATGTATGTGCTGCCACAACTACACATCTGATAAAATGTAAGTGTCAATTCCCATCTATTATTCCTCTCGTATTTGTTAATACCCGACATGTGGAGACCCATTCTTCTCTAACATCAGCAGTCAGCTTATGACTAAAAGAAATCACAACAACTTACATTAGCAGACATTTCTCCATGTTTCAACCTACATCAGTAGCCCATCTGAACGAGGACTAGGCTCAAATCTGATTTTACTGAAACAGCAACATTTAAATTAACTCTTAAACTACAGAAAATGAAGAATGTAAATAAACAATCTTTCAAGTGCTTTAAAAAAAATTCCCAAATCCAAGCAGTGAAGCTCTACAGCAAGATAGAAGTAAACTATTAAAGGTTCTCAGCTAATTAAACCAACACTTTATTTTGCTTTAAGGTACAAGAGGAACATGGGTGCCCCCAAGAAGTAGCCTATCGTTTTTAGATAGGCCGTGATAAATGGCTGCCCTGATTAAAACGACCTTTTGGTGGTGGCATAGGGGGTGACCACGATGCCCCCCCCCCCAAACCCGGGACTCTGTTTTAAAACAAGAACCAGGGGGGCTGGAATTCTTCAGCGATCTTCCAGAGCTGGACCTTGTCATTAGAACTGCTAAGCTTGTTTGTTAAATTGATCTTGAAGACTCAGCCAAACCGCTTCAAACCCGGGCTCAGAGGCCCTCCGGCCTTGCCACGGGCGCCCCCGCCCCCCTCTGCTCACCTATGCCGAAGGAGGTCCTGCTGTTGACCTGTCGTCTCCGAAACTGCAGCACCTTCTCCCGGAGCTGCTCCAGCAAACAGCTGAGGAACTGGAAGCGGCCGAGAAGAAGGGTCTTGGCGACCACTTCCATTTGCATGCAATTCTGCGCGTTCAGGTTTCGGGTCCTCCGCGGCGAGTAATCCCGGGAGCCCCCCGGCAGGTTCCCCCCGCCTACAGGCAAAGGCGGCTGCCGCTTTTCCGTCTCCGCCTGCGGCTCCTCCATCTCCGGCTCCCCGGCTCCGGTGGCCCGGCGCCGCCGCCGGGACTGCACGGAGCGCGAGGACTGCACCGGCTCTGAAGCCGCTTCTTTGAGCTTACTCCTCGTTTGCCCGACCATTTTCTCATAGTCCCTGTTCAGATGGAGCTGGGTCTCTGGCTGGCGCGGGCCCAGCCCAGTCGGGCGAGGTCCGCTGGGGCCTGGCTCGGGTCGCGGCCTCAACGACTAGCCCCCGCCGCCGTTGCGGGCCGCCCGGTCGTCATGGCGACCGGGAAACCGGGAGGGAGGGGCCTGAGGTCCAGACCGCCCTGGCCCCGCGCGCGCCCTCCACGCGCACCACGCACGGTCCCCTCGCGCATCCCACGCGCGCAGCCCCTGCGCCCTGCATCCCGCGCAGCCCCCAGGAGCACCCCCCCTTGTCCCCCTAACCAGCCCCGCGCGCAGCACAGGCTCACTGCCCCACTCAAATCCCCGCGCGCGTCCTGGGACGCTGTCCGCCCCTGCGCACACCTTGGCTCCATGGTCCTGCTGGCAGGGAAGTAGGAGGAATTCCGATTTAATTATTATTATTATTATTATTTTCCTGTTCAGGGTTAGTCTTTGTTATTTCCACCAAAAGCTTGTGCGTCTGGAAGTAATTAAAAGGGAAAGAGAGTTTAGTTGAAAGAAAGAACCATAGAAAGAGAGGGAGGGAAGGCACTTTTGGGAACATCTCTCCTCCCCTCCTACGCACACCTTGCATTGGACATTAAATGCCTCCTACAGAGAGGGATTGGTCGAAGGCCATAGGCAACATGTGGCAGAGCAGGCTGAGCCTCGAGGCCTCAGGTTGGCATGAGTTCAGTGACACCGCGGTTGCCCTTGGAGGGCGGCATTTACGAATCCATTCTTGAAGTATGTGGACCTTGAAATTTAAAGTTGTTTTATCAGCCAAAAAAAAGGGGGGGTGCTGATTTAGGAATATCAGAGAAATGCAAGCTATAGGCAAAACCAGAGGTGAATGCAACAGAGAACTTATTAGGAGACAGTTGGGAGGGGTTATTTTGAACATTAAGAGTGCATGAGGATTTCTCATTAGCGGACTTGCTGTTTACCGATGTTTTTGTGGGAGATACAATGTACCTCTTTCTCTGTTAGGACTTGGAATTGATGATTCTTTCTTATTGATGCGTCTTTTGTTGGGGTCTGTAATTGACCTCCAGTGGTACAGTGTGGTAGCTCCCCCTTCTGGCCTTTAGACTCCGTTTGAAATGAGATTTCTTTCTCTTTTCACAAGTGGAAGTGTGTGTCCCAACTAATAATTGTTGCTAAGACAGAATTCCTTGGGCATAGAATCATTGTCCTCAGCGCTCTCACCTTGCTAAACCAGACCCTACCCAGCCCTACAGTCACCACATAGCCAAACACGATGCCACAGCGTCTGGCAAAGATGGACATGATTCATTGTCATTTTCCATGTCCTTTGGCATCTTTGGAGTCCACACATTCTTCACTTCCCATCTGTTTTATTATGGATCAGATTGAACTCCCTAATCCCCACCTCCCCCATCAAATCTATGGCTCATTTTGGCCAGATTAATTTTCCTGATGCAACATCTCTCAAAAATGTTCATGGTAGGGACGCCTGGGTGGCTCAGTTCGTTAAGCGTCTGACTCTTGATTTCTGCTCAGGTCATGATCACAGGATCATGGGATAGAGCCCTGCATGGGCCTCAGCCTGAATATGAAGCCTGTTTAAGATTCTCTCTCCCCATCCCCCACCCCTCTCCTCTGCTTACATGAGTGCAGTCTCTCTCTCTCTCTCTCTCTCTCTCTCTCTCTCAAAAAAAAAAAAAAAAAAGTTCATGGTTCCCATAGCCCACAAATGAAATGTAAACTTCTTGGCTTACTCATCAGTGCCTTCAATAATTGGCCCCCACCTGCCTTTTCAACTTTAATTTCCCACTTTCCTGGACACAAACTTTCCAGTAATTTTGAGTAAGGTCCGGAGCATGAGACTCTATAACTATCTATCCCTTTGCTCATACCAGAAAGTATCCCCTAGCTTTTTCATCCATTTCTCCCTGCAAATCTGAATTCTGTCACCTTCCAAGCCCCAGCCCACATGAATCCCCCCTTCTCTGAAGGCCTAAAGCAACTACTGACCATAGTATTCCTCTTGTCACTTATTTAAATTCAGTAAGTACTGTTATTAACTTGTTGTCTTGTAAGTTTTTTTCAAAGAGCATTTCTACATTCCTGGCACTGTGTTTGGTGCTTAAAATATTTCCTCATTTAATTCATACAATAACTTTGTACAAATTAGAAAACTGAGGATCAAGGATATAGTAATTTGCCCAAGTTGTAATACCTAGTAAATTGTCCAATATTGAGTTTAAAATGAAAAGTATTTATAGGTGGTTGATAAAAATATGTTACTGAATAAATATGCAAACTCAAAATACCTTATTTTTATGTATTTTAATATTTTTTGAGAATAGTAAATGAAATTCTATGATTATTTTTTAGTAGAGTTATATTAGATTTATAAAATGAACTGGGTGGATTCATACCTTTTTGTCTATATTACAACATCTGGTTGGAAGCCTTTTTTCTTCCTTTAATCTTTCAGTTTCCTTCATGATTATTGGTCTATTTACATTGTCTACTTCTT
This sequence comes from Prionailurus bengalensis, assembly GCF_016509475.1. Taxonomy (NCBI): domain Eukaryota; kingdom Metazoa; phylum Chordata; class Mammalia; order Carnivora; family Felidae; genus Prionailurus; species Prionailurus bengalensis. The sequence goes on from NC_057348.1 coordinate 125,249,358, forward strand.
CTGTAGTCAATTTGGGAAATTTATTTTTTCCCATAGACATTTCAAGTTGGATGAACTTTATACCCTACTTTACCTGAAATTAATATGACTATGTGTGCTATAAAAAAAAAAATCGTGATTGCTCAATGGATCTATCTATCCTTCAACTGTTATTTTAATAGATGTATTGCTTTTGAGCTATATGTAGTTGAATATTTTTAAGATAATTTGAGGGTCCTTGTTAACAGATTATTCATTTAAGTGACTTTATATGATTTATGTTTCTGTTTTTCATGAGGGTGGGCATTTTTGTGGGAAGGAAGGAGTGGATGCTACTGGAATGTTGACCAGATGTCATTTTCAGTGTCATTCTCTTGTACAATTCTGAACTTTCTGATTTTTGTTTCCTACCCTTCAGTTTCTTTCACCTATTTCCTATTTCCTATGTGACACTTTTTGGCCAATGTGTTAATTTGTTTCCTGGAGTTTCCAGTTGCCTTTTGGATCACTCAGTGTACTAACAGAATAAAGCATATTCTTACCCTTGGTTTAGCTCTTGAAAGTGTAAATCTGGTCACTTTTACCATTTAAAACATAATTTTTATAAGAATGATCGTTGTATTATTTCTTCTATCAGTGAAAATTAGAAATAACCTAAACATCAAATAGCAAATGATAGAATACTCATGCAGTGAAACATTCCTAAATTGACTAAAGTCATTGGAATGAATATTTAACAATATAGAAAAATACTCAAGATATAGTGTTTAAGGTATAAGAAGCAGGGGCGCCTGGGTGGCTCAGCCGGTTAAGCGTCTGACTTCAGCTCAGGTCATGATCTCGTGGTTTGTGAGTTCGAGGGCTGTGGCTGACAGCTCAGAGCCTGGATCCTGCTTTGGATTCTGTGTCTCGCTCTCTCTTCCCCTCCCCTGCTCACACTCTGTCTCAAAAATAAATAAAAAATTTTTAAAAATTTATTAAAAAAGGTATAAGAAACAGGATATATATGATTTAGGCATACAGTAAATGCATACAATTAACTATATGCCAGGCTCCATTTTAAATCTTTTACATAGTGGGCTCATATATGGAAGATTACTGTGGTGTGACCTTGAGCTAGAAGCTTAACCACTCTAATATTTGTGTTCTCATCTGACAAATGTTAAAGCATGTAAACCATAGTACATTCTTAATGTAAAAAAATATTCCTGGGGGCTCCTGGGTGGCTCAGTCAGTCAAGTGTCCGACTTCAGCTCAGGTCATGATCTTGCAGTTTGTGAGTTTGAGCCCCACGTGGGGGCTCTGTGCTGACAGCTCAAGCCTGGAGCCTGCTTCAGATTCTGTGTCTCCCTCTCTCTCTGCCCCTCCCCCACTCAGGCTGTCTCTTTCTCTCTCTCAAAAATAAATAAACATTAAAAATAAATAAATAAATGTTCCTAGATCTTTCTCTAGATTGATCATATTAAAAGTATACTGGTGTTACTTACCATTAATATTTGCTAACCCGGATTCTTTTTCATTAAATTATATTTCTGTGTAGTCATATTATTAAACAGTAATATGAGTTTTAGGTTCATTAGTTAATTCAAAAAACTGAGAGACAGTTGCCTAAATAATTATGCATTCTCTTACTAAGAAGAGGAATAGATTTGTGTATGTGAGGGAAACCATGGCACTTAGTTTTATTCAGTTGAATAGAATCATGGCACATTTTCACCTTTCTATAACTTCCAACTGCAGTCACTTGTTTTACCTAGTTGTTTTCAACAGTTATTTGAGTTGTATTTTAACTACATACTTATTATTATAAAACTTAAAACAGCATGTTTGATATTTATTCTATGATGAACTGACAATTAAAATAGCACATTATAATTTGATATAATACAATATATTCTTGAATTATTTATCCTATTTAATATGAAGATGCCTCATAATTTAGCAAATTATTTGTTTTACGTAAAGGTTTCTAATTAATCTATATATAAAACTCATCTGTTTTCTCTTAGTATCTTAGAAAAGCAAGTGGTAATTTTTACCCCCCAAATGCAATGAATCAAAATAACCAGCAGATGGCAGTAATGACTTGTAAATCAGAATTTTTAAAATTTAGGTATTTTTTAAATTTATTTTAAAAAATCAGTTTTATAATAAATCCATCTACTAAATATGAAATGTAGGGAAATTACAAATGTAATTCCATATAAAAATAATTATGTTGCATATTTCATATTTCAAATAATTAAGATATTCATCATGGCCAACATTTGGTTTTCCAAATAATAATGACTTTACTTATATTGATTCAAGTAACTTTTTAATCAAATTTAAGTGTTTTATTTTTGTTTTTGTTTTTTTTTTATCTTAGAGAGAGAGAGAGGGAGAGAGCACGCACTCACGAGTGGGGTAGAGGGGCGAGAGAATCCTAAGCAGGCTCCACACTCCCGAGCAGAGCCAGACAGGGGCACCATCTCACGACTTTGGTCTCATGACCTGAGCCAAAAGCAAGAGTCAGATGATCAACAGAGCCACCCAGGCACCCCACAAACTTAAATGCTTTAACTTTGCACGAATACACAGATGTAAATTGAAGTGCATAGCTAAGTGGACTTCTGTATTTAGCTTGGTTATATCGACCAGGAAAGACAGAGGTAGAGGTAGTTCTGACAACATCATTTTGAAAAGGTTAAAATTTCCACTATAATTTGATAATTTAACATACTAATTCCACTGTAATTGATGCTCTTCTGCATAAAAGATGGGTTTGTATCAGTGTTGTTTCAGTTTCTTACACATTAAAGTACTTTTTTCCCCTCTGATGGTACAAGGAGTTGGAGTTGGCATCAAAGTGTGTATCTCTAGTTTATTACCATGAGTTAGCCCCAAAGATGGTAGCAAAGTTTTTAGGATCTCATAATGACATCACCTGTAATTGAACCACATATCCAATATTCTTTTAGAACCATTTGATGTAGTAGTTTTATTCATTTCAATTAAGAAGTTTTAAAAAGCTGAACCAAATGGGATTCATTTTTTATATTTTCGCAGGACTTCCTATAAATTTATAAAGATGAAAAAAATATTTTTGTTTAATCATGTATCTCTATTTTTGTCTCCAAAATATAGGATAACCATAGGTATGTGCTTCTTGGTGGCTGTGTATTTTCTAATTGGTCTGTTTTTATACGTTAAACAATCTTTTCAAATTTCAGCAAGTTGCCTCCACTAAAAGAAATGCTTTTGTACATGTGTATTTTATAAAACAACTACTTCAGTCTAAAACTGTTACATATCTTGGATTGATTCATTTTTAGATAGTATATTTACTGCTACTGAATTACTTTATAGAGCCTGCTTAAATTCTAGTTGGATGCAAGTGCTTCTTCATAGGAGAAAATGGCAAGTCACCAGGTGTCAGTGAAGCATACAGCTTGAATGTAAATAATGTATGTAATGCTTTGCATAATGCTGCCATTTCATCCAAATGAGAAAGGTACCTGTGATAAGTTGGAATTTCTGGGAGTTCTAGTCTATTTTCTTTGTCCACGAGGGGCGTATTCTCCTTTTAAAACTGGAGCTCCTAAGGGCATCTGGGTGGCTCAATTGATTTCAGCTCAGGTCATGATCCCAGAGTCGCGGGATCGAACCCCATGTCAGGCTCCATGCTGAAGATTCTTTCTCTCCCTCTGCCCCTTTCCTAGCTTCACGCTCTCTCTCTCAAATAAAAAATAAAACAAAATACAAAAACAAAACTGGAGCTCCTTCTGCCACCCATACTCTGGTCAGTTGTTACCCAGGCTTATAGATGAAATGAGATCTCTTCGACCTTGAATAGCCTTATATAGGCGTATTTCATTCAAAGGAAGGGGCGGGGGTGGGGGGGGAATCCATGAATTCCTTCACCCACCCCCAGGCCACATGAAGACACTGCCTAATTGCATAGTATATACACACTGATTTGAACAAAAAAGTACTCAGTAATCACTGTTAAATGACTTAACCAATATATGTATACCACATACATACGTACATATATACATACATACATACACCACCCTCCCCCAAAATCTATTTTTCCATGAAACTAATGATGGTAGTTCCATGTGAAAACTCCAATATACTGAGATTATTTTTATTTACCACCAAAGTAACTATTATAAGAATTACTACATTCAATATTAATAACCAGAAGTCTTAGAATATATTAAAGTGTGAATTGTAGAATATGTGTGGGCAGATTAAATGCAAAACATAGCAAAACAGCAATGCTGCATAAGGCATCTGTGTGCTATGTTTTATTTCACATAATATTTTAGATTGATTTAAGATTTAACTTTGATTATGACACAGTGGTCTAGAAATATCACTGCACTGAGCCCAGTATGTTTTGGACCATTTACTTTACTTCTCTAGCTTTTATTTCCCCAACTATGGAATAAAGACTTTGGACTACATGGCCTTATTACATTCTTTTATTTGATTCTGGTTAGTATTTGCACATATACTTAAGTAGCTGGAAAAATGTATCTCTTGAGTCATATAATGCCTTGTACCAACACTTCCCTTCTCTCCTTTGTGTCCAGCTATGTTTGGATTCTGCCCTGAGGGTCTTCATCTCTGCAGTCTATCTACTCCACAGTTTATCCCCATCCTGTACTCCAGATGCTACACTTCACTGCCAACCCAAATGAGCTAAGCCTATCTCTCTCTAACCTGTTCAGCCCAGCCCCAACCTGGCCCCTGCTCCATCCCTGGTCTTTTCTTCTGGTTCCTCCCTGACTCCACTTGCCCTCTAGTCTTTCAGTACGGTGGGCTTCATTGTTTCTATTTTCTAATTATTTTTGTGCTCTAGAAGAACTAACTTGGAACCAGAGTTTAAGGGAGAAGGAAAAGTGTCCCTAAGTGAGTATTAAGTGTTTACATCAAGACCACCAGTCTCTTGCTTTGGGCAACAGAGTCCTGCTTTCACGTAGACATTGACCCATCCCCAAAAAGAGGAATGTGGAACTCTAAAATTCCCTCCTGTTCTTTGCCATAATCTGAAACTCTTCTTGAGACACTTATCAGTGACAATTATATAATCCACTATGAGAAAATTTGTTGGATCATGCAGCTTTTATGTTTCTTGATTAAGGTTGTGTGTATATGGGTTCAGTAAAGCCAATGTGCACGCTTTAAGTTTTTTTCTTAAAATTTAGAAGTATTTGTGGGGTTAGCACAGTGTCTCAGTTATGAGTACAGACAGGATGTGAATCCTGCCTATCTCACTGAGGTAGGTTCTGAGAACTTAATTTCTCTCCGCCTCAGGTTTTTCGTACCTCAAATGGAAATAATACTAGCTCCTACTTCAGAGAGCTGTTGCAAATATTAAGTCAGATAATGTATATGAAGTGCATAGATATAGCAAATGTTCTATAAAAGGTACCAATTATTACCATATCAAGGCTCAGGGTGGAGAGGGAATTATTTATATCATCTTCCCTCCCTCCCCGCACTCCCCAGGGAGTCCAAAGAAATAGCTATGATTCTTCCTAGGAAAATTTAAAAAAAAAAAGGAGGGGGTAAAAATAAATAAGAATGGAGAGCCTAAGGCTGTACAATGCTAAAAAATAGGCAGTATCATCTTCCTTTTACAGATTAAAAAAAAATGAGGCAGGGAGAAGATTCTAGATGGCACACTCAACTCACAAGTACATAAGATTTATTCCCCTGGAAGTCCTCAAAGTTGACAAGTTGGGCACTAAAGACTGGAAATAAAAAGATTCACTGCATAGCTTTTTCTTTCATGTTTTAAAATAACAGTGAGCTATAATTCAAACACCATAGAAGACATTCTTTTAAAGGGTAGAATTCAGTGACTTCAGTATATTCACTAGGATGTGCAACCATGACCACTCCATTCCATGTTTTCACTACCCTCAAAAGAGACCTCCATATCCATTGGCAGTAATTCTCATTCCTCCTACCTTCCAGCCCTGGCAACCACTAGTCTGTCTTATATCTCTATGACTCTCCCTATGCTGGATATTTTATATAAATGGAATCATACAATACATTGTTCTTTGTGTCTGGTTCTTTTACCATGTTTTCAAGATTCGTCCATGCTGTAGTATTTATCAGTACTTCATTTCTGTCTATAGCTACATGTTCCATTGTCTAGATATGCCAAATTTTATCCATTCACTAGTTGATAAACATTTGGATGGTTTCCACTTCTTGGCTATTATTAAAAATGATGCTATGAATATTCATGTACAAGTTTTTGTGTGGACATATATTTTCATTTCTTCTAGGTGTATGCCTAGGAGTGGAATTCCTAGGCCATATGCTAACTCTGTGTTTAACCTGTTGATGAACTGCCAGACTATTTTCCAAACCAGTGCACCATTTTCCCAACACCAAAGTGCAAGGTTTATTTTCTGGACTATTGTTTTGTTAATCTACTTGCCTACTATTTCACCATACTGACTTGATTACTTTAGCTTTATAGTAAGTTTTGAAGTCAGCCTCCAACTTTGTTCTTCTTCAGTATTTCGTTGACTATTCTGGGACTCTTGCCTTTGCATATAAACTTTAGAATCAGTTTGTCGACAGCCATAAAACTTGCTGGGATTTTGATTGGGACTGTATCGACTTTATAGAAGTGGAAAAGAACTGACATCTTGGCAATATTGAGTCTACCTACCCTCAGACATGGAATCCCTCTCCATTTATTGATATCTTCTTTGATTTCTTTCATCAGAGTTTTATAGTTTTCCTCATATAGATATTGTATATATTGTATTTACACCTAAGTACTTTTTCCCCTTTTTGGGTGCTGATATAAATGGTGTTGTATTTTTAATTTCAAATTTAGATTGTTCATTGCTGATATATGGGAGAGCAATTTATTAACCTTGCATCCCACAACCTAGATATGATTTTTTATTAGTTCTATGAGGTTTTTGTTTGAAGCGTGTTAATGTATGTTTTTTTAAAAAAATTAGTAAGAATGAGAAGGAAAGAAAATCCTTCTTTAAAATTAAAAGCAGCTGGCTGGCTTAGCAGGTAGAGCATGCAACTCTTTATCTCAGGCTTATGAGTTCAAGCCCCATGTTAGGTGTAGAGCTTACTTCAAAAAATAAATTAAATAAATACACTTATTATTTTAAAAAACCCACAAAAACCAAACTGTAAGCAACTGAACAAGTGAACCCAGTTGTATTGTGAATGAATAACATAACCATATAGGAAGATGAAGAAGGAACTAATCTAATGGCTAAACATGTGATTTGACTGTGTTCCCTTGGTCAAGGAGTGGGTAGAAGGGGACCAACTGCAAACAACCTCTGAACTTTTTTAAAAGGTTTGTTTATTGCAGTTTTATGGGTGAAGCAAGATGAAGTTATTTGGGGTTTATGGTTGAATTGAGTAAATAAGTATGTTGATGTTGGGAACCAGGGAGAAGGTACATGCAGATAGGGAATGGGGCTAAGCAAAAGAAAAAGCCCCTGTGGGAGTGTACTGGAATTGGAGATAGCAGCACAGACTCATGATTTCTAATATGTGCTGTACACACACACACACACACACACACACACACTGTGTGTGCTTATACACATATATGCATTCCCAACTCTGCTGGCTGAGAGAACCTAGAAACAAACGTATCCCATATGGTACATATCTGGTACCCAGATCTTGGTTTCTAATATATTCCCCAACTAAAAGGAATCTGGGCTCCTTGGAGAAATGGCTGGTTCCAGAAAAGGTATGAGATGAGCCCCGGACAACATGTTATGCCAGAAACTGAAGTGCTAAAAAAAAAAAAAAAAAAAAAATCAAGTAGGGCATGTCAAAAGGACATAGGGACCAGCTTAAGGGGCTCCTGATGACCAAATCCGGGGTGAATTGAGCATCAAGATGACTAAGAATAGTAATAAATTATAAAACATTGAAAAATAAGAATTCTTTGCCATGAAAGACACAGAAAGGTTGCAGAGCTGTACCAGCTTAAAGGAGACTGAAGAAACAGGATAACTCCATGCAATATGTAACCCTGAACTGGATCTGTACTGAAGGAAGAAATATGCTACAAAGGACATCACTGGGTTTGTCATTTAACAAAACTGGAGTACAGATGGTAGGTCACAGTATTATATCACCATGAAATTTCCTGAAATTGCTAACTCTTCTGTAGATATTTAATGGAATCTTCTTGGTTTTAGGATGTGCACTTTGAATTACATAGGGATAGTGGGGCATGATATGTGAAACCTACTCTCAAATGGAGGAAAATAAATTGTATATATTGCATGTGCTTGGGTGGGGGGGGCATATACTACTCAATGTAAATGCTAATTGTAAATCAAATGGGGCAAAACATTAACAATGGGTGAATCTGGGTAAAGAATATACAGCATTTCTTTATATTATCCTTGCAACTTTTCGGTAAACCTGGAATTATTCCAAATAAAAGATTCTTAAAAGGTTGGCATTTGGCATGCACAAAAAATTAAGTATAATAGAGCAGACTTCTGAAAGCACAAGGTATGATAATGTCAAATACCCTGAAGCACAAGGTATGATAATGTCAAATGTCATGTGGAAGGATTAAGACTTTGAATTTGGCTAATCTTATTTTGTATCAACCTGCCTTCTGTAATATCATTACAGCGCATCCAAGAGTTTATGGCTAGAATGAGAGGTAGATCTTTAAGCTTTATGGAGTCTTCAGTATCATTCCATACAGAGAGGTGCAAAGTCCTGTAATTTTAAGATTTCATCAGGTGGAGTAAATGAGTGAGGGGACTAGGTGTAGGAGAATAGGAACCAGTGGGGACTTAAGAGCACTGTTTTCTCTAAAGGCTTCCAAATACAATTAAAGACAAAACCCAAACCCTGTACAGTAATCCAGTTGGCTGTGTCTGGACTGGGAGTGGCCAGCTATGACCCCTACTCTTACCTAATCCTCCTTTTTTTTTTTTTTTTTGTTTTTCAAGGTGAGGAAACAGGTACCAAAAGTCACAAAGCAAAATGTGTAAGATAATTAAAGGTGTAAATGTGTGCATATATATCAAAACACACCATTTTTAATGAAAGAAATTAATATCCACACATTTGTACTTCTGTACAATTTTGGGTAATATATAATTTTAAGCTGTTTACAAATAACATGTAATGCTTCAAATATTACATAATGTTGATAATACATTTCTAGCAGAAATAAATATATTGCACTTAAAAAGAACTTCGTTAGGTGTTACTTCATAGTATTAGGCTTATAACTTCTTTTTTCATAAAACATTTCCCATGCCCTTCCCCCCACCCCCAACACACACACTTCATTACAGTGACTGTTCTCACGCAATTCATTAAAGCAAATGGACACAGCAAACGATATAACTGTGATAGAGTCTACTAAAGAGGCTATATCCAATTTTATCCTCGGAAATAAAAGGGTTTTTTTTAGGTTTCTGAAAATAAGGAAAAAAACCACAACTAAACACGTATTTTAATGTCTCAGAAGTAAAATACCAAACTGTATTTTTTGTCCAGATGTATTATTTTACCAATGTTTTTATTTTCTTATTATCAGGGAAGGGGATTGGAATTGAGGAAGGGATAGAGAAAGAAGAGTGAGAAAATACTTATGGATTATTTGCCTATCAATATTTATAAATGAAACTTTGCATATTTAAGCATGCCAAAGAAAGGTAAGTATTAGAATATTTTATAACTGGCATGGAATAGTAGTGAAGAAATTATTTTATGGTTTTCTAAACATTTAAGAATTTGTAACCTTCTCTTTGCCTGTTTAAAATAAAATCCTTGCATTCTGAAATAATATAAAAACATGTAAAATCCATCCTCCACCCAAGCTGCCTAAAGGAGCCAGCTGAAAATCTTTCTGTCCAGTGCTTTATTTCTTTCCAGTCTAGATTTACAGTATAATATTGTTTTGTTTCTAATAATTATCAATTCCATACATGTTTAATAACAAAAACAGTTTCCTTACTTAGTCAATGGAAGATTGAGTAAAAATACTGTTTTCCTTGCAGTATGTGACCCTGGCACATTACATAACTGAATTTTTTGAACTTTAGTTGCTGAGTCATGGCTAAGCTTGACTGCATATTTAATGGAGTGGTAAAGTCCTTCTTGAAGCTCATTTTTCTCAATATGGTTCAGCTTAAATATAAGCAAGATGCCTGAAAAGCTAACATGAAATTCAGAAATGGATTAAATATCCCAACATCTCTCTGAAAAATTCATAGGTATGGGAATGGTGATCTTTTCTTCTAAAAATTCTTTTTCTTGGCCTTTTGGAGGGTGTCCTTTTTATTTTTATTTTTTGCATGGGGGGGGCAGGAGATGTTGTGGCTAGAGAAGCACAGTGACAGAGATGTGGATGAGAGTGAGGGGGGGGGAGACCTTGGAATACCCCAGAAGTTAATGTAACTTCTATAGTATAGCCCGACACAGGGTTTTTCTCAATATCTTCTTAATATCTCCCATTCTTTGCCCACCTGCTAGGAATAACAACAAACCTTCGTTATAAACTCAAACCAGAGGTACAACCTAAATTCATTAATGCAGACCTTATAACCTAATAATTTGTGATATGTTAGATACAAGATGGAGAGATTTTACTTACATACCGCTAAGGGTCGGCAAAGGAGGGGGAAGACTTGTTAAGTAAAAGAGATAATTGAACTTACTCCGCATTATTGATAAGTGTTCTAAAAACAAATCACATACGCAGAACCTACGGAGTTATAAATTAATTCTTTCAGGTTAGACAAAGCAGTTCCCGAAGGGCCTCTTTGTAGCAGCACTGCATATTAGTCATGCTTTTTGATACTGTGATATACCTGGCGGGGGCAGGGGGGGGACCCTACATTTATTCCAAATAGTCTGCAACTCATGCTCTTAATTATTCAATTGGCTTTCCCACTAACTATCTAGTTCTTGCAATTACTTTTGGTAGAATTAGACTTTAAAATCTTAAATACCTGAGGAGTTCAGTAAGAATCAGCAACCAGAATAGTTTAGAAAGACCCTGGGGTTGGGGTAAATCCCTACCCTTGGTTCTCACGGTTAGGGTGACTTTGATCACAGGTTAAGTTCCATGTCACTTGTGCTTTTTCTTCCTCTTTCAAATAATGCCAAATACTTTAAAAAAAATCCAATTTAGAATTTCAGGTGTTATTTCCCAAAAGCATGCTTTGGTATCTCAGTCTTTGCTTTTCTCTAAGCACACTACTTATTTTTAGTTTTATATTGCATAATTACCAAATAAAGTTATGAAGTCAGGAAATACTGAAGTAAAGCCATATTACAAAAACAAACCCACTTTAAGATATGTCAGTTGGGAAAAATGTCTAAATAGTATTAAAATGATGCTTTCATTCTCATTGAAAAGAAAACTCAGATACAGATTCACTGTAGTAGACCAGTAATTTACCAGAATATCGAGTAGCATCATGTTAAATAGCATCTAGTTTTGTTATTCCTGCTTTAAGCAGCAGTACTGTGTATTAAATGGAGCACTGGCAGCAGGCCAACTATTAAGTATCAAATCCCTATCCTAAGCTCTATGGATACTTAAACATTACTTATAGCTGTTTTTTTTTTTTTTTTAATAAACGCACATCTGTGCTGTGTTTGAAAACAAACTACCTGTGGATACTATAGCATAACATGCAAGAAGTTAGAAATTAGCCTACAGTGTCTGCCATAGGACTTTGAGATGCTTGGGGAACACAGTCCATGCTTCTCCATAAGTAAACTACAGGACACAGTGGAGAAAAACAATTGCAAAGTCCAACAACAATGGCATCACATAGACAGGCTATGCCATTATGCCTGTTTCATAGACTAGAAATGCCCAAGAAAGGCATTTGATATGGAAAAGCCTAACAAAATAACTAAATAAAGCCCCATGCACTCTGATAAGTATATTGCATTTACCCCCCTCTCTACTCTCAGCAGTGATATTTCCCATCTCTTTTAACAGATTTAATACTTTTGCAGTCAGAACAAAGTAGATACAAAATTTAATTAGGATAAAATAGAGTTGTGGAGAGTTTTCTAAAGAAGACAGGTTATATCTTACAGCTAGAAAGCATTATAAAGTTGAAGGACTATAAACTTTATTAAAGTTGCAAAATGCCAAATACTACCCTGACTTCAAATGCTTAGATACATGTTGCCCCCTAAATATAGAGATTATATATAATTAAAATATAGTTAATTATTAAACATTAAAGGAAGGTTTAAGAAAACAATAAGAACTCAAAGTGAATAAATACTTTGGATTGACTTATAAACACTGCCAGTGTTTCAGTCAGAGAGTCATTGAGTTGACATACAATTTCATATAATGGACTAGGAAAATGATAACAGAGTCACTGAACAGAACAGTAAGAAAGTAGGACAAATCATTTGTGTGACTGACTCATATGCTTCATGAACATAGGTTAAGTGGTGGCTATATGGGCATTCAGAATGGTCATTCATAAATCTTTGTCAATCGGTGGTAACAGCTAATCTAATAACAAAGCAGATTTACCAAAAATGAGAATTTGGCCCGGTGTGTTTTACCATCCATAAGGTCTCCCAAAGCTGAAGTAAAACTAAAGGGGCCTTTGGTACCCATGGCAGAGAAATTCCTTTCAGGACAGGGCAACCATCTTGGTACTGCAGATTGAGAGAAAGCCTCCCGTGTCATCATGTAGAGGCTTTAGAAGTGTTCCCCAGTGAATGAGTCAGCAGTGCACTTAGAATGCAGCCCAGAAAAATACACCCTCAATTGTGTAATGTAACACATAGAGCCTCTTGCTTCAAAATTGTATATAGGTTTTTTCTATGTAAATGGAAAGTCATTGCAAGAAAGAGAATTAGGAAGAAAAAGACAAGACTGAGAAAGAGTTTGTCAGATACTGGCCCTTCAGTGTTACAAAAAGAGCTTTGTAAGGTCATTACCATCTATTCATCCACAAAATAGGATGTGTTAGCATTATCTCAGCCCTTTACCCAGCAGACTAATACAAAGGAAAACTAAACATGCTTAAGCTTCAGCACTACAAATATTTCTCTGTTGGCTCTCATTTTCCTCAGAGAGAAATGGACTTAAGTTAGTCATTATGCATTATGGTCGGTATGTTATACATATTGCCTCTTTGAAGATTCTTTAAACCTGTGGAAAGCAGAAAGATAACCTCTACACATTGATTTTATACATTACTGCGCTGACACAGCATTTTTAACTGCTAGGTATAATGCACCTTCAGATTCCTCTGCCTTGTGTTATTCAATTTTCTGGGTAAGTTAGTATCCTATTGGTTGTAGGACTTAGGCTGGCTAAGAACTTGACACTGATTCTCTCTTGAACCCAAGAGCTTTCTCCGAGCTACACATGAGTCCTGGTCTGTGGTGCATTCCCTCAGCAGTAGGCTTTATTGTGAGTCCAGCTCTCCTCTTTAATAGGTCCCATGTCTCCTGGAGAGCCCCTGCTCCACACCCCACATCCCACCCACCCCACCCTCTCCCACATTTCATACCCATTTGCACATTCTGGATCTGGATTCTCCTAGGTTTAGAAGAGTCATACAAATGGTGTCATCACCGCGGAGGAATGGCGCAGTCCTTGGATAGCAGCATAAGGCCCCTGCTGAAAGTAGTGATGATACCGGGGCATGTGGAAGGAGGGGAATGTCGGGCCGCTCCCCTGCATGGAGCCGGCAATGGCCGACGGGGTCAGAGGCACCCCAAGTCGGCTGTACGGTGGCAAAGAGCCCTGTATAGGGTGAGGAATGGGTGTCGCTATGGATGCTGTGCTGGTGCCGAGAGCAGCGAGGGACTGGGGATGCTGAAATCCAGGAAAAGTGGAAGAAGAAGAGACCCAGGAGCTGAGGGACAAATTATCAGATGTCGTAAAGGCCGACCCTGAAACAAAAAACCACTCATCAGACTAGAACCTCTATTTCAGTGTGCAAATCAAGAATTACATTATCTGTACAGATTGATTTATTTTTTTAGAATATATAGTAGATCTGCAATTTAAAAAGATAAACACGTCAACCATGAGTCAGAACTACCTTTCCAGATAAGAAGATACTATTTATACTATAAGGAAGAGAGAATTTACTAAATAGAAAAAGACTTAACTCATTAGATGGCCTGTATGCTCCTGGAGAATGGTCAAAATACAAGTATTCTGCCTGAAAGGAATAACTGGATTCCCTTTAAAGGAGCTCAGAGGGTACCTGGGTGGCTCAGTTAGTTAAGTGTCTAACTCTTGATTTGGGCTCAGGTCATGATCTCACAGTTTGTGACATCAAGCCCCACGTTGGGCTCTGCACTGACAGCGTGGAACCTGCTTGGGATTCTCTCTCTCCTTTTCTCTTTGACTCTCTCTCTCTCTCAAAATAAACTAAAAAAAATTTTTAAAAACAAAAGGAGCTACAAATAGCTGGTACCTGTCCTAAACTCTATAGCATCCCTATAAGGAAGGCTGGACATACGAGCCTCAACAAAGCTACTTGGTTTCTAAAGGCCTTGTGAAAACCCACAAGAATGTTTTTCTTTTTCTAGCTTCTTTTTCTAGTTGCAAGAATAATTTTTCCTACATCACAGCATCCACAAATTTAAACAAAAGTTGACGCTGGATTTGCCAGCTGTATAATTACCAGTAGTTCATTTGGATTTAGTTATAAGAGATGTCCTATGTTTTGACAGATTACGCTATTCCATAGAAAGGACATAAAAATATGACAAAGGGCTCTCTCCTCACACAAACATCCCTATGCTCAGCGTGAAGCACCGTCTGGTTACTCTTCTCTGGACTCCCAGATGCAGACGGCTCCTCTGTGAGTCTTTGGGACAGAGGAACTTTTCAGTACTCCCCTACTGTCACCGCTGGGGCCACTGCCTCTACATAATGCCCTTCACTAGGAAAATTTTCTTTTTAAAAGGGTTTTACATTTTAGTCATTGGTCCTAATAAGATATTCCTGGAACCTCTTATAAGTGGAACAGATATAGTCCCTGATTTTCGGATGATAAAATTGAGGTTCAGTAAGACTAAAGGATTGCCCCCAAAGTCTAATAGCTCTTTGGTGGTAGATCACAGACAAATAACTCCTGAGCCCTGACTCAGAGGCTGGGTGTCCTTTCATTAGAAAACAAACCACAGGAAACCATCAGGCAGAACAATCACTTAAGACTCAGAGGCAGGGGCCCCTGGGTGGCTCAGATGGTTAAGTGTCTGACTTTGGCTCAGGTCCTGATCTCGCAGTTCTTGAGTTCAAGCCCCGCATCCGGCTCTGTGTTGACAGCTCAGAGCCTGGAGCCTGCTTCAGATGCTGTGTCTCCCTCGCTGTCTGCCCCTCCCCCGCTCACACTCTGTCTGTCTCTCTCAAAAATAAATAAACATTAAAAAAATTAAACAAACGAACAAAAAGACTCAGAGGCAAAATAATGACCTGTATGAAAATCAGGCTCCAGGGCTGCCCCTTCCTCAAGAGACTCCTGAAATACTTTTGGGGCAGACTGCACGCTGAGGACTAGGAGTCTAATCACCTACCTGCCTCTTCCTCATTCTGGGTGCTCTTGCTCCCAGCAGTTACGTAGCCCAAAAGCTGTCTTACCTCGATTCTGTGTTGTCTGAACTTCATCCCCCAGCACATCATCTTCTCCTCCATAGGTACGGATGGGTGAGCGGGCATAGGAATGCTTTTGGATCAGGCTCTCCACACTTTCCCTAGGTTAGAGAATAACAGATCCTAAATAAACTAAAAAGTACTCAGAGATGGAGACGGGTCTTAAAGATAATTTACTAGTCAGTAAAACTATCTTCTCAGCCAAAAGACCCCCCGCTTCAAGAAAGACAACATTCAAAACATGTGTGTTTGTGCCACTGTAGACTGCTTGGAAACATGACATCAGCCATATAAATACAAGCAACCATAACTGCATAGGATAGGAACAATCCCCTGAAATTCTGTAAGATGAAGGACAAAGAGGTGAACAAGAACCTATGACACCAGACTATAGGAATGTAGAGTTTAATGAATGAAAAATGAGTGAATTTCCTATGAGGAGTTGCAATGAATCTCTGACTTCATCGGCTAATGAATATAAAACAAATACCTAACTGATATGAGCTGCACTTATTCAACATCTGATGAAATGCTGGCCAGAAGTTCAGAATATCTTTAGTCATCAAAAGACTCAATACTCACTAATAAATCTAGTAAGTACATAGATTATATGACAATATGGGTAGTTTGGATAATGGACTATTTGAGATTCCTGTTTCTTTAAGATGGAAAATTATAGAAAATCTGTGAAGGACACATAAAATGGCCATTAGGAAATTGAGGCCCCCAAGTAAATTGGTCCACTGACTTTGAAAGTAGTTTTCCTGTTGAAACATAGTCTATCAACTAAAGAATGCAATTTTAAAAGCAAGAATTATTTTGGTATTGACCCATTTGACTTGCTGCACTTGCTGCTGTTAAAAAAAAAAAGTCAGCAAGAATTTAGCCAAAGAGGGGCTCTTGGGTGGCTCAGTCGGTTGAGCATTGACTTCAGCTCAGGTCATGATCTAGCAGTTCATGAGTTTGAGTGTCATGTTGGGCTCTGTGCTAACAGCTCAGAGCCTGGAGCCTGCTTCAGATTCTAGGTCTCCCTCTCTCTTTGCCCCTCCCCTGCTCATGCTCTCTCTCTCTCTCAAAAATAAATAAACATTAAAAAATTTTTTAAATAAAAAAAGAATTTAGCCAAAGAATTTTTCGCCGGAAATGGAAGTTCATAACAGGTAGCTTACACAGTATACAACTCCAGAATAGCTGTAGCCTAAAGACCAACACTGCATTAACCATCAAAGGACAAAAAAAGAATTAGAAAATTGAAGAAATTGTGTTGAATTAAGAACAAATCAAACACCAAATTTCACATTGAGGGGACAAGGAAAGCAAATAGAATGTCATAATAACTTTCAAAATGTAGTACTTGTCAACATTTCACATAGATATACAGACTTTACTGCTAAAAAAAATATTGACTTATAGTGAATTTGGCCTTCTAAAAAACTTCTATTCTCAGAGTTTCATGAAAGCGTTTTGTCATATTAGGTAGCTTGCAAATGAGGATTTAAAAGCAAGCCTACAAGAAAAGTTAATTCTAGCAACTATCCAGTTACATCTTGGTTTCCAAAAAGTTTTAAAATAAGCATATAGTACCAACCTCAGGCAGTCACAATGACTGGGATCTATACCCAATAGATTCACATATATTTTAAAAAGTGAAACCATTCCATATTTATTGCAATGGAATGAACTCCAAGATATAGTAAGTGAAAAAGTTAACTACAGAAAAAATGTATAAAGTATGCTACCATTTGTGAATTTAATTTTTTTAAATTTATTTATTTATTTTGAGAGAGAATCAGTGAGAGAGAGCATGCATGAGCAGGGGAGGGACAAAGAGAGAGAGTGAGAGAGAATCCCAAGCAGGCTCCACACTGCCAGCATGGACCCCAATGTGGGGCTCAAACCCATGAACCATGAGATCATGACCTGAGCCTAAATTAAGAGTTGGATGCTTCATCGACTGAGCCACCCAGGCACCCCACCATTTGTGAATTTAAAACAGGGAATATATATGTTTGCATATGCCTATATATACATAATATATGGAAATAATATTTCCAAAATGTTCCAGTTTCAGAACAGGAAACTGCCTAGAATAGGTCATCTCTGTAGGGTGGAACCAGGGACCTGAGGGACTGGAGAAATGATTCCCAACTTTGTCTTGATTTTCAAACTTGTCACAAATCCATTTGAGACACGTGGAGCTCTTAAAAAAGAAAAATTACATTGAGCTATAATTAATATACAACAAGTGGCACATATTTAAAGTGTACAATTTGACCACTTCGGGCTGATGTGACCATGATACCACTACTACAAGATAAACTACCTAACACCTACAAAAGTTTCCTTATGCCCTTCATGCTCCCTGGTCCCCATCCCAACAAGTTTTGCCAAGGAAACCACTAATATGACTTCTGTCCCTACAGATTAGTTTGCATTTTCTAAAATCATATAAAATGAAATCATATCTCATGTTTCTTTTTTTATCTGGCTTCTTTCCACTCAACATAATTACTTTGAGATTCGTCATTTTGGAGCATATATCAATGGTTCATTCTTATTCTGAGTAGCATTCTGTTTTCCAAGCCATAGTGTATACTATAGTTTACTTATTCACCTTTTGATCTATATTTGCCTTGTTTCCAATCACTGACCGTTACACATGAAACTGCTACCCATATTCATGTGTACTTTTTTTTTAAAAAAGGACATATGCTTTGACATCTCTTTTTTTCTTTGCAGAAATATTTTTAGTTACAAATTCAAAACCATCAGATTATCTGTTTCTTCTTGAATGAGTTTTGGTAGTTTTTGTCTTCAAAGAATTTATCCATCTCATCTAAATTATTGAACTTATAAGTGTTCATAATATTGCTTTTTTATCCTTCCTTCTGGTATCTGTAGAATCTGTAGTGATGTTACTCCTCTTATTCCTGACAATGGTAATTTGTGTTTTCTCTCTTTGTTTCCTAATCAGTTTGGCTCCAGGATCATCAGTTTTATTAATCTTCTTTGCTTTTGGTCTCACTGATTTTCTCTATTGTTTTCCTGTTTTCTATTTCACTTATTTCTATTCTGATATTTATTATTTCCTGTCTTCCACTTACTTTGGGTTCAATTTGCTCTTCTTTTCCTAGTTCCTTGAGATGGAAGCTGAAGTCATTGATTTGAGACCTTTGTTCACTTCTAAAGTGGGAATGTAGCCTATAAATTTCCTGTTTTAGCAGCATCCTACAAGGTTTTGTGGGCTGTATTTTCATTTTCAGTCATTTCAAGACATTTTCTTTTTTTTTTTAATTTTTTAAATATGTTTATTTAAAATTTTTTTTTCAACGTTTATTTATTTATTTTTGGGACAGAGAGAGACAGAGCATGAACGGGGGAGGGGCAGAGAGAGAGGGAGACACAGAATCGGAAACAGGCTCCAGGCTCCGAGCCATCAGCCCAGAGCCTGACGCAGGGCTCAAACTCACGGACCGCGAGATTGTGACCTGGCTGAAGTCGGACGCTTAACCGACTGCGCCACCCAGGCGCCCCTAAATATGTTTATTTTAGAGAGTGAGAGAGAAAGCCTAAGCAGGGAAGTGGGGAGCGCGGGCAGAGAGAGAGAGAGGGAGACACAGAATTTGAAGCAGGCTCTAGGCTCTAAGCTGTCAGCACAGAGCATGTACAACGTGCAGCTCAAACTCCCAAGGTGCGAGATCATGACCTGAGCCCAACTCAAACACTTAACCGACTGAGCCACCCAGGAGGCCCAGCTCAAGATATTTTCTAATTTCCTTTTTGATATCTCCCATGATCCTTGGGTTATTTAGACATATGTTATTTAGTTTCCAAATGTTTGGGAATCTTCTAGTTATCTTTCTGCTATTGCTTTCTAATAAAATTCCATTGTGGTCAGAGAACATACTTTGTATGGTGACTTGAATGCCTTTAAATTTATTGGGACCCTCTTTTTGTGGCACAGAGTATGGCCTATCTTAGTGAATGCTCTGTGTGCACTTGAAAAGAAAGTATAGGGCGCCTGGGTGGCGCAGTCAGTTAGGCGTCTGACTTCAGCCAGGTCACGATCTCACGGTCCGTGAGTTTGAGCCCCGTGTTGGGCTCTGGGCTGATGGCTCAGAGCCTGGAGCCTGTTTCTGATTCTGTGTCTCCCTCTCTCTCTGCCCCTCCCCCATTCATGCTCTGTCTCTCTCTGTCCCAAAAATAAATAAATGTTGAAAAAAAAATTTTTTTAATAAAAAAAAAAAAAAAAAAGAAAGTATATTCTGCTGATAGAGAATGGAGCATTTTATAAATGTCACTTGGGTCAAGGTGGTTAACAAAATTACTCAAATCTTCTGTATCTTTACCTATTTTCTGTCTACTCATTCTACCAGTTTTTGAAAGAGGAACAGTGAAATCTACAACTATAATTGTGTATTATTCTATTTCTCCTTACAATTCTATCAGTTTTGCTTCATGTACCATACTTTGAAGGTCTCTTAGGCACATAAATATGTAGGATTGCATGTTTTCCCCATGAATTAAAACCTTTACAGGCGTGCCTCAGAGATGCTGTAGACTCAGTTCCAGAACACCCACGATAAGGCAAATACTGCAATAAAGTCAAATGAATTTTTTGGTTTCCTAGTGCATATAAAAGTTATGTTTACACTACACTGTAGTCTATCAAGTGTGCAATAGCATTATGTCTAAAGAAAATAATATATATACCTTAACTAAAAAATATTTCATTTTTTAAAAATGCTAACCATCATCTGAGCTTTCAGCAAGCCAATCTTTTGCTTTTCAGGGTGGTGGTTGCTAAAGGTTGGCATGATTATAACAATTTCTTAAAATAAGGCAACAGTGAAGTTTGCCACATAGATTGACTCCTCCTTTCACAAATGATTTCTCTGTAGCATGTGATGCTATTTGATAGCATTTTACCCACGGTGGAATTTATTTCAAAATTGGAATCAATACTCTCAAACCCTTACTGATGCTTCATCAACTAAGTTTATAATATTCTGAATCCTTTGTTGTCATTTCAACAATCTTCACAGCGTCTTCAGCAGAAGTAAATTCCATTTCAAGAAACCACTTTCTCTGATCATTCATAAGAAGCACCTCTCATCTGTTAAAGTTTTATCATGAGATTGCAGCAATTCAGTCATATCCTCAGGCTCCACTTCTAAATCTAGTCCTCTTGCTATTTCCACCACATTAGCAATTACTTCCTCCACTGAAGTCTTGAAATCTTCAACTTGCAAAAAATGCAGTATTCACAAATCACAATAAAGTGACATGCGATAAAATGTGGTATGCCTACATCAGTATGAAATGATCTAATTTATCCACGGTAAATTCTTTGCTCTGAAATCTGTGATACTGATGTAGTCACTCCAGTTTTCTTTTGATTGGTGTTAATATAGGTATATTCTTTCCATTGCTTTACTTTCAACTTGTGTCTTTATATATAAAGCACATTTTTTATATGGCAGCATATATTTGGATTTTGCTTTTTAATCCAAACTGACAATCTCTCCCTTTTAATTGAGGTATTTAGTGCATTTATATTTAATGTGATTATAAATATGTTTAGGTTGAAGTCTGTTATCTTTATCACCTATTTGCATCCTACCTTCTCATATGCTATTTACCTTTCCCTTTTTTTTTTTTTTTGCCTTCTTTTAGGTTGTTTCTTATTATTTCATTTCATCTCCTTTGTTGGTTTATTAGCTATAACTTACTTTTGTTATTTTAGTGGTTGATTTAGTACTTATAGTAAATATTTTTTTACTATAATCTTCTAGGCAACTTGAAGTACACTGTAAGACTTACAATAATATATTTCCATTTCTCCATCTTTTGTGCCATTCTTGTCAAACCTTTTACTTTTACATAAATCCTACATTATATTATTATGGTTAATTTAAACAGTTATTTTTTAAAAGATATAAATAATATGGGAAAAATTGATCTACTTATCCTTATAGTTACCATTCCCACTGCTCTTCATTTCTCTGTATTGATCCAGATTGACACCTAATCTTCCTTCTACCTGAAGAACTTATTTTAACATATCTGTAGTACAGTTTGATGATGGTGAATTCTTTCAGGTTTTGTATACCTGAAAAATGTCTTCATTTTATTCTTTTTTTTTTAAGTTATTTTTGCAGAGTGTAAAATTCTAGGTTGACACATACACCAAAAATGGTGCTCTACCATCTCATTTACTTTGTTGTCTGACAAGAAATCTACTCTCACCTTATGTTTAATGTAATATGTCTTTAATATAATACGTCTTTAATTCCCTGGCTTGCTTTCAATTTTTATCTCTTCATCACACTTCTGAGCAATGTGATTATGATGTGCCCTCCCTCATGTTACTTCTTCAAGTTTTTGAGATTGAGTTTGTTGGGCTTCTTTGGATGGTGTTTCCAGTTGTCATTAAATTCTCATTAAACTTGGAAAGATTCTGGTTATTATTTCTTAAACATAATTCTTCTCCTATGCCTCAATTCCCATCTACCTTTCAGGGCCTCCAATTATGCATATATTAGACTACTTAAAAGTTTTCCCACAACTAACTGATATTCTTCATTTTTAAAAGTTTCTCTTTGTTCTCTACATTTAATTTTGGATTGTTTCTATTGCTGTGTCTTCAAGTTTACCAGTCTTTTCATCTGCAATGTCTACTGTGTCATTAATCCCATCCAGTGGGATTAATACATTTTATACATTAGATACATTGTAGTTTTCATCTTTAGAATTTTGATTTGAATCTCTTGGACATCTTCCGTGTCTGTATTTAGTTTTTTGAATATATAAAATAGTTATAATAATTGTTTTAATGTCTTTGTCTAGTAATTATAATATTTGTGTCAGTTTTATTTTCAACTGATAAATTTATAACCACATTATTGGTCATATTTTCCTTGCATATTTCCTTGCATTTCTGATAATTTTTTATTGGATGCCAGACTATGAATTTTATCTTGTTGGGTGCTGGGTGTTTTTGTATTTCTATAAATATTACTGAGTTTTGTTCTGGAATATAATTAAGTTACTCAGAAATAATTTGATCCTTTTGGGTCTTGCTTTCAAGATATCTGAGGGAAGACTGGAACACTGTTTAGTCTAGCATTAAATTTTCCTCACTACTGACGCAAAACCTTTCTGAGAACTCTATCAAATGCCCTGCAAATCACAAGGTTTTCTAGTCCACCCGTTAGATGCTAGAACAGGCACTATTCCCACCCTTGTGTAAATACTAGGCAGTGTTTCCTCTAATCTTTTCAAGTATTTTCTTTTTCTTTTTAATATAATTTATTGTCAAATTGGCTTACATACAACACCCAGTGCTCATCCCAACAAGTGCCCTCCTCAATGCCCATCACCCATTTTCCCTATCCCCCCTTCCCCCCCCCCCCCGTTCACCCTCAGTTTGTTCTCTCTCTGTATTTAAGAATCTCCTGTGGCTTGCCTCCCTCCCTCCCTCCCTCCCTCCCTGTAACTATTTTTTTCCCCTTCCCTTCTCTCATGGTCTTCTTTTAAGTTTCTCAAGATCCACATATGAGTGAAAACATATGATATCTTTCCTCTCTGACTGACTTATTTCACTCAGCATAATACTACTCCAGTTCCATCCATGTTGCTGCAAATGGCATGATTTCATTCTTTCTCATTTCCAGGTAGTATTCTATTGTATATATAAACCACATCTTCTTTATCCATTCATAAGTTGATGGACATTTAGGCTCTTTTATAAACTGGCTATTTATAGTACTGGCTATTTATTGTTGATAATGCTGCTATAAACATTGGGGTACATAATCAGCACTATAAATCAGCACTCCTGTATCCCTTGGGTAAATTCCCAGTAGTGCTATTGCTGAGTTGTAGGGTAATTCTATTTTTCTTTTTTTTTTTGACGAACCCCTACACTGTTTTCCAGAGTGGCTGCACTAGTTTGCATTCCCACCAACAGTGCCTTTTCAGATTTTCTACTCCCAGCCTCTGGTAGTTTCCTCAGATGCATATGCTAATCAGATCTCAGCTGAACACTCAAGAGGGATCCCAAGGGATCCCCTGAAGATCTCTGCAGTTCTCCTATCCTATAATCTATCCTGTGGATTCTCAATGTTTTAGTCTTATCAGACTCTAAGCTCCTACTGCTAACCTCAGGAAATCTGCCAAGCTCTGCCTGTATTCTCCATCTTTGTGCCATGACCTAGATACTCTCTTAGACTATAAAGCTGGTGCCATCATAAGGCTTACCTCATTTAATTCCCATCCCTTGGGGATTACTGTCTTTTGTTGCCTAGTGTCCAATGTCATAAAAAATGTTTCATATATTTCGTGTGTTTCTTAGTTATTTAAGGCAAGAGAGTATACTTGCTACTTTACCTGAAGCAAAGTCCCTCCTGGGGATCTTCTGAAAATTCCAAATCCCAGGCCACACACACAGACTAAGTATACCACAATCTCTTGGGGTGGGACCCAGACTACAGTAATTGTCAAAGCTCCCCAAGTGACTCCAATGGGCACACAAGTTCAGGAACAGAGGAGTGGTATGTGATGGATGCTTTTTGCCATATACTCCTCTGTACCGTTTGAACTTTGGGCATATGTATTGTTTACTCAAAATTAATAGAAATTATAAAAATATCATGAAAATACTACCCTACCAATGAACACAAAGAACTGCCGAACTAACATCAATACTTGGTAGATTTACTATAATGAATTGATAAAAATTGTCATTAACATGCTGATTTTTTAATATAGTAAATGCACTGAAGGTAGAGAGTAGTATATTGGAAATGTCATGGGCTTTAAAATCATTTATCAAATGGATCAATGGAGAGATGAGTAGGTGGACCACCTAGAACTATTTTTACATTCTAGTTTTGTTACTTCCTTAACCTCTCTTCATCTGTAAATTGAGAAGAATACTAGCCTTACAGGGCCACTAATCCAGCCAAAAAATATTTATCGAGTACCTATTATGAACAAGGCACTATTCTATAGCAGTAAGCAAACATAAAAATCCTTAACAGGGAAGGAGGCTCAAGAGGAGAGAGAGAGAGAGACATTAAGAAAAATATGAAGCACATTAGATAATGATAATAGTGCTATGGAAGAATAAAGCAGGGACTAGTCCTAAGAATGGTAACTATGGGGATTAAATATGATAAGGTATTTGCACTGGCCAAAACGGTGTCTGGCACATAGGAGGTACGTAGTAACCTATGAAAGTATACCTAAAGCAGGTAAAATATTTTGTTTTCTTAGATTATATTTTTCTCCAATTTATCTACCCATCTGAATCATCTTAATTCAGAGCAATGAGATCCAAATTAGAGGATTCTTCTTGTTGACAGAATATTAAAGTCAGCAGAGAACTTGACTAGAGTGTTATTTGCAGTATTTAAAAAAAAATTAATGTTTTATTTATTTTTGAGAGACAGAGCGCAACCAGGGGAGGAACAGAGAGAGAGGAAGACACAGAATCTGAAACAGGTTTCAGGCTCTGAGCTGTCAGCACACAGCCCGACGTGGGGCTCGGACCCACAAACTGTGAGATCATGACCTGAGCCGATGTCAGATGCTTAACCCACTGAGCCACCCCGGCGCCCCTATCTGAAGTTCTATAAAATTATACCTATCATAAAAGGTAAAATGTTAAGCTTAAGTGAGTCCATATCGCTTGTTTAAAAGTGTAACCTATTTTTAAAAATCTCTTGTACAGACTTGTTTAATCCTCTGAGTTAGACTTGTTGAAATGAAAATAGTTTATCATGTACTAAAAGGCACCAGTAAATATATTAAATGCAGAAGTTAATAGAAAAGGATAATTTGGCAGGACAGGGACCCTAATTAACCAATTTCCCAACTGTCACATATTTTAACTTTTATATGTCCACACTCTGGTAACATTGGACCCCCACAACCTTAACAGCAGATGTCACTTACTCAAGGACTTATTTTACTACAATATTAGAGCGTTACTGTCTTTTGGGGTAACCTGGGTCATTAAGAAAATAGTCAAGTAAGCTTAGCAATCCTTAAAATTAAAAGTATAACATACATTCAAGCGGATGTCCTTTTAGTCTGAGCCATGTGTCATACAGTTAATATTTAAAATGAACATAGGTGGTTATTTTCACCAAGGAACTTGCTTCAGATACCCTAGGAAACATTTTCTCTTTGTGTAGTTAAAAGGAATGGCCATCAATAGACCCATTATGGATGGTATATCTCTGAGATATATTCCTCTCCCCATCCTATTCATATAAGCTGTTCTATCCAAGCATTTAAATTCAGAAACAAAATGCAGTATTTGTTTCTCTAAAAACATCCTTGCATAAAATCACTTAAACATCTTTCACATACACAACCTGATAAATCATTTCCCAAATAACATAATGAGTCACTGCCTTATAAAATACCTTGCTTTCCTATAAGAAGAACATTATATTCACTTTGTCCTTGGTAGATCACTAGTATCATTACTTATTTTCATCTCTAGGAGGGAGAAGAAAAAAGGATTTTATCGAAGTGATTTACTTGTGTCAGGCCTGGAAGTGAATGAAAGCAATGGCAGGTCTTATATAAAGGGTGCCATAATTGAATTATTGCCTTTTAAGTGATTGAAAACAGTGGTGCAATATCAGGGCCATCTCTTCGAAGATGTTGCAAAGAGTAGACAGCCCCCATTCTTTATGTCTAATCCCTGTTTCTAGCAGAATGAAAAGTGCAAAGAACCTGTTTAGGCCTAGAAGCCCTATTGCAAGGACTTCTAAAATACTGTACCCTGAAAAATAAGGGATGACTCACCTAATGGGTTAAGTGATTTAGATATCACAAGCTATGAGTGTCTTGTAATGCTCAGTTCTCTTATAGCCTAAAGAAAGAGACTGTAACTTTAGTAGGCTCCCTTTGGATCTAGTAGATAAATAAAATGGGTACCTTTACTGAAGTATCATTACCGGCCTTTCTAAAAATCTAACATTAAATTATTTTTCTAGGTAAGAGAAATACATTATTACTTTAGGTATCTCTAAAAGATCTCTTTTGACTATAATGTAACCATCAATCCCAAGAATAACATACATGTGAGAGATACTATCATAGCCAGAAGGTGGGCAAGATAAAGGGTAGCTACAATGATGATGTTGATATCCTGCCAAAATGTTTGGACCTGTCTGAAGTCACTGTTTGTTCAAACCCCAAACAAGCAAAACCAAAACACTCTATGAGTATTGGAACTGACTGCCCATTATCTACCTCTGAAACTAGAGTGCAAATTTCTCAAGGTTCAAAAAGCAAAACCTTCCTTTTTCCCTCACATTCTCCTTTGCACCACCACTATACTTAATATATTCTTCTTTTACTATACTTTCTAGATTGATCACAATCATGTGCTTGCATGACTATCTCTACTACTGCACCATTGGCCCTTGAACAAAGAGAGAATAATACTTAATCTAGGCAGTGGTTCTCAAATTTTAGTGTGTATTAAGAACTGAATGTCTGTGTCCCCCCCAAAATTCACCTGTTGACATCTTAACTCCCAATTTGATGGAATTAGGAGGTAGGGCTTTCTGTGGCTTTCTGCTTTTCAGTCATGTGAGGACACACTGAGAAGATGGCTATGGCTGCTGACCCAGAGACCATACCTAGAGAACCACTGCCCTAATGTGGTGGTTACAAGTGTGCTTGGTGGGAACCTGCTTAGCTTGAATCCTAGCTCTGCCACTTGCTAGTTGTGTGCTTGTGGGCAAATTACTTCACTTCTCCACACCTCAGTTTCCTCATCTGTAAAATGAGAATATTAATATGGTCTAGCTCTTAAGGTTATTATTAAGATTCAATGATTTAATACACATAGAGAACTTATATTGGTACCTGGGATATAATAAGCATTCAATAAATGTTTACAGATAAAAACAAAATTCTTGTTGTTATTATTGGGTATCGAGATTGTGTGTTCCTAAAGCTGGTTACAGAGTCATAATCATTTTAGATGAAGTTAGGACTTCCAGTAGCTATAACTTGCCATGCTTCACTGAAGCCATCTTACACTATACATGTCAGGGAGAAAATTAAATATTATTTCAATTTATATTCTAACTTTCTCTCCTAAATACACACCTGGAAAAAAACTATGTTTAGGGAGAAAATTTCAAGTCCACTAAAATCAATTCTAATCTCTAAGAAATAAAATATTTAAAGTTGTTCAAGCTTATATCGTCTTCCTGAGCCTTTGTAAATAAGTCCTTGTCACAAAGATTTTCCCAAAGATTTATGCAGATAATGTTATAAATTACTGGAAGACAATCTATCATCAATATCTGTAGCTTCCACAAAGTACTTAATAAATGAGAACTTTACATAATATAATTTAAGATGTATTATAAATCGTTAATTTTAATTTGAGAACTGAAATGTATAATACAATCCATTTTGGAAAAACAAAATAACTTTAATTTTTTAAAAAGCTTTTAGACTCCAGTTTATTATTATTTATTTCACTTAATCCTACTGGTTTTTCTTTTCAGTGGTAATATGCATTTCTGTTTTTATATCATCATTAGCAACTTAAGTAAACTGGACCAATGAAAAAACCCCCAAAACTATTGTGCTTAGTTTCTAAGTCTTACAGCTGTGACAACTAGAAGAAAGGTCTCAAGCAAAGTACAGATCACTCAGCCTCTAAATACACATTAGTAAATTGTGAGGCAGGGAACAAATATCCTTCATACACAGATACAAAATTACAAGCAGGTAAAAAACGAGGACAATTCACAGCTAAATGCCAATTGTGAATAACTCTGCGACTCTAACTACCTGAGTCACCGGTTTAACACTGCTTTATAAAAGAAATGCTTTCTCTTAGAAACTGTGGATAAATGAGTTAACGTTTTAAGGACGGAAACACAGCTTGATAGTTAAAGGAATTCTGTGGTAACTATAAGTTGAAAAAAATTAATTCTGTTAAAAGCCATCCCTTTTTTTTTTAATTTTTCAATGTTTATTTATTTTTGAGAGAGACAGAGACAGAATGTGAGTGGGTTAGGGGCAGAGAGAGAGGGAGACACAGAACCCGAAGCAGGCTCCAGGCTCTGAGCTGTCAGCACAGAGCCCGAGGCGGGGCTCGAACTCACAAACCGCGAGGTCATGACCTGAGCCGAAGTCGGACACTCAACCGACTGAGCCACCCAGGCACCCCCATCCCTTCCTTTTTGAGGTTGTTGTCAACAGATTATTTTACTTTATTCAACTAAGAGATTTTATTTGAAAGCAGACTTTAATCCAGTCACCAAAGAAAATCGCTTTCCTTTTATGCATTCAGGCTCTTATACTAAGTCTCCTCACTGGAGATGACTTTTTTGTTTGTCTTAAATTCAAGTTAGTTAACATACAAGTGTCGTCTTGGCTTCAGGAATAGAACCCAGTGATTCATCACTTATGTATAACACCCAGTGCTCATCCCAACAAGTGCTCTCCTTAATGCCCATCACAAATTTAGCCCATCCCCCCACCCACCTCCCAGCAACCCTGTTTGTTTTCCGTATTTAAGAGTCTCTTATAGTTTGCCTCCCTGTTTTTATCTTCTTTTTCCTTCCCTTCCCCTAAGATCATCTGTTGTGTTTCTTAAATTCCACATATGAGTGAAATCATATAACTGTTTCTTTCCTATGAAGCTGTG
Organism: Prionailurus bengalensis; assembly: GCF_016509475.1. Lineage (NCBI taxonomy): Eukaryota > Metazoa > Chordata > Mammalia > Carnivora > Felidae > Prionailurus > Prionailurus bengalensis. The sequence continues at coordinate 125,278,679 of NC_057348.1, forward strand.
TGATCAGATTCCTCATCTGTATCTGGGCTTTGATTCCTTCTACAAAATGAGGGGGTGGTAGGGAACGAGGAGGCTGGATTAGATGATCTCTAAGATTCATATGGCTCTAACAATTTATGAATCCTTAAATATGTAAAAAGGAAAAATTAAAAACAGCCATTTTGAAAAAGTCCATTAGTTGTAAAGAACCCTGGGTTCTAACCCCAGATCTACTAACTAACTGTGTGACCTGAGCAAATCACTTGCAGACTCTGGGCCCTCGTCGCTTCGTTGGTGTAATGACAGATTAATTGGATGGCTCCCCAAATCTTTCCAGCCCCAAAATACATACTTCCTAGAAAGCTAGGTTTAAGGTGGTTTTTTTGGAAGTTCAACTGCAAAATGTCATGGCACACAGGTATGAATACAATTTAAAATATTTTTCTCATGTTTTAATCTGTGTTTAAGAAAGAATGAACTATATACCAATAATTAAAAATAAAGTCATTTTCATTTATACAAGATTGGAGTATCATATGTTGCTCAACAGTCTCAGAGATAAAATTCAATTTTTAACTCTGATTTCTGTCTCTTCATTCTGAGCAACGTCATATTCCTGGGGCCTGTCTCTCTATGCAGAGGTGATATAGAGGTCCTCTGTCCTCCCCTACTGCAGAAGCCCTGGCCTGCTCTGTGGCTCCTGTGACAGAAAGTGGGCCCCAGGGGAACAGTGAAGGTCACTGGGAGCAGGGGCAGATCCAAAGGGCAGAGACTATTGTTATTAGCTTTTGCCATTTACTATTTTTAGCATGTTTATTTGCAAGTATCTTGATATGCCGCTGCCGTCAATATCCAAGGAGGGTTTTTTTTGGATTTGTTTTGTTTTAGCAGGCTTCATTAAAACTCTGTTTCAGTTTTACTTCATCACAGACACTCTGGAGTGTGCCTTTTAAGAGTGTCCATAAGACTCAGGGATAGTTGTACTCGTGAAAGATTAAGGGAATTAGCAAACTTTATGAGCCATAACCAATTCTCTATTCAACTCAGCTGAAGTTTAATCTATTTATTTTCTTAGCTAGTATAGTCCCGTCCTCCCAATATACATATTTCTCTCCTTTGCCTAAATCTATTCTGTTGGTGTTCTCTAAAGATAGGATATGAGAGTGATCTGAGAACTTACGTTGTTGGCTATCTGGGTAACAGCTATTAGGCTGAAGTAACCACTTCCAAAATGCCTGACTGCAGGAGCCCTGACTGTCACAGTTTTCTTTTTTCCAAAGCTAGCCCAAATGCTTAGAAGAAAGCCCACATACCAGCAGATATCCTAAGTAGGGGAAAGTGAAGACAGAGAGGAAACATGAACTAATTGCACAAAAGTATACTGCATTAGTCTTGCTCTAGACCAATCCTCAAGAAAAAGATAACTATTACATCCAAAATTCAAAGGTAGCGGAGGATTTTTAAAGAAATACTTCTACTATCGGACATCTGGAAAGAGTACTGAGCATCACATCCATTCCGCTCTACCACTGAGTCCATCAAAACGGTGTGAGTGCCAACTGTCTGGAGGGGACCCAGGATGTAGACACAGTCCTCACATTTCACTTCACCCGCAGATTGCCACCTCTCCGACTCTACAGTTATCAGCACCGCTTTTAATTCAAAAATGATTCCACCGGGAAGCTTGCAAGAATTCAGCGTAGGGAGAGTCTTGGATTATACACCAACAACTACTCCCTATAAGGAAGCATGAAGTACAAGAAGAGCAAATGAGTAAAGTTTCAAAGGACTGATACCACCTTCTTTCTGTTCCTTAACAACATCTATGAGTGAAGGAAACAGGGACACAACAAGTCCAGATAACCCTCTTCTGGGAAGTAGGGATGCCCCTCTGTCTTTTGATCAAGGACAATTAACAACAAAGGAAAAAGAAGGAAATCTTTTGGTCATTCCAGAAAAAAAGACTAAGTCATTTAAATGGACAGGAATATTAGATGGCCATCAGAGTGTGAAAGTGACATTTTATATCAGGAGACAATAACAGCATAATTAAGATATGACAGGAAAGAAATGTGAGGCAAGGATTATCTACCAAATCAAACCGACTTTCACAAATAAAGGCCACACACTGTAATGTGCATGCAAAAGACAAGGAATATTGGCCCCACGAGCCTTTCTAGAGGAATCTAGTAGGAAAAAAGAGCCTCAGACAATCAAAATGACTGGGAAACACTGATATAAAATGTATCAGTGGGCATTAAATCTAGATTTACTTGAAGAACTAAGATTAAGCCATAAAAAAGAATATGGGGGTGACTGGGTGGCTCAGTCGGTTAAGCATCTGACTTCAGCCCAGGTCATGATCTCATGGTTTGTGACTGCAAGCCCTGCACTGGGCTCTGTGCTGACAGCTCAGGGCCTAGAGCCTACTTCAGATTCTGTGTCTCCTTCGCTTTCTGCTCCTCCCCTGCTCATTCTCTCTCTCAAAAGTAAATAAACTTTAAAAATTTTTAAAAATAAAAATAAATTTTAAAAATCTTTAATAAGTAAATAAAAAAGAATACACTGTGTAATGAACATATACTCTGACAAGGTAAATCAAGTAAAATTCTCAAGAATGGGAGGAGAATGGGGAGGGAAGATGCTAAGTAGAATAAGGTTTTAATTATTTATTAACTGAGATTAAAGGAATATTACTTCCAAGGCTTAAAAATAGAGAAAATGAGGGGAAAAAATAAGCTACTAGTTAATTTCAATACTGCTTACAGTAGGGGACCTAGAGAAAATTAGAAAGGGGAGACTAGGAATTTTTTTAAAATATTAGCGTACAGGAAGACAAAGTAAGAGTACAAACCTTCATAGTTATCAAAAAATTATAAAAAAGAAAGGTTGCTAATAAAATAGACCACATAGTAAAAGATTATTCACATAAAAGCCTTATTTATCTATTTAAATATAACAAAGCAATACAACTGAACTGAACTCCAATGTATTAATATGTATATCATATATATTTTATACTCACATAGTATAGAGGTAGAAAATGTGTAGAGTATGTTAATATTTAAGAAAAGAAGGAAGTCAGGGCACCTGGGTGGCTTAGTCAGTTAAGCGTCTGACTCTTAATTTCTGCTCAGGTCATGATCTCACGGTTCCTGAGGTCAAGCCCTGGGTCAGGTTCTGCACTGACAGGGCAGAGCCTGCTTGGGATTCTGTCTCTCCCTCTCTCTCTGCCCTTCCCTTTCTCTCTCTCTCTTAAAATAAATATATAAACTTTAAACAAAAAGAAAAAGAGGAAAAAATATAAATATGTATCTTCTTATAGTAAAAAACACAAACAACAGTGCTTTTTTTTTTTTTAATGGTTATTTATAGGAGAAGGAGGAAATACGGTGGAAAGGATAGGATAGAATCTTGACACCTCTGAATAAGCCACATTCTGTAGATCTGTCTTGAAACTACGTAAATCATTTACTAAGTAATCATGTAAGAAAATTACATTTTTAATTAAAAAAAACCCAGAAAATACAATAAAACAAATGAACCTAAATGTGTATCATTGGGTAGTAAGCATAACTACATAGAGGAATGATTCCAAGTGACTTCAAAATAATAGTAAAATACGGAAAAGAAACTAAACAAACAAGCTAAAAACAAACACCCTAGTAGAATCTACACTAAGGACACAACCACAACAAGAATTTTAGCTATTTTTAGGTGCCATGTTGTTGGAGGTATGTGATATGTGTATTGTGAGATCGCTGTGTAACTACACACTGTGAGATAAAGCACATGAGTAATGACAGAACAGTCTATCGTTTCCCTCATTAGTGAGAACTGGATTCTCAGCATGAGAGAAAAGATACAGGTGTAAGGTCAAAGAAGTTAAATAAAGCCTTATCACCCTGAATTTAAATGGAAAGTATTTGTTTGAACTCATGGTGGATTTTATCTTTTTTTTTTAACATTCATTCATTTTCGAGAGACAGAGTGTGAGTGAGGGAGGGGCAGAGAGAGAGGGAAGACACAGAATCTGAAGCAGGCTCCAGGCTCCCCACTGTCAGCACAGAGCCTGATGTGGGGCTCAAGCCCACAAACTGTGAGATCATGACCTGAGCCGAAGTCGGGTGCTTAACCGACAGCCATCCAGGCGCTCTATGATTTTATCTTTAATGCCCACGTGTGTGCACACACCCTTCAAACTGAAAGCATAAGTGGAAAGGTGGAGGCTCACATTTTACTTATTTGAAGTTTGAGTACCTGATTCTTACACATTTCAAATACATCATTTTGCCGTTTTAAAATGTGAATCTGAAAAATATTCAAAAAAATATTTTCTAATTCCCTAACAATAAACTGGATGAGGATGTCTTAGGAGTCTTTCTAACACCTGCTTTCCCAAAAGCCTTTTATACTGTTCTCTAAAGGCCCTGAAAGTTTCTGGTGCTTGGAGAGAAAAAAAAAAAAAAATTACAGCCTATTTTCCAATTCTTCATCATAGCTGAGGTACAAAATTAGAAAATGGGTAACAATACCATAGGTGATTGAAATCTGCAGAAATTCTTAGAAAGTATGCATATCCAGGCTGTTACTTGGTTACCCTACTCTGTCATCTTTCTTCTGGCTTGAACTACACCTGCTAAAATGCCCCAGCGAGCACGTCTCAACCACCACGGCAAAGACAGGAAGGATAAGGTGTTGGCAGAGATCAGATCTCACCAGTTTTGTCGACAGGCTCAAAGCGAAATTCTGAGTTTCTTCATTTCAACCCACAGAGAGGAAAGATCATCCTATGGATATAAAATTGCTGGGTAGGAGTTTTCCCCGCTGCTAATATTTCCACCACCCCTTAAAGCTCTAAGCTGGGAATCCTCAGACTTTTTCTAAAAAAGCCAAACAGTAAATGTTTAAAGCTTCACATGCTTTATGGTCTCTGTCAGATATATCCAGCTCGGTCACTGTAGCATGAAAGCAGCCACATGCAATACATGAACAGAAAAATGTGATTTTCCTCCAGTAAAACTTGATTTATAGACAACAAGACTTAATTTCATATTCTTTTGCATGTCACGAAGTATTATTTTTCTAATTTTTTCAACCGCTGAAAAAGGTAAAGACCATTCTTACCTTGCGGCCTCTCCCAAACAGGTGGCAGATAGCTGTTTGCCAACCCCTGCTCTAAGCCACTTACCTGATGAGAGATAGGCCCCACTGATCCTGCACCGCTTCTAATGAACACCTTACTGCCTGAGCTCTCTACAAGCAAGCTGAGAGCTGTGTTAGGACCAAACATCACTTTCTTTTTGAAACTGTAAGTCATCACGAAAGACACAGAAATTGTCCACAAAATATGAGCCTCTTTAGCAAAGCTGCCAAAACACTGGCTGCTCTGTGGCTTGATGCAGATGAAACTTCCATCAATTCCCAGAATATCAGATTTGCGACTTTCCTGAAGTTTCCTTCCTCATCTAAATTAATACAGTGGCTTTGAGCTCTGAGCGAAAAGGCCTGATTCCTTCTGGGCTTCTGTCCAAATTTCATGTGTTTGAAAGTTGTATTCAGTGCCAGGGGATTTTAAACTTATTTTATAGAGACTTTCAGTATGCATCCTGAATGAATAAGGTGAGATAAGCCTATGTATTTAATTCTCTGCCCCACTGACATGACTGAGAAAACAGGAAATCAGGTAGAATGCCAAATGCACGGTTTAGCCACAAACAGGAGAGGAGTGAGGGAAGCACCAAGCAGTGTGTCAGGCATCACTGGCAAGCTAGCTGGGGAGGGAATAAAGGGAAGTCCTCGGTCAGAGCTTCACCTAAACCCCACCTTGGAGCAGCAGAGATGAATGATAAAGCCAGGTCTGTGAACAGCTGACAAGGAGCGGATTCTCACGCTCTGGAGGCTAGGACTAAGGAATCCCAGAGCGAGGCTCTCAGCTAACCCGGGGTGGTTAAGGTACACTGAACGCCGTGGGCCCATGAGCCGTGGCTGGCCCATGAGCCGTGGCTCAAAGAGCCGTGGCTGGCTCTGCTCACTCTGACTCTGGAGGAGGGCTGCAAGGCTGCTTTGCCGGGCTGGTTGGAGGAGGTGCTAACTTCTAGCCGCTGAGGCAGACTGAGAGGGGAGCTCAGTCACTGCACGGTGAAAACTCCCTTTCCTACATTCCCTCCCCCCCCAATCCACCTGCCACAACTCCGTACCCCAAACAGAATAATTATACTTCCACAGTGGAACTATTATAAAAAATTTAAATTATCACCCTATTCTTGGGTCTGTACCTGAAAGATTTAACAAAGATCCACAAGCTTTTATTCAAAATTAATCTCAACTCCCTAACACTAAGCAATCAGATATCCCATTCTGTAGATGAGCTGGGGAAAAGTAATTGGACATTAACAAAACATTCAGCATTTCAAAAGAAGAAAACTAATTTTAAAAACAGGACAAGGGGCACCTGGATGGCTCAGTCAGTTAAACATCTGACTCTTGATTTCAGCACAGGTCACGATCTCAGGGTGTATGGGATAGAGCCGTGCGTCGGGCTCTGTGCTGATGGTGCAGAGCCTGCTTGGGATTCTCTCTCTCTGTCACCCTCTCTCTCTGACCTCCCCTGCTCATGCTCGTGTTCTCTCTCTCTCAAAATAAATAAATAAACTTAAAAAAAATAAATAAAAGATAAAAGCAGAACAAGTGCTCTCTTCTGAAACAGACTAGTTTCAAGAAACAGGAAGAAATATTTTAGTGTCTAATATATATTTTCAAATTTTCAGCAAGATTTAAGAACTAACAAAACAAAACAAGCACTAACGGGCATGAAAAGGAAACCATCGGGATGCGTAAGTATACTCAGAATGTCAAAGTAACAATAACCACATCCTAAAAGAACTCAGAACGCAGAACACTGGATGCTGCAGGAAACAAAATCAAACAAATGAGAAACCTTATATAAGAAATTCTCCCAACGTCAGAGTAAAAAAGTTAAGGAGACGAAAATTATTAATTAATAAGAGAAACAGGGAACAGATTTGGGAGATGTAACTAATGTACATATAATAGGAGCCTTGGAGGGTCTGAATAGAGCAGGCCACTTAGAAGCAAAAAGAGGAGATAAAGAAGAATGAGAAGACAGTCTGCCTGGGCTGAAAAATGACCTGAGTTTTCAATTTAAAGGGTTTATTTGTAGAGGAAACACTAATTTTTACAAATCTACAATCAGACAAATACTGGCCAATTTCTGAGTTTCAAAGAAAATATTCTAAAAGCATTTTATCCAGACAGAGAGAAAAAAAGGTAAGTTTCCAACAAAGGGGAGGCAGTGGCACCAGCCTTTATTCCACAGTATTTAAAAGCCAGATGGCAAAGGACAGTTGAAAGGGTCTGGGGGGAAAGACTGCTACCATAATGCTGGCAGATCCTCTGGGATAAACAAGAATTCATAAAGCAAAGGATGCACACATCCTTTCCCAGCCAATTACTCAACGTTTATCAACAACTGGGAATAAAGTCAGAACATGATTCCAATAATTGGAAAGACTACAGAAATGAGCAATAAACAGTGAAATGACTAGAATTCAATTTAAATGACTATAGTTGATGTACTGTCATCCTTAACAAAAAAACTTTTGAAAAAGGTAAAGAAGATACATGAATAAAAATCTGGATTTAAAACCCCAGATCAGGGGCGCCTGGGTAGTTCAGTTGTTTGAGCATCCGACTTTGGCTTAGGTAATGATCTTGTAGTTTGTGAATTTGAGCCCTGCATGAGGCTTGCTGCTCTCAGAGCATAGCTTGCTTCAGATCTTCTGTCCTCATCTCTCTGTCCCTCCCCCGCTTGTGCACACTCTCTCTCTCTCAAAAATAAATAAAGCATTAAAAAAATATCCCAGATCATGTAAACCACAATTATGGATGGAGGGGGAGGGGTAGTACAAAGAAAAATCATATACTAAATATCTCCTATTTTACAAGAAAAGAAAGTATATAGCTTCTGACAATAACAGAAATGTCAATTTTACAATTATGTCTTTTAGAATTTGAAAGCATAATTATTATTTTTTTTTAATTTTTTTTTTCAACATTTATTTATTTTTTTGGGACAGAGAGAGACAAAGCATGAACGGGGGAGGGGCAGAGAGAGAGGGAGACACAGAATCAGAAGCAGGTTCCAGGCTCTGAGCCATCAGCCCAGAGCCCGACGCGGGGCTCGAACTCACAGACCGCAAGATCGTGACCTGGCTGAAGTCGGACGCTTAACCTACTGCGCCACCCAGGCGCCCCTGAAAGCATAATTATTAAAAAGAAATACAGTTAACACTAGAGCAAAGACTTTGGTTTCATAGAAACTATGGTGGGTGCGAAGCTCAACTCACAAATTGTGAGAATAAAGTACCGATCTCTCCAAACTTCCGCTATCTCATCTACCAAATAGGGATGACAATGGTTCTTTATTATAGGTTTATTTTGACAAGTGACTAAAATCAAGTGTGTAAAGTATATAGCTCACTGCCTGACTGTGGAATTTCAGCTATAATAAAAGGGGTGGGTGGGGGTAAGGTGATACATATAACAAAGGAAGAGAAAATAAAATGTAAAGCAAATAGCCAAATTAAACAGTGAGCAGAAATATCAAACATATCAATTATTATGACACTGAAGAGGGATTACATTTTTCTATTAAAACACAAAGACCTTCAGACAAAATTTTTAAAAAAATACGGATACTCTTGTTATTTTTAAAAAGACAACATCATTATTTACTCAACATATATGTGAGTATATACTATGTACCGGCCACTGTTCTAGGACCTGGGGATATAGTAGGAAACAAAAGACAAAGCCTCAGACCCATTCAGATTTGGGGGCAGCACATTCCAGGCGGAGGCCTGGGCATGCTTAGAGAAAAGTGACCAAGAGGAAGAAGGTACATGAGTTCAGAGACAGAACTGAGAAGGTCGGGGCCAGATTCCATAAGACCTCTCAAGCCATGTCTGGACTGGGATTTTACTATCAATGAGAAGGTGAGTCACTGGAGAGCTCTGAGCAAGAGTGATATGGTCCAATTCCCTTTCCTCGACAGTGAAAGTACACCATTCTGACTGGTGTACTAGAAATTGACCTAAGGGCAGTAAGAGTAGAGGTAGAAAGATCAATGAGAAAATTAGTGTAATAATCTAGTAAAGAGATGATAGTGTCTCAGATAAGGGTGGTAGCAGTGGAGATGGTAAGGAAGCAGTTGGACTCCTCCGGACATAGTTTGAAAGATTAGCTGACTGTTTGGATGTGGGAAGAGAAAGAAAAAGAGGAGCCAAGGATGACTGCCAGCCTTTTGGCCAGAGCCGTGGAAGGATGTGGTTGCCCACAGCTGAGATGGGAAGGGTAAGGGAAGAGCAGGTGTGGGAGACAATGACTGGGCATCCTGTCTCAGATGTGTGAAATCTGAGAAGCCCTTTATGGGGAGAGGGAAGAGTAAAAGAAATAGCCAGTCAGATCTTTGAATCTGAGAGGACAGAACCAGAGATGTACATTTAATAGTGATCAGCATATAATATCATGAAACCAGGTCAATTTACCCAGGAAAGAAGTGCAGATTGAGAAAGAGAGGTCCCAGGATGAAGGCCTGGAACACATCACTGTCTAAAGATGGAGGACAAGAGGAAGAACCAACCGGGGGGTGGAGAAAGAATGGCCAATGGAGTAGAATCAAAACCAGAAGAGAGGTCTTAGAAGCCAAGAGGAAAGTAGGAGAGAATGAACAAGTGTCAAACCTGACAGGACAAGGAAGATGATGACTGAGACTGTCCATTGGATTTAGCGATGGAGAGGTCCCCGGTGACCTGGACAAGGGCGGACTGGTGGAGAAGAGGGGGAAAGCCTGAAAGGCAGGGTAGGAAAGACAAAGGGAAGAGAATAGACACAACTCGTAAGGAGCTTTATTATAAGGAGCAGGAAATTGAAAACATCAGTAATTCAAGAGACAAATGGGATCTAGAGATGATTGTCAAATGTCAGGATACTTGATGATACAAGAGAGGGGGAGTATATTGCTATAGTGACAAAGATTTTTAAAAACTAAAAGGCAAATAAAAGAAAGCAAAAACTTAAAAAGTACAGCAATGTAAGAATAGGCAAAGTAGAATCCAAGACAAAAAGCATTAAATGGGATAGAAATTAATATATATTTCTGATAAACTATGGAACTTAACTAGTTAAACAAGTCTTCCCCATAAGAGTACTTCAAGACTGTAAAACTTCCTTGCATTTTTAAACTGATCCAGACTCAAAAGGAACATATTTCAATTCATTTGAACAAACTAGCAGAAACCTGATACCAAAAACTGACAGAAAAGGGAAGAAGAAACAAAGTTAAATCTCTGTTACAAAAATTGATAAAATGTCTTAAAGAAAATAGGAGTAAATTAAATCCAGCAACAGATTACAAGTAAACCAGATAAAATCCAGACAGGATTTATTCCAGAAATAAACTGATAGCTCCACATAGACAACAGGACTATAATTATTCATATTATTATTTAAAAGTAGAAAAATAGGGGTGACTGGGTGGCTCAGTCGGTTAAGCATCCGACTTCAGCTCAAGTCATGATCTCACAGTCCATGAGTTCAAGCCCCGTGTTGAGCTCCGTGCTGACAGCTCAGAGCCTGGAGCCTGCTTCAGATTCTGTGTCTCCCTCTCTCTCTGCCCCTCCCCTGCTGATGCTCTGTCTCTCTCTGTCTCAAAAATAAATAAGAACATTAAAAAAAATGTTTTAAGTAGAAAAATAATTAAAATTGTCTCAGATGTTAAAAGATTATTAAATATAAATCCATTTAATATTCAGGATAACAAAAAATTATTTAGGCATAGAAAGGTATTGCCTCAACATGATAAAGAATATTCATCTGAAACCCACTGCCAATGAAAACCATATATGGTGATCAAACATTTGAGGCATTGCTAAACAAGTCAAGAACAAGAGAATAATGCCAACTACAATCATTACTTTTCGATAGGGTCTTGGAAATTTTAGTCAGTGTAGTAAAACAAGGAAAAGACATTTTTAAAAGTATAGCTTTTAAATAGCTATACATTTTTAAAAGTATAGCTTTTAAAAAGATAAAATTATCATTTTTTTTGCAAATTATACAGCAATCTGAGTAGAAAACTCAAGAGACTAAAAGGAAAAATTATTAAAATTCTTTTTTAAGTTTCATCAAAATGGCAGTATGCCCAACACGGATAGGAATCGATAGCTTTTTACAGACTATACTAGGTAGATTGTAATTAAAAATTCTACTTTCAAAAGCAAGCTCTCTCTTCCCAAAAATCTCTCTGGTGCAGTGCCATCCAGTACAAAGGTAGTGTGAGCCATATATGTAATTTTAAATAGTCTAGTTGTCACATTAAAAAAAATAGGCGAAATTAATTTTAATATGTTTAATATGTCCAAAGTATCATTTTTAAAAGTTTATTTTGAAAGAGAGAGAGAGAGAGAACAAGCACAAGCAGGGGAAGGGAAGAAGAGAGAAAGAGAGAAAGAGAGAGAGAGAGAGAGAGAGAGAGAGAGAGAGAGAGAATCCCAAGCAGTCTCCAAGATATCAGCATGGAGCCTGACATGGGGCTTGAACTCACAAACTGTGAGATCATGACCTGAGCCAAAATCAAGAGTCAGATGCTTAACTGACTGAGCCACCCAGGCACCCCCAAAATATTATTTTAACATCTAACAATATTTTAAAACAACTTTTGAGATATTTTCATTCTTTTTTCAAGGAGCCTTCAACATCATGGGGTTTGTTTGTTTGTTTGTTTGTTTGTTCTGACAGCACATCTCAATGGGAATAGCCACATTTCAAGTCCTCACTTGACGTCATCTATGGTGACCATCAATGGTCAAGCCATCTATGGTCAAGGGCCATTGGTGAAATAGGACAGTGTAGCTCTAGTAGACTTAGCTATGTGCCTAAGAAAATTTGGGGCCTAAGAAAATATGGTTGGGACTTACAAACTTTAAAATCTCAAAACTTCTAAGGAACATAAAAAGACATTTTAGTAAAAGGACAAACATATCACATATGCCCAGAAGGAAGTCCCAATACTGTAAAGATACCAATTTTCTCCTCCAACTTATTATATAAATGGAACATAAGCCCGGTCAAATTTCCAATGACTTTTTTGGGGGAAGATCTGACAAAATGATTCCAAAGACTGGAAGCATAAATGTCAAAGAATAGCAAGAAAATTTGAAAATAACAAGTAAAAACGTCTGGAGTTTGTCATATCAGATATCTAAGTATCAGTTTTTATATATTTTATCAATTTATAAACATTAAAACAATGCAATACTGGAAGTTTGATAAAGAGACTATAAAAACTACTACAGGTAAGAATTTAATATATGATAGGGGGAATTATAAGTAAGTGGGAAAGGAATATGTTAGCAAATACATGTATTGGAACCACTTATAAAAAATGTACAGTACACATGTCTATTTTATATCTTACACCAAAATAAATACTGCATGACTTTTTAAGTGAAAAAATAGAAAGCCGTAAGGTGACAGAAGTCTGTAGTTGAACATTTACATATTTATATAATTCTGAAGTAGGGGGCCTCTTTTTTTTTTTTTTTTTAACGTTTATTTATTTTTGGGACAGAGAGAGACAGAGCATGAACGGGGGAGGGCCAGAGAGAGAGGGAGACACAGAATCGGAAACAGGCTCCAGGCTCTGAGCCATCAGCCCAGAGCCTGTCGCGGGGCTCGAACTCATGGACCGTGAGATCGTGACCTGAGCTGAAGTCGGTCGCTTAACCGACTGCGCCACCCAGGTGCCCCCGGGGGGCCTCTTAATAGAAATCATAAAGTAAAAGAAAAACAGAGTGGTGATAAAATACTCTATTTATCAAAAACATTTAAAAAGCTAATTTCAAACTGGTAAAATGGGTCCAGTATACATAAACAATAAAAATACTAATACATACTAAATATTATATATAAAATACTAAAAATACTATTACATAAGTAGCTTGTATAGATCAGTAAGAGAAAAAATGAACAATACAAAAGAAAAAAGAGAGGGTTAATGACAAACAGGCCAACTTACAAAAGAAAGGACAAATTTTCACCTATCAAATTGGCAAAGATGAAAAGACAGTGATTATGTTTGACAAAGGTACAAGAAATGGGCACTCTTGACCATGACATGGACAATCATTCTTGAGGGAAATTTGGCAGTATGTATGAAAAGCGTTAAAAACATGTGTATCTTTCCCTTTTTCTGAGGTACCTAAACTAAGCAAATTCACAGAGACAGAAAGTAGAACAGATATTACCAGGGGCTGAGGGAGGACCAATGGGGAGCTACTAGTGAATGAGTACAGACTTTCTGTTTGGGATGATGGAAACATTCCGGAAATGTATAATGGTGATGGTTGCACAACACTGTGAATATACGTAATGCCACTGAATTCTATACTCAAAAATGATTAAAATGGCAAACTTTAGGTTGCAATGTTACCACAATTTTAAAAAGTTTTTCCATTGCATGACTATAAACATTCATTAAACCATTTTTCTATTATTGAATATTTAGGTTTTTCCCAAATTTTTAACAATTAAAAATATGATTAAAACTTAGACCCAGTATTTTCATTTGTTAGGATTTATCCTATGATAATAATGAAGAATATGGGTAAAGATATGTATTTTCTTCCTGGCCCTGTTTATAATAATAAAAAGTGGGAAATGTAAGTAACCAATATATAGGATTGGTCAAATAAATGATCATACACAGTGGAAAATTAGGCAGCTATTGAAAAGTATACTACAGACAAACATCTATTGATATTAAGGGGAAATGATTAAGAACAGTATGTATGTAAACTTTAAAGGAAGTAAATGCATAGGAAAGTACCTGGAAGAATATATAAATTTTTGTTAGCAGTATTACCACTGAGTGAATGGGACTTGTTACATATTTATGCTCTTTTTTCTTGTTAGTATTTTTCTGCAATGAGCATGAACTCTCTTTGAAAAAAAAAACTAAGAAAAGAAACTTAATTTTGAAGAAATCATTTAGTAACCCTCTCAGTTATTTTTCCTTTCTCAGAGGTAACACAGTGCTTTCACTTACTGTACAAAGTGCCCCCCCCAAAGAAAACATCAGCTTGACAGATTGTTTATTATTATCTGACAGACCAGCAGGTATTTCTTCCCCTGAACTAAATAACTATGAATGTGGTTATATGAAGAAATCCCTAGGGCACCTGGGTGGCTCAGTTGGTTAAGTATCCAACTTCTACTCAGGTCATGATCTCACGGCTTATGAGTTCGAGCCCCACGTCAAGCTCTATGCTGACAGCTCAGAGGCTCCAGGCTTTGGATTCTGTGTCTCCCTCTCTCTCTGCTCCTCCCTTGCTCACGCTCAGTCTCTCTCTCTCTCAAAAATAAATGAACATTTAAAAAAATAAAAAAATAAGAAATCCCTTTGGGCTTTGGCTTGCTTCGAAGCTGTGCAAAGTATCCAATGAAAATACTTTCTACTTTTGCTAATGAGGTGGGTTTCCTTTTAGAAATGAGGGAAATGCTGTCACTGAGGCGTTAAGGCTACATGTGAAGCATGTTAGACATTCAAGTATCTGACCAGAACCTAGTAAAATGAGAGCAAGAAAACCGTAATGCCTTATACAGTATCCCAAAAGCATATGCAACCGTAGAAGATATAATATTATAATAGAGGTATATAGCAAACAGATCCAGTCCCAAAGGCGTTTTTGTTTGGGTGTCCCATATAGTAGTTGTAAATCTAGAACAGGAAACTTAAAATAATTAAGATCACATATTTATAACATCATATTCAATTAGGTTAGAAAAGTGCAATTTCTGTCATCATGTCATAAAAAGATGTGTTTTTCTCTCAGATCTCTTATAAAGAAAAGTCTCCTCTATTGTTACAGATAGGGCTGTTTTCAATCAGTTACAAGGAGCAATTCAATTACTAGATGGTTTAGTGCAGTAACTGACTCCAGACTAATTTAATTTCTTTAGGTCTCTAAAGATCAATTGATCTGATTTGACCCATCCCCAAAGGCTGTTTAGGGAAAATTCAGACTTAAATACCTGGAAATGAAATCCAAAACCTTGGCCAATTTCACACTAGTTAGGTCATCTTGCAAACTTTCAGCTGGTCACAGAAGATGCTCTTTTTGCTCTCAGACCATTGAAAGCTACTCAGCTTCACGTTCATGTGACTGCTCCCCACATCAGGATGCTTATTCAATAAGTGGAAAATGTGCCTGCATGTATTATTAAATCTGCTATTCTAAAGGGCAGTCAGTCTGGGGACTCACATCTTGTGAGCGCACGTGCAACTAAGAGGCTATTTTTACCCTAGGAGTAGTTTATTAAGACTACTAAAGTACACTTAGATGGGGCAAAAAAATAATAATATAATTATTTCACATTTTTATATTTATAAGGTATTTCATAAATGTTATCTTACTTGGTTCTCATAACAAACCTCTGAAGTGAGCAGGGTTATTGTTCCCATAGGAAACAGACTCAGAGGCTAGGAGACTTCTCCAGGATCACTGTGCCAGTAAAAGGCAGAGCTGGGAGTCTGATGAGTTTGTCCCCCAGTATATTATACTCATCCTTTGATTTGAGACAGAAGATAGGGCACACACTACAAAAACACACCACTACGGCCCCACTGAGCCACTGTCTTCATTCTTACCTGCTACCTGACTTAAACAGACAAGTTCACTTATGATTCCACCTGTACACATCTCCTTTGCATCAGTGCCTCTGGGGTTCCAGAAAGAAATGAAAAAGGTCATGCTTGAATGAGAGCAGCCTTTGCAAATGGACTCATTTGTCACCCACACTTCTGATGCTACATTCTCACTGACTTCAGTCTCAAGGCCTATCTGCTTGCCTTTGTCCTAATTAGGGAGCTACCCACTTGGAGTCTCTCTGCAGTTTGCAATGGATTTTCTTTTCTTTTAAAAAAATTTTTTTTTAATGTTTATTTATTTTTGACAGGGAGAGAGAGAGAGAGAGAGAGAGAGAGTGAGAATGAGTGGGGGAGGGGCAGAGAGAGAGGGAGACACAGAATCCGAAGCAGGCTCCAGGCTCTGAGCTGTCAGCACAGAGCCCAACGCGGGACTTGAACTCACGGACCGCGAGATCATGACCTGAGCCGAAGTCGGACGCTTAACTGACTGAGCCACCCAGGCGCCCATGCAATGGATTTTCAACCACAAGCTCAATTTTCTTTCCCTGATCTCAGCACCCACAGCCACTGGTCAAGCTCCCCAACCACTTAATGTCTCTCTTTTACTCAAATCCCATAGCACCTGCCCCACTTTCAGCCTATCCTGCTGGCTTCTCCACCTCCCCACTGAGTCTCTATATCTGTTCTCCAACTCAAAACCACCCACCCCCCCCATGCTCTGCCACTTGGGAAGGCTGAGGGAAGGATCAGAAAGATGTTGTTAAAATGTGTAATTAGTTCTTCATCTGTAATTGCCAGGACAGGTTGGAAAGAAGTGCAGAGGTCAGGAGACGTGACCATGTGGTAGGTAACACAGGGTGTGACAGAAATGTGTAGCAGTTAGTAGGGAAATCGCACAAAGATTTGGAGGTAAATTAAACCTAAAGGCTGGTGGTGAGGGTACACCACCTGTCAAAGACTTCAGGCCACATGAAAGAATAAGTTCAGAAGATAAAAAAGGTCTAAAGATCTAATGTGTAACATGGTGACTAGAGTTGATAACATTTTTTGTATAATTGAAATCTGCAAAGAGAGGAGAACTTAAATGTTCTCATACAAAAAAAAAAAGAAGTACAGAAAGTTACATAGTAGGTGTAAGAGTTACAAATAATCAGGTTGAAAAATCTTCTCCCTATGAAAAACACATTTTTTTGACATCCCTATGGGCAAGCTATGGATCTCATTATAGTCATTACTCATCACATAGATGGCCTCGCAATGTGTGAACCATTTCAATTAAGTAAAAAGTGAAGTTACAGGCACACGATTGTCACTTGTCTTCTTAAAGGTCCTGATATCTGATGTCTCTCCTACAACATAGACACAGTCTACACCATAGGTAAAATATGTGCCTTGAATTAAATTAGATCTCCTTGCTTCGACATTCCAAACTACTCATATTCTTCATGCTAGCAAATATGTCCACTTCAGAAGGCAAAGGCTATCAAAATTCCAATTCTCTATAGATTGCCACTCAAGACATGAAGCTTAGTATCATCAAAAGGATTGAGTCGTTGATAATGAAGAAACCCTATTTTTTACAGTTGAGTAAATGTCCCAACCAAAAAAAACACTTCCTTGGAAATAGCACAGAGCAGATGCAGACATAGCAGCTGTCAAAGCTTAAGCAGCTGCATATCTAAGGGTTTATAGGTGGAAGGGGAAGTGGGGTGGCGAATCGGAGACTTATCTACAGCAAGGTTATGGTTCTTTGGCGTTGAAAGGAGTGTGTTCCTACAAACTCACTCTTTTTTTTATCTTATCTGGACAAAAAAGTAAACAGAAAATTCTCATTACCTCTCAATGTCAGTGAGCCTGGAGGAGTCCCGGAATCCTTTGGCAAAAGGGTTGCTATCTATTTTCAGCTTGGTTATCTGGAAAGGAATGAATGGGCAACAAGACAGTATCATTTCCGAGGTTTGAGTTTGTTCATTTTCCATGCCACCCCAAGAAAACTTAACGTCTCTCAGGACCGTGGGAAGGGTGGAAAGTGACAGAGAAGTTCACAGGAGGGATGGATCACAGCCGAGTGGGACAGCTGATCAGGGAAGGCCTCAGAAAGGAGGGATTTGGAGACCGGCTGGTCCTGGAGAACAGGCTGAAGGTCAACGTATAGAGACAAATGGTGGGGGTGGAGCTTTGTGAACACTGTGGCTGCACTGTGAAGTATTGAAGAGGGCAGTGAGTGAGGGAGCTGTCTAGGCCAGCACTGGTGGGTGATGGGGAATAGAAACAAGAATGTTGCCTCATGCTGAGTTGGCAGCATCATTTGTGAATCCTATAGGCACATACATATACCACAATGGATGCAAAGATAAAATGGCCAATAATAGCTTCATGTTCAATACTAGATTGAAATCCATGACATAAATACATGATATAAAGCTTTCAGAGTATAATTTACCCCTGCTCCCCTTTCCATCTGACCAAATTAGAATCAGTCTTTTGTTATCCTCCCGTACAATGCTATTTATAGACTCCGTGCTTACACAGAAAAAAAAAAAATTCCCTAATAAGAATCATAGTCTGAAGTCCTGAGTACCTACAATGTCCTAGTCATAATTTCCACAGTATTAATATTAATGTAAAAAGACCCATTAAATCGTATGTACTGTCCATCCAAAGAAATAGACATCAGGTTAAGAAGCAAAAAAATAAAAGAAACACCAATTAAAAGATCCCTGACTTGTAAAATTCATGATTAGAGCCGAAAAGAACCCAGGAGGGCCAGGACACGGCTAATAGATATCTGAATTAGAACCACAGACACCTTTTAACAGAGTCATAGGTCATTGGTATCAAAACAAGAACCCATGTAAATCTTTAGAGAGAAATGCACAAAACAGTCTTAACCTGAAGAAAAAGTTACAATTGAGGCACATCCTCCTTGTAAGCACTAAACAACAATCAAAATAACCTGAAATAATCTTATACCAAAATGCAACTATTCCTCTGATCAGAGTGTATCCGCTGTTCATTTTAAATAACTCCTAAAGAATTGCTTTTTTTCATTACAAAAGAAAGGCATTTTTTTCCATTTTGAGTTTTCTAAATATGAACTAACCAATGTACAAGCTGCAAAGAAGCTGTTTGCCTCACGTAAACTAGAACTTCCTGCGCTATCCTATTCAGAGACTGCACTGCTCTGCCGTGAACACTGGCAGGATATAAGATTGATCGTTGGATATTATAAAGTCTTAAGAGTACTCGACAATATCTTACAAATGTTCATTTTTAGCCTTTTCACGCTAGTGCAGCCAAAAAAAAAATTACTAATTTCCTTTTCAGCTTAGTTAATGGACATTGGTAAATAAGGAAGGTAATAAGAAAGAAATAAGAAAACTGTTCTTAGTGAATAACAACAGCTAATTTAAGTTTGCATATAAAGAAATAGCCAGGACCTCTGAGGCTGCCTGGTTGATGGCCACCCAGGGTTCATACAGAACCTTCTCTACCTCTCCACCACCACTTCCATAGCCATGGATTTCTCAAGGGTCAAGTCTGTGTCAGTCCTTCTTTCAGAGTAGGATTTAGGTTTGGGCTTTTGTTTGTTTGTTTTGTTTTTGTTTGGGGGGGGGGGGCAAGTGAACAAAGGGCAGAGAGAGAAAGAGAGGAGAGAGAGAATCTCACAAGGGGCAGGGAGAGAGAAAGAGAGAGAGGGAGAAGTGGGGCTCACCCTGAAGTGGGGCTCGAGCTCACCCAATGCAGGGCTGGAACGCACAAACCGTGAGATCGTGACCTGAGCTGAAGTCGGATGCTTAACCGACTGAACGACCCAGACGCCCCAGGATTTAATTTTGAAGGTCAATTTTCAGGACGAAGGAGAAATTTTTTATTTGTTTGAAATAAACTGTAAACATCCTCTAAAGCACAAGCAACTCCTATGTTCTAAAAACACCAACAAGAGTTTTAAATCCTCAGATAGGAACTATGTCTCTTTCTACTGAATAATTGTAAGTTAAAACGCTTTCTATTTCCAAAGTGCCTTATAGTTCATGAAAATGCTTTCACAATCATTCATCAACACATCTTTAACGAGGGCCGATTACTTATCCTGTACTATGCTAAATGTTGGATCGTGCAAAACTGAAGAACACATGGTCCCTGCCCTAACGGAGCTTAAAATTCCAAGGCACAAAGCAGAGGGATACATAGCTTCCCAGAACAGACGGTGACTTACAGGCCACTAAAGATGGTGGCACCATAGTCACTGAAGTGCTAGTGAGGTTAAGGGTGAACCAAACCCAGATGAAAATTTCAAACCAAAACTGTGAGGTAGGACAGTAAAGGCTTCCTTCAGGCTCAAGTCCTATAACCTAATGAATAAATTTTTAAAGTGAATAAAGTTTTACGGAGACAATGGCAGATATCTGATGGAAAAGATAATTTTGAAAGAAGTTCTTTAACAACCATTCCAAATGTGACTACCAAGCTTTGTTTGAGTCTTCACAAACTAATAGAAAGTATGATCTATCTGGCATAATGATTAAAAGGCTGTTGATCTGCTTTGTCCCTGTAAAGGATTTTAAAAATTATATTCGCTCTTCTTCATTATTTTCAAAAGGTAAAGACTAGTGGCTCAGAACGTGATGACTGTCGTAGAGAATAAATACTCTCAGCATGTGTGTGTTGTTCGAGTGATACGTCACCATATCTCATATTACTGCCATGACTCTGAAGAAGTGAATCACATTCAACAGGTGTTCAGATTTCTTTGGGATTTTCTTTCAGTATTAGAATTTTATTTTATTTTATTTTATTTTATTTTATTTTATTTTATTTTAATGTTTATTTATTTTTGAGAGAGAGAGCACGAGGAGGGGAGGGGCAGAGAGAGAAGGGGACAGAGGATCCAAAGCAGGTTCTGTGCAGATAGCCTGATGCGGGGCTCAAACTCAAGAACCGTGAGATCATGACCTGAGCTGAAGTCATAAGCTTAACCAACTGAGCCACCCAGGCACCCCAGAATTTTCTAGTTCCAACATTTTTTCACTCCCTCTTTCATAATCCCCAGGCAGATCAATGGTAGCTTTTTCTCTTCACATTTTGATAGGATTTCAAAAATACAGGAAAGATTCAAGAATAGTACAAGGCACTCCCATACACCTAGATTTACCAATTGGTTATAGCAACAATTTGACTTTAGTGTGCTAATTAGAAAAGGAGCTCAAGACAATAACCAGCTATTTACTTTTCTCTATAGACCATTTTATTGAATTTCAGGGAAAATAGCTGCTTTTGGAAGTCAGAAGGAAAAAAGCTGAATCGATGTCTAATTACTAAAATTGTATGGGGGCCCTGGATTACCACTACAATCCTGAACAGGTTTTATTAACACCTGATTAGCAGCACAAGGACTAGGAGTTAAATTTCCTAATGCATCCACCGTGTCCACAGCGGGTATCACTGGTCTCTGAGTTTGCTGGGGTGTTAACAATAAGACCCCAGAAATGTCTGTTGAAGTTTGCTTCAAGAACAAGCAATCAGAAATACGATTTCATCTTTTTGCCAGTGATGGGCTAGCAAAACTCTTCTTGGATTGACACGAATAGCATTTCATTTTGTTTTCTAATTTTAAATAAAAATAATTTTTAAATAGCAATATTTTAACATTCTAGGTAATCATGCATTTTTAAAAGGTCACACATAGATTTTATTCCATGGATATTCCAATAAAAACTAGTAGTTACATCGAAAGACATTTATTTCTGAAGATAGAGTTGTATACCCCTTTGTGAAATTTGTGATAACTGAAAAAGTTATACCATCCAAGAACTGATTAGAGAAAGGACTTGAGTTACAGACGGTGATCTAAGCTGGACATCATTTCATTTGTTCTCTAACACAGAATCCCTGCCACGACATGCAACACTGTTGAACAATATCATCCGTGTCGAGGGTCATACTACAAAAGGGTCCCAAAATAGTGATCAAACATAATACATTAGAAATAAAATGAAACTACAGGTATAGTTTATAGTTAAAAAACAAATTTTAAAAGCAGCAACGTTTTTCATTTTGTGAGGAAAAGCATTAAAGGGCAGGCTTCCTGCGGTCTGGTGGGTGCCTGCATTTATGCAAATCGCTGACTACTTCAGGCCAGAATATACTGCTGTTTCTTCACCTGTTACCTTAATAGAATACATTTCTTTTTTTGTAAGTAGGATTCTTGCCCAGTGCAGAGCCCATTACATGGCTTGAACTCATGACCCTGAGATCAAAACCTGAGCTGAGATCAAAGGTTGAACGCTCACCCGAATAAGTCCCTCAGACACCCCAAACATAATGCATATCTTAACCAAGAAAAATTCACTGTTTTAACATCTCCTTTATCTATAGATAATAAATGTATGCAGAACGGAAGAGCAGATTTTGACACAGACAGCTGCACCAAGGAGAAGGGGACCTTTCCCAGTGGTTACCACTCCATGTGATATCACTGGACTCTGAATCCAGCTGGCCCTCAGAGACCATTTCTCCAACTATCAGGAAAAGATCTGTCCAAAGGCATTTTAAAAATGAAACCTGACCTACACTTCAACTCTACAGCAATGGTCTGCCTGCTCAAAAACAATGTATGACCTTTAAATCTTAAATTATAAAATAGTTTGTTGAAAGTGTAATGTAGTTAGGTTTTATCTAATAACGTAAGGAAATGCAATCATTTCCTCACAAAAACTAGAGAAAAAACAACAACAACAACAAAAAAAAAAGTCCCATTTTCATTACTTGCAAATGAAACTACCAGCCACAATACCGGAAAAGCTTTTTCACAAATTCTGTTGAAAACTGATTTCACTTTTAATAGATATAAAAATAACAGTGCTATCTAAAGAGATACAAAGGTGAGCCTCAGTGTGAACTTTTAAATCTCTCTCTTCTTTCTATTCTTTGTGCACAAAAAATTCTAATACTTATCCTAAGTACATGTTTATTTCCTATATATTTACTTTATTGTATATCTCCTGTAGGAAAATAGTACACAAGCATGGTATAGCTGTGAAAATGCAATAGATGTGGGGAGGCTTGAGAAAGAATCAAGGATAACTTTAGAAAATTGCTTAAGACTAAGGAAAACATTAACCCCCAGACTGATTTATTCATCCCACATGTGTTTATTGAACACATGAATTTTGATTGGTCTTGTGAGGTTTATGAACCATTTCCAAAACTGGCTTATTAGTATACCAAATTAAAATCTTCCACTATTACCTGAATTTCAAATATATACATGGCATGGCAATTATGGTTTAGCAGTACATGTAAAGAAATAAACTCAGACACAGCAGGATCTATTGAAAAAATTAGTTCTGAATTTAATCACTTCTATTAAAGGTTATTGAGCAATGAAGTGATACACTAATCACATTAATATTTATACTTAATGATGCAGTGAATGATAGCTAGGAACTGGTGAATGGATTTTAAGCCCACTTATAATCTCAATTAGAAATAAACATTTGCAAGATGAAAAACTAGTGTCAGGATGTGTGTTTATTAGTATCTTAGTCTATTTTAATGTATTTTACAAATTCATTGTCCAAACCTTAACACTGTCAATGGTCATTTCCTTGGGCTTGCAATGCCAACAAAAAGGAGAACCTCAGTTTTTTTCATCTACAAAATGGGTCTCATGGGGTCTTCTCCAGGAGACGAGTGTCAGAATTAAATGAGATACTGAGAAAAAGAGATTTTTTTTAATTTAAATTAAAACTAATAAACCCAAACCATGAACTGTAGTTGGATCCTAGTTCAGAGGGGGTAAATGAAAAATTATAAATTTTTATAACAAATTATAAATTTGTTGGTCCATCCTGAAATTTTAGTATGAACTGAATTTTAGAAGATATTAGGGAATAATTCTTATTAATTTTCTCAGCTGTGATAAAGATACTGTGCTTACAAAAATAATATTCTTATTGTCAGTATATACTTGTAGAAGTATTTACAGGGAAAGTATCATGACGTATTCAACTTAGTTTCAAATGATTGAAGGGAGGAGGATAGTACATACAGAGAAACAGGGCAGGTGAGGTCCAGCAAATTTAGCAAAATGTTAAGTGCTGAATCTGGGTGCAGAATACATGAGGTTCATTTTACCATTTATTTAACTTTTGGATATTTGGGGGTTTTTTTAGTCTTTTTTTTTAATTAACATACAGTATAATATTAGTTTCAAGTGTATGATATAGTAATTCAACATTTCCATACAATACCCGGGGCTCATCACAGCAAGTACACTCCTTAAGCCCCATCACCTATTTAACTCAGATCCTGACCCACCTCCCCTCAGGTAACCACCCAGTTTGTTCTCTATAATTAAGAATCAATGCTTTGGGGCGCCTGAGTGGCTCAGTTGGTTGGGCGTCCGACTTCAGCTCAGGTCATGATCTCACGCTCCATGAATTCGAGCCCCGTGTCAGGCTCTATGCTGACAGCTCAGAGCCTGGAGCCTGCTTCAGATTCTGTGTGTCCCTCTCTCTCTGCCCTTACCCCTGCTCATGCTCTCTCTCTGTCTCAAAAATCAATAAAAACATTAAACTTTTTTTAATAAAAAAAAAGAATCTGTTTCTTGGTTGGTCTCTCTTGGTTTCTGTTGTTTCTTAAATTCCATACATGAGTGGAATAGTATGGTATTTGTCTTTCTCTGACTGACTTCTTTCACTCAGCATAGTACTCTCTAGTTCCATCCATGTCATTAAAAATGGCAAAGTTTCATTCTTTTCATTCTTTTTATTCCATTTTAAATTTTTTTTTCAACGTTTTTATTTATTTTTGGGACAGAGAGAGACAGAGCATGAACAGGGGAAGGGCAGAGAGAGAGGGAGACACAGAATCAGAAACAGGCTCCAGGCTCTGAGCCATCAGCCCAGAGCCCGACGCGGGGCTCGAACTCACAGACCGCAAGATCGTGACCTGGCTGAAGTCGGACGCTTAACCGACTGCGCCACCCAGGCGCCCCTATTCCATTTTATACATATATATTCATCGAGTGATGAATGGGTAAAGAATGTATATGTGTGTGTATAGATATACACACACATATAACATCTTCTTTATCCATTCATTAGTCAATGGACACTTGGGCTGTTTCCATTAATTTGGCTATTGTAGACAATGCTGCTATAAACATCGGGGTGCATGTATCCCTTTGAATTAGTATTTTTGTATTCTTTGTGTAAACACCACTGTTGAGTATTTGAAAATTTTTCTAAATAGGAAGTTCAGTGGAAAACAATTAAATGAGAGAGTGTCATTAAAATGTCTGGCTCCTATTAGCTGCTAGTTTAGGATGATTACTATGCCATTACACTAGCTGCTCTACAGACTGAATAGTGCCCTGCACGCAGCAGGTAAGTAGTGAGAACTTCCTGAAAAGAAATTTAAAAAATTAACATAAAGAGTTGAAATCCTCTCAAAAGGATGTCTCCGAGTCCATGAGGGTCACAAGCTGAGAGGAGATAAAGTTCTGCTTTCTTGGGGACACGGGGCACCTAAAGCTTAGAGGTTAAGAACACTGACCTTTGAGTCTAACCCCTTGGATTTAAATCTGTGGTGGGAGCAGTAAGGTCACCTTGGATGAATTACTTAATCCCACGCCTCAATTTTCCCAGCTGTAAATGTAACATAAAAATAGTTTGTTCCTATTTCATAATATCCTTGTGAAGATTAACTAGGACAATGCACTTTAAGTGGTGCCCTGCACATAGTAAGTACCGAAATAGTTATTATTATAATTATGTAGGTAAAACCTCCTAACCCATTGTACCATGATCTGAGAGGTGCTACCAGTATTTATGCAGGATTGCTCCTTCACCTACTAAACTGAATCTATGGTGTTATTCTTAGAAACTTCCCTTCAATTTTCTTCAGTTTGTAAATTTCACTAAAAGCCCACAATTTACCTATTCTTGCTTTGGTTTTCTTTACAGAGAATTCTGATAAAAGCAATGAAGTTTTCACATGACAAGTCTCTATTTGATTCTCAAACATCAATGGGTTTCTTGTAGTTTCTTGTACAAATCTAATGTTTTATAGTACAAATGCTACAAATTTAATGTGTGTAAAATGAATGTTTCAGGAATGTTTTCCAAATCTACCATATCCGTATTACATGTGTCTTCAAATAAAACCTAGTATCATTGGTGTCAGTGTTTCAGATTCTCAGAGAAACAGTACTAAAAGTTGTAGACCTCCATAGGCGTCATTCTATACCCAACTCTTTAGCTTGGGCATTCTCTGAAAGTATCTACTCTCGTGTTGTTACCTTTAAGAGATAACCGATCCTGCTTCAAATTCTATGTCTCCCTCTCTCTCTGCTTCTCCCCTGCTCATGCTCTGTCTCTCTCTCCTTCAAAAATAAATAAAAAGATTTAAAAAAATTAGAAAAAAGGGGCGCCTGGGTGGCTCAGTTGGTTAAGCATCTGACTTCGGCTCAGGTCATGATCTCACAGTTCGTGAGTTCAAGCCCCACATCGGGCTCTGTGCTGACAGCTTAGAGCATGGAGCCTGCTTCAAATTCTATGTCTCCCTCTCTCTCTCTGCTTCTCCCCCGCTTATGTTCTCTCTCTCCTTCAAAAACAAATAAAAACATTAAAAAAAATTTTTTAAAGGGGCGTCTGGGTGGCTCAGTCGGTTAAAGCATCTGACTTCGGCTCAGGTCATGCCACTAATGTGTTAAAATCCCAAAGGTGACAGATCCTCTTTGCACACTCCAGAGACAGTCCAATAGTAGCCACATGCCTTATTTATAGAGTGCCTTACCATTTCCAAGGCATGTTTACACACAGTACCTCATTTGATCCTCACAGCAATGGTCAAGATAGTTCTTAGCCCCAGTTTACAGGTAAGGAAAATGGCAGTCACAGTGGTGAAGTGATGTCTACTCCAAGTCACAGAGAAATTATAGGTGCTTATGTCTTACAGACACACATCCACTCCTGCCTTTTGCTCACATCCCTTCTCTGGGCTCCCATTTCCTCATTTGTGTAGGGCTCCCCGGGCTCCCAGGTCTTTCCTGAGAGACTCAATACCATACCTCCTCTGGCTGACCATCCCACTCTGGACTCTGAGCCATCTACCAGGCACACCTTACAAATACTCATTCACTCAGCACCCAAAATATAACAACATCAAAACAAGAGGAAAGCAATAGTCCTGGTTATCTTGAAACTAATCAAATAAAAGCAAGATACAAAGACCTCAGAGAGGACACAAACAACCAAATTTGTCAAGTAAAGTTAATGAGTTCCTTTTAGAACAAAAGGAATTCTACTTTTGGTCCTTTGTGACTGTGGAAAAGTTTCTTGTCCTCTCTTAGCTTCAGCTTCCTCACTACAGAATATTCCTATTATCCCCAGCCTTCAAAGTTATGTTGACCAAAAAAGAAGAAAATATATGGGAATGTATCTAACAGTACCTAGCCCTTAGTTAAGACTTTGATAATTACTTATTGAGTTGGACTAAACCTTATAGATGAAGAAATACATAAGCTTGAAATGTGGCATATACCCAAGAGTAAAAGGTATAAAACTCAATATTATAAATTAGATGTCTTGATGTTAATTAAATATATACTGTTTGCATGCTCCAGTTTATTATCTAAAGAGATCATTCTACTAGAATTAACCTTAAATTACACTAAATAAGCTTCACAAAATGTCTAAAATATCAGTAGTTTGGATAGTTGGCTGGAATATGTGTGTTAATTAGCAAAAAAACTGAACCTCTAAATTTTATGAAGAAATAGCTATATAGGTATGATATATATATGTATATCATGAAGTATAATATATATATATCATGAGACTTTATATATATATATATATATATATATATATATATATATATATATATATAATGATACATATATATCATGAGGCTTTACCAGAAGGAGAAAAAGGAAGCAGGTGATTTTCTCAAGAACAAAATTTGAGAAGGCAGATAGGGCAGGTTTAGCGGGGGAGAGTGGGCAGTGAACAACCTGACCAAGAGTATAAAGATTCTAGACAAGATGGTATAATACAGACCATCATAACTTTGAGCCATGGTCACTCAACACACTTAGAGGTCCTGGGGCTGATACTCCATAGCATTCACCAAAGTCAACTTCGATATTGAGTTCTGGGATTTCATTTCTCTCCACGAAAATGAAAGCAGCTCCTAAATCTTTACCTTATTTAGGAAATAAATGGTGAATGACAAACTCACCAGTTGGTTCTGGTAGGCAGTGACTGCTGTGAAAACGGTCTCTGGAAAGATGAATGTTCTGAATTCTTCAGACTTCAGATTGAGCAACGAGGCTGTGTGGTCTTTCTTCTTAATGATGTGCACCCGCGGCTGGTACTTGTGCATGGAGTTCAAAATTATCTACAACAAAGAGATGGGAAGTACTGAATATTAAGTATTTATATTGCAAAACAGGCCAAATTGCAATGAGGCAAAGAAAGAACCATAAAATCTACAGTTTTGAATTTAAGTTTTAAGAGTAGAAGCCACTCTTTCCACTCTTTTTTTTTTTTTTTAATGTTGACTTATTTTTGAGAGACAGAGACAGAGCATGAGCAGGGGAGGGGCAGAGAGAGAGGGAGACACAGAATTGGAAGCAGGCTCCAGGCTCTGAGCTGTCAGCACAGAACCTGACACGGGGCTTGGACCCACGAACCCTGAGATCATGACCTGAGTCAAAGTCAGATGCTTAATTAACTGAGGCACCCAGACAACCCCACCGTTTCCATTCTTAAGGCAAATCATTTTCACAGGATGCTGCAGAAACAGTTGTGAAATCACATTTTACCAAAACAAGTGTAAATAATACAAGTTGCTTCAAGGGTCCTTTCTAAACTGATGCGGGGAAAATCATCTGAAGGATAAGTTTATTTGTTTTTGTTTTTTTTTTTAATCAAGTCTTTAAAATATATTTTGTTGGTCTGGTTAGACTGAGGATGTATGTCTAAATTTTCTAAAGTAAGAACTTATATATTCCAGGAAGACAGATTGTTATTTATGTAGTAGAGAGGAATAAAAAGAATTAAGAAAGGCTAGGTGACATTAGATCTTAGAGTGCAGAAACTGTTGGGGCACCTGGGTGGCGCAGTCGGTTAAGCGTCCGACTTCAGCCATGTCATGATCTCGCGGTCCGTGAGTCCGTGAGTTCGAGCCCCGCGTCAGGCTCTGGGCTGATGTCTCGGAGCCTGGAGCCTGTTTCCGACTCTGTACCTCCCTCTCTCTCTGCCCCTCCCCCATTCATGCTCTGTCTCTCTCTGTCCCAAAAATAAATAAAAAACGTTGAAAAAAAAAAAAAAGAAACTGTTACTTTCTATCTCCTTCATCTTGGGCCAAATGATCTCGCCTCTCCAACTTTGTTTTCTCAAATACAAAAACTTATTAATCTCACAAGGTTGTGGTGAGGATAAGATGATGTTAACTCTCATAAGTTGCACAGCAAATAGGAAGTGCTCAGTAAACCTTAGTAGTCGTAGTAGTATTTCTGACAATTTTGTTGATTCCTGACTCACTGTTATGAACCAAACATGAATGACAGTGATGACCATCTTCTGTTTTACAGCTAGTAAAAGTTGTCCAATACTTAGAAATCATAAGTCTACCTTGATTAACAAGGCAGTATTTCTCATGAATGTTTTAAACAAAATATAATGATTCGCCATTATGAAATCCGAGCAACAAAATTCACTTTCATATATAAAGGATTTTCTACATCTTCCCCACTGCCGCTCAGATAACTACTTAAATCTGAAAAATTGGGCATGTCCTTCCTAGGATAACAGTGCTCACACTGTATGCCCTTCACCCCAAGGGCCTAGCAGAGAGCCTGACTTTCCTGGGAGGTATGTGATAAATAGTGTGGCAGGAATGTGGTCAATGGCAGTGTTGATGCAAGTAATAGTTCCCCCATCTTCTAGACTAACATGGGTGTGGTAGATGAGTATTTTTGCTGGTTTACTTTAGCAGAGTTAAATAATAGTCACTGTGGGATAACTAATATAGAATCAATCTCTGTGCTGAGATATAAGCCAACTTAAAGTTACAGGGCATTAACTGGCATTGAATTTTGAACATGCCATCCTTTTATGATCCCAAACCTGAAGAGGAATAACTAAAACAAAGGAGAGCTCCAAATGAATTGAAATAGACTTTTAAAAAGTCATCTCTTTATATAATACATTTATTCCAAGGAGTTTAAGATATTTACGCTCACTCATAAAACTGGAATAGACTCAAAACAAAACAAAACAAAAAACTGGAATAAATTCAAAGTGACAAAAGTAAACTCTTAAAACTGATATAATAAAAACGCTGGGCATTCATTATGTGTTGTAATAAGAAGTTACAAATAATTTTCACACACATTCTCTCTCTCTCTCTCTCTCTCTCACACACACACACACACACGCACACACACACACACACACACACACACACACACACCCCACACACATACACAGCGGACAAAGCCCTAAGCTTTAAATAATGTCCCTTCTCCCATACTTACACCATCCCTAGGTCAATTTCCTTCGGGAAAAGGTGCTGGAGAGGGTCCAACCTCAGACTGAATCTCAGAGCCAGGGCTCCTTGACTATCCGCTCAAGATCTCATTGGGTTAAGGAACACTAAAATGTGAACTTTGCTTCACTGAAGAACTAAATTCCCTGAAGTAAAAAATTTTCCT
Source organism: Prionailurus bengalensis (assembly GCF_016509475.1). NCBI lineage: Eukaryota > Metazoa > Chordata > Mammalia > Carnivora > Felidae > Prionailurus > Prionailurus bengalensis. The sequence goes on from NC_057348.1 coordinate 125,309,116, forward strand.
GTTATAAAACTAAAAATGCATCTGTAAGAAGGGCTTCTTCCGGACTAATTCAAAGAACTTGGCTAAACTACACAGGATCTAAAAATCTTGCCTTGTAGTTTTCAGAACACACTATTTATGGTGATAAGGGGTTATATTAAATAATAAAACTTTAAAGCTAAAATGGATATTAACAATCATCTAAGACTAAACAATTTGTCAAGGTCTAATCTTGGCATAATCAGACTAGAACCCAGAGCTCCTGAAATCCAGCTTGGTGCTATTCCCACCCATGAAGTTGATATTAAAAGGAGAACATATTAATTCTGGACAGGTGATTTCAAAATGAATTCTCAAGTCGTTCTGGAAAGACTCAAACAGTGCTTCTCAAAGCTTCACATATGGAAAATATCAGAACCATTAAAAATTTCATTTCTCCCTGCAAAGATTTCAGTGGAGTCCAAGAAACTTTAATATGAATGACATTAAGAATGATCTGGCCTACAGAAAATGTCTCTCAGATACTCATCATTTTTAACCTGAAAAAAAATCCATCAATGAAAACATCTTTTTTAAAAAAACAGAAAAGGACAGTTATCCCAACAGTCTTAAAGATAAAAGTCAATTATCTTTTCCAATACATAAAATAACAGAAACCTATTAACCTACTTGCAACATCCCAACAGCAGAGTCATGAGTACCCGGTTACTCTGATTTGGTCATGATAAACAAGGTCTCCTGTGGGTGAATGGATGGTGGCAACGTCTGAAGTGATTTGTTTGCTTCCAATTTCATTGGAAATTGATTTTCCAATTTGAAACCATGTCTAAAACTCTCTAATATATATCTACTTATAACCATCCTTTCTGAGAAAAGTTCTGAAACTTCTAAAGTGCATAGATCCAATAAAAACTAAAACCTGAAGTAACAAGAGCCTTAATAAAGGGGTAAGAGAGAGAACAATGATAGAATATCTAAGCCCAAGGAAGCAACCAATGAAATACCAATGTGCTTTCTGGCAATTGAGGCAAAACCAAAAAACCCAGTATTCTTATCAAAAAGAAGTATGCAAGTCTAAAGTTTTCTTAGCATAAAATCTAAAACAATTTTTATGTCAATCTTTATTTAAGAGCATGGACTAACATCACAATTCCTTACCAAGTAGTCTTACCAAATGTGTAAAGCGCTGCGTCAATGGCTATTTGTGCTATTAATTACTGATATGAGCCCAGAATTCCAATTTCTCTTTTTCCATATTTTGATGAACTCCTTATAAGATCAAATGTTTTGTTTTTCATTTCAAGACTTCTCTGTGCCTTAATATTCCTAAGACTCTCTACAGCAGGGGTATATGATGAGTAAAGAGCACTTCCTCAAATTTATTTGGGCATAAAACCCTTTTGTCCTATTGTATCTCCCATGAACATGGTCTATAAACACACTTTGGGAAACCCCCAAGGAAGATGTCCATCCTATTCCCCCTATGCTGTGTCATCTAACATACCACTGACAGAAACTAGACGTTTAACCCAAGAATGGGCTACAGTAGCATCCAGAATGCACATTCCCTTTGTTTGGCTGGTGCAGTCTTAGGACATTCATAATGCCATAGGTCCCTGACTCTCTTGCATAGAAATGGCACATGGCATCCCTGTAAGTGATGTCTTAAGAAGAGGAAACAAAATTCCCTGAAGAACAAATGGATGTTTTCAATGAATGACTCACATATGGAGGGTGGGATGGGGAGAGGGAGGGGAGGAAGAGATTTAGAGGGAGGAAGTTTTGAGGGACTCCTCCATTCCATCCCAGGGAATCCACATAATCCAAGGCACTGTACTTACATGGCCATGCTGATCTAGTTCATTGTTGGTGAGTTTCACCTTTTCAAAAGACACCATCTGCTTGAGTAGCTGCTCACCAGTAAAAGGAGAATCTGGGTGTACATACAGCCTAAGAAAATTATGAGAGATTTTGTTAATCTTTAATATATTTTTAAAATCTGTTCTCTGTGGGTCATAAAATACTCTGATTCTAAAGGAATGCAAAAACTTCATGTTGGTGAATTTTATTTGCCCCACATAATCTAAAATTTAATAATACAACAACATCAAAATAAATCTAAAACATCTAAACATGTTTCTTTATGTACCAGTGATCTAAAAGGGGTTTTACCTAATATATTTTCTATTGTCTGTTCAGCAAGCCATTTTTAAAAGGCAAATATTTTTCTATCTATCTAATCAACTACTGGTCTGTTTCTGTAAGATATAAAATCTTATTACTGTTGTGGGTATTTGCAAAAGAGAGACAAGCTTATACTAATTGTGTAACAAGTTCCTAGTGTAAATACTGCTAAAAGTAAAAAGAACAATGAAGGGATAAAGAACACAAAAGACAAAACAATTCTAGAGAACCCATTCATTTAAACTTGAAGATGATGCAGAAGTTTATAAATATAAGACAAAGTAATTTTACTACAGCGGACTGCCTAACTTTTAATAGTTCACAGATCACAGTCTGTTATTTCTTCTAGTACCTTAAATACTATGACTTTTATCTAGTTAAGTGCCCACTAGATGAGAGTGAAAAAAAGCTGGGTAAACCTCATATTATTCAATGTGTTTATTCATATACAACTTAAAGGGAGGGGGGGAGCTTTGATGGGAAAAAATGTATTTACCACGTATTTATCATTTATCAGCTTCTACGTGCAAGAAAACTCACAGTTAGATGTAGGCCATTTGTTCTATCTGCAAAGTATTACACAAAGTATAACTCTTTGTAAACTCAAATTCTGGTATCCACTGGATATAAGCTTGTCTGAAGTCAGGGGAGATACAGAACTCAAGAAAGAAAAGGAAGTATCCCTAATTTAATAGGACAAATCCCTTTATCCATTTAACAGGCTATTTATATCTCAATTTTATATAGGATCTTTATATCTTTAATCAAACATAAATATTATGGTTGGGGCAACATCAGTGGGGAAAAAAAATTACAAAACATTTCCTTCCAGTTTCTTAAAAGAAAGAAAGAAAGAAAGAAAGAAAGAAAGAAAGAAAGAAAGAAAGAAAGAAAGAAAAGAAAAGAAAAGAAACGAAACCAGAAGTCTATGCCATGCTTTGTCACAAACAGGACTAAGAACAGAAGAATTAGGTAGCCGTACTGAAATGTGAAAGCCCGCCAGAAGCAAAGCACAAAAAAGACTAAATGCACTAGAAATTCTTACTAGACCCATATAAGAACTTTAAAGGCTTTCAGTGTATGTTTGTCTGTCTGTTGGTTTTGGAGGAGTGCTTAAAAATGCCTTTCAATCGAAGTATATTCCTTAAGGATACAACCATCATAACGTTTCAAGTATACCCCTCCAAGGCTATCACTATATGAAGTTGTTTTACTGGCCAGCACCACATCCTACCTACCCCACCAAAAAAGGTTCAAAAATATTTAAAGTCCCAGAAGTTCATGAAATGTTCCTTCTTTATCAATTCAACATGGGTCTTCACAATAATAAAGACTAACTTATTTAAATATCAATTGCTTTAAAGACAACAAAAGGTCCTATATGAAAATATGACATTATTTTTTAAAAAAAGAAAAGATAACGTTACTTTAGATAATGTATATATCTTGCCATTGTTGAGATCAAATGATACTGTCCAGTATTATTTCTTCTGGTTAGGAACAACTGACTGGTAAACTTTGGTCTGAAACAATATGTTTCAAGGAATAAGAACCACAAGGAACTTCTACCATTAATACAAAAATTATCACCTCACCTTTCCCTTACGGAGTTATTCAACACAGCACTATTTGTTTTAATAATAATAAAGAATATTTGCTTAAAATTGGTAGAATATTTCTATCCTATAACACACCAAACACTTTTATTTAATATCAGTATATAAATATACTGAAGATGAATGAAAAAAAGCATACAGGAAGCCCCTCCTCTCTCAAGTCCCCCAGGACTTAAAATTCCAGCAATAGCTTAAACATGCTTCAGTTAAGATAGTGTATTGGTACGTGCTTTCCTTCTCCAACCAGAACAGATTAGTAACATAAACAAGGCATGTCATATTTCCAAAGTCCTGCTGGCCTGCACCAGCTCCTCATACCTTCAGATAGGAAGAAAACAGATGCTAAATAAGAGGGATTAACTTCTTAGAGGAAAGACTTTGGGGAGAGAAAAAAAGAAGATTTGATTGTAAAAATGGTTAGAATACTGCTAAAACTCTCTCTCTGTCTCTCATTTAAAAAGATTTTGTAAAGTGTGGAAGTAAGCTTGAGAGTAGTAAGAATCAGCTCTTTAATGATAAATAGTAAAGAAAATTAATATAATCATTTTAGTACCAAGTATAAGACAGTGAATCTTGCTCTATTTAAAAAAAAATGGGTGTAACATTTTTGTAAAATGTCTTAGGCCTGCTATTTAGTATGTTATTTAATATACTGATTTGGAAGGGTTGGGAAGATGTCCTTCCTAGTCTCCTGTGGGAATGGAAAACTCTGAGAGGCTTCTTTTAATCTTTTCTCCAGTGTATTTAGCATACCTAAGCTCAATAATGTGATCAGTGACTAAGTAAGCTTAATATTCCATCTGAACTAGTATGTGTAAATTGTGTTGATTCTGTGCCTTGATTAAAACTCCAGACTAGATACTTACAAAGAATCAACCAAACTTCAGAGTTCCTAAGTCTATACATGTAAATAAATTATTCATTCTGATAGGAACTTCCAACAAACTACAAAAATTAGGTAATCATAAAACAACTTAAAATCAGCGAGGCTTGGCTTTAGAACCCTAACTGTAAAGTCCGCTAATATCCTTTGCTTGTATTAAAGTATTCAGTTAGATTCCTATAACTTTAGCTATTACTATTTGCATAAGCTAATATATGCTTTCCCCCCCTCCCCCCCTTAGAAGGCTAATTTGGGCAAAGCAGCAACAATAAAAAGCAGCATGTGATTTTTTAAACAGAGTTCTCCTTCAAAAACATTATCAATGAACAGCACAAAAATAAACATATATGATCCCTAACATATTGAGTAACATTTTGCATAAAATAATATTAACCTGTTGTTGAATTACATCCACCCACTGAACTTATTATGGAGAAGGGGTAAAAAAGAGTTTGCTTTTCTTACTTAAAATTTCTGAGTCCCTTATTGGTCAAAAACGAATGCATTTCACCAAAATGATGTTTATTGTGTGCAGATGTTACCATATTACTAAGAAGTACTTACTACAAACAACCACTTTACTAAAATGCACTCTTCTCAAAAGGATGTTAGGGCAACCACTTCAGCAGTAGGTTTTTTCAGTCTGGTGTTAAGTAGCCAACTAGAAATGATGGGTGCCATATGAAATAGGTCTGGATCTCTAATGAATATTCTAACTGAAATTAGGAAAGCTTGAAAATGAATTACAAAAAAAGAAACAATTAAAGACGACTTTCCGTCTGTGCACAAACTCTGCCTTTCTCAGATGTTTTGTAGTCAGTCCTCTGGGCTGGGAATGCTCTCTACCAGAGCTCACCACTGTAAATACAGAACTGCTTAAAATTCAACCAGCCAGACACATTCTGCTCTCAGGGTTCATACGCACTGCATTTGCTCTGCCCGAAAATCTGGAGGCACAAACCTGGCTGGCAGTGGTGGGTCTGCCTTGCCAGCCACCAGCCAGGAAGACCGGTGGTAGGCGTAGCGGTACCTCTTGTTGTCCACGGGGACGATGTCCATCAGGACTATGTACTTGGCCTCAGGATCCACGCCAGAAAAGGATACTCGAATGGTGGGAAACATCCTCCTGACACAAGGAGACAAAGAGAATCTGCTGGAGCTCCTTCCTGGAGGCTAATGAGTCACTGAATAAAAGGGCGAGGTCCTACTCCCTCCCCACTGACCCCCACACCCTTTTTGTTTCCACAGAGACTTGAGTACTGAGACCCTCCTTCTCCCACACCTACATAATTTTAGGTGTCACCATCATAGGAGTCCCCTTTGCTACGTGAAAAGTTTTGTTTTGCTTTTTAATACTGGAAGGCTTCGAGTAGGGAAAATCGTAATGCTGTATTATCAAACGTGTCAGACTCCCCCAGACCAAAGTCTCTGGAGCAGACCCAGTCTCCCAACCCTCTAGGGTTGCAGGGAGAAAACTCTGGTTCAGCCACAGAAATCTAGGGCAGGTTGGGTTCGGGAGACCCTGCGGGTATTTCCCAGAGTCTACAGAGCTGGAGTGACCAGGGCTGCAGGCCACTGACCTTTAGAGTCTTTGTCCCAGGCCTGGGGAGCCACCTGCACCCCCATGCACTACCCTGTGCCTGCCCCACTAAGGCACCAAGGGGGCCCGCTGCACCAGCACTCCATCCTACACAGTGTGAGTTTCAAATTTCATTCCTCTGTGCAGGTTTTAATTTTAGTTTTTAATGGGAACTGGCAGCTTTTGCAAATTGAGGCCAATAAAAGGGAAGCTACTTGCCTCCCTCGAAGCACCCAGAAGCCTGCCCTACACCCCCAGCAAGATTCCTGCTTCCCTCCAGATGCCAACTCCCCACCCCAAAGCCCTCCCAGATGGCAGATCACTGGTCCCCACATCCCTCTCATCAAGGCCACGGCCACCATGGGGTTTTCCATGGCCAGATCCTGAGAAAGCAAATAAATGCTCAGAAGTCTGTCTCGCAGCTCTTTCGAAAAGCAAGTTGATAGAGAGAACCGCTCCTTAAGGGAAGCTTCCTCTCGGTGCTCTGGACCAGTGGGGTTTCACCCAGCTCCAGCGAACACCCGAGGCCACCCGGGGCGCCACTGTCATCCCTGTACCCCTTACACACCAAGCGCCCCACCGCCACCACGGATCGCTACCTGCCCGACTTGGTGATGATCATCTCTGTTCCCAGCTCATGGAATTTGTCCCAGAGCTCCTTCGTCTCCAGGCTGCAGGCAATTTTGGCCATTTCCTCACTGGGAATGATGGGGGTGGTGGGGATCAGCGGCTCAGTACACAGAGAGGAGGAGGAGGGGCTGCCACTGCTGCCGCCACCGGCAAACTCCCCGTGAGCATCCAGGCTGGTCAGTTCACCCAGGGGCTGGGCACAGGAGGACTTCTCAACAAATTGTTCTGCAGGCAAAGAGAATGGAGAATGACAGCTAACGCTGTCAAGCAAAGACACAGGAAGGAGAACAGCGCAACCCAAACAGGTACTGGACTTGACTTTGGAAAAGTGAAGTTCAGAAACTCCAAGAAGGCCATGAAAACCCATCACTATATAAATTCTCATGGAATGACATACCCAGCGCTTGCTTACGGAACTAAATGAGTTCTAGAACTGTGGCTTGTTACTAACATTATGAAAGCCACTTTGGGGACTACAAATGTAAGGAGTGCATAAAGGAAAAGGAGGTGATCATGAAAGATGAAAAGCAAGTATTCCTACTGTTATCCCTGTCAAGTTCTAGACGTTGTAGTTTGTGGGATCTCCTGCCAGTCCTGCCTCTTTGACAACCAGGAGAGACTTTTCTCCAGGGAGACCAAAGGGAACGAAGAGGTCAGCATCTTCCTTACTTTGAGAGAAGCTTTCCCTTCCGTCCTGAGCCCTCTCTCCACAAGAAAAAAGGAAGAAAGGTGGAAGGGAAGGGAAGAAAAGTGGGGATGCGGTTAAACGAAAAACTCAAGTCGCTTCACTTCTCTGCCTGGCTCTCAGTGTGCTAGGCTTTAGTATCAGGGCAATTTTACAATATCCCTCCCAGCCTGAGATCTTACGAAAGACTCTAACATAGCTTATTAAATCACAAAAGTGGGCTAGCTAGGCCATTTTGGGAACAGGTGTGAAAAAAATGTCTTAAGGGCAGTGTGTGTATTTTTCTCCCTTTCTCTCAAAAAGGTCCTGGAAGTGAGGGAAACAACCCTCAACCCAGGCTAGCAGAGTATTTAAAGTAGGAAGAACACCATCCACCATCAGGCTGGAATACTGCTGCCTATGAACCAAACATTCTACTCCACAGCTGATAAGGGCCTAGGACTACACCAGTCACTTTGATGGAATACAGGGGGACTTTTGTAATTGTCCCAATTATCTTGTATCCCTTAAAAAAGAAACTACTTGAATCTGTAATGTGAAACTGATCTCTAAACAACACTGTTCTAAGTGCCAAGGAATTGAAACAAGTTCCAAATGTAGATATAGACATGTATATGTTATGTATCACAAAAAGCATTTTATTTCCCATATTTCTCCTTGGCTTAGGGCAGGCAAGCAGGAAGCAGGGAATTTTTACCTTTTCTTCTCTTACAATAATAATCCAACTCACTGTAACATTTTAAATTAAGAATAATCAAATTAAGTATCTTGGCCTTAAATTTTCAAGTTCAAAGAACGAAAAGTACGCCAGGGTAAAATCTTATTTTCAACAAATATTTTCAGAAACACATTCACATGATGTCTTTATAGAGAATTAACACGTAGCTTCAGAAATTTTCTTATTTTTCTGACAACTGGAAAAGATAGACTCCCTAAGCCCCAGACTAAGGACAGCCAGGGTGGGAAAGTGGAGGAAGAAGAAAATGATACCGAATTTCTGCAACACAATGTTATGTGTCAAGGGTACCTCAATAAAAAAGATCTGAAAAAATGCTCTAGTGGTTTAAGGAAGGCAGCTCTTCTAAATAGATTTTACGTGTTTAAATGCTCAATCCTGATACACTTTTGAGTCCCTACCCCACAATTGCTTCCACACCTCACACCTCTCCATCCAAAGTACCATATTCTCTGTAACAGAACCTCTAGGTGTTTCTCTTGCGGGAGTCCTCAGCTTAAAGTCACTAATTGCACTGTTGAACTACTAGCCCCTGGAAAGGACAAGAATGCCTTCTGGGTCTTTCAGAGCCCATCTCATAAGCCCAGGGGAAAGAGGTTCATTTTACAGACTGTGTATTTGCGGTGGGGGGGAAGGTGGTGGCTATATAGTTTAGAATTGAGATAGAAAGCGAGTTTTCTCAGGAAAAGAAATAGAAAAGAAAGCAATACTGAAATGACAGTGGAACTGAAAATGGCATGTTTCCCAGTCTGCTGTCTGTAATTCTGACAGGAATATTAACCCGAAGGGCTCTTTCCCTGCTAGCTACCGAACTGTGATGGGGGAGTTCATAAAGAATTCAGAGGCCTTCGAAATAGGAGTGGATAATGTTGGGCTGTCCCACCAAAATAACTTTGAAATTGGTGGTTAATATGTCTGCAAACAGTTTGGGTTTGTTTCATTGGTTGTTTCCTCTTTTTTTTGGCAGATTTCAGGCGGGTGAGAAGAACCAGGGAAAGTGAGTGAAACCTTGGAGGGGAGACTTTTTGACATTATATTTTCTGGATATCTTGCTGTTTCCTTTTCCTTGGTTCTAAGTTGCTCTGGGGATTTTAGCTTTCTTTTCTTTTTGCCCAGCCCTCTTATTTTTCATCTTTAACCCTTTGTCTTTCATACCAGGATTGCTGTTTCAGATGTGGGATGTTAAAGTGTTGGAAAGGACAGGGAGAAAGAAAGAAAAACCACAGGGGAGAGTCAAAAAATATATTACCCTAAGTTTGCTATTTGATGTTTCTCACCATTTTCGGGCTATCAGATGATCAGGATGTAAAATAATTTTTTCCTGGGGACCCAAGAGGTGATGAGAACACTTCTTTCTCTGTTAATTGTAAAGGGACTTTGAAATACTCAAGTCCAGCAGTCTCTTTCCCACACAGTTCACTTGTGCTGAGGGGAACATAATCCCTATTTTCCCTTTACTCCAAGCCTAGGGTCTTCTATAAATGGTAAAGGTTGTTAAATAAACAGTATAGCTAAAAGTTGAGGAATTTGGAAAATGGTTACTGGCTAATGTTTTTGCCAACCTCCACTGAAAGTGATGGCGGTTACAAAATGATGTCTCACCGATAAGTTCGGAGCTTCGGTGAAGAAAACGGTTCATGGGGGGACAACTGGCTTCTTCTACAGCATATGGCAGTGGCTTTAAGGAGTTAATTCTGTTTATTCAAGTCAAAGGAAAAACAAAATCCAACTCGTTTCTTGTTAAGTCGCTAAGAGTCTCCTCGGGATCAAACGCACACGCAGGTGTTACACGCATGGTAAATTCTGTTGAGTCTTAAAAGGGGTTATTTATCTCTGATTGTTTTTGGTCCCAACAAAGTTACACACTCTCCTGCACAAGTACGACTTGCCCTGGGGGTTCTAGACGAATAGGTAGAGACAGTGGCTAGCGCGCATCCGAGATGCGAAACCGGTTGTCTGGGAAGCCCCCAAAGAAAAGAATCTCCCGACCCCGGCGTGGGGCCCGTGGCCTGAAGATCAGAAGCTGCCTAGAGCAGGGAAAGGCGGCCACCCTCTCAAGCCTCCCGCAGGCAGGGGACGGAGGGACAGAGATGCGCGGCGGCCCGCTCCTGCCCTAGGCGGACAGTCGGGCAGCCCGACTTACCAAGTGGTTTGATGGTGTTCTCGGCGGCTTCCTTCTCCTTAGAGCCGCCGCTCGACATGAGCGCGGCGATGGAGAAGGCGTTGGCCCGGGAGGAGAGCTGTGGCTTGGGCGACGCCGTGAACTCCATGGCCCCCAGTGTGCGGTCCTGGCCACGCACGGGGCCTGCCGAACTGCCGTCCAGCTTCCCCAAGGGAGACAAAAACCAACACAGAGCGCAAAGTTTCCAATTGCAATCTCAGCGGAGTCGGGAACTCCAGATGAGTCAGCCCCAACCGGACAAGAGCTCCCCACTGGCCTCTGTCCCTCACTGCAAAGCCCTCCAGCCGCAGAGACTTCCCACTAGCCGGAGAGGACAGGAGAGGACCAGCCTCGGGCTCCACCGGGTGCGCGAACCCTGGGGCGCTCCGCAGGACCACAGGCTGCGCCGCCGGAAGCTGGAGATGAGCATCGGACGCGCAAAACCCGGGGGTCTCGCGGCACCCCTGTGCGTCCTTCCTCCGTCCACGCGCTGGGGACAGCCGGAGCGGCCCAAGCTGCAGGAAGGAGGCTACAGGTGGAACTCCGCAGCGAGTGGGCGGACGCCGGACAGCACCGGCGCCCGCGTGCTGAGCACAGCGCGGCGCGGAGGACACTGCGCCCGGGCGCTCGCAGCCCTGCGCCTTAATTTGCTGGCGGCAGCTATCCCAGCGGCCCGCAGCCAGTCAGCGCCTCCCCACGTCACCGCTTCCTGATTCCGCCGCCGGGGGCGGGGCAGCGGGCTGGGCAGGGAGGGCGCGCCCCGGGCGCGGTGCCCGCTCGGCCTCGCGCAGCAGCCAGCCGCGAACCTGGCACCCGTTCGGAAAAAGTGCCACCACCGAGCTGCCGCGGACTCGCCTAGCCTGGTCTCGAAGTCCCAGGGCGGAAGGGACTTGCGCGCGGTTGGGAGGGGGTATTTTTGAAGCGGCTAGGACGCGGGATCCCGAGAGTGGCCCAGTGCGGGAACCTAGACCAGAAGTAGCCTGGGGGAGTTCCTGCTTCTTCCGTTCTTTTTCTTGAGCGTGCTCAAAGTTCCAAAAGAAAGTTGGGAAGCTTTAAGTAGAGCGGAAACCCGCCCCACAGAGCCACCACGTACGGGCCAGGTCCTATTCTCTCTGGGCAGTTCCCAGGGCTGGGTGCCCTCACTCGTTGGGCTCCAAAATCTGTCTGCTTGACAGCGGGACTGGAGATACACAGCCCTGCAAAAGATATGCTGAGAGAGGGATGGGGACATTTAGCAAAGGCTGCTGCTCTCAGAACCACGGCTCCCGCTGCACACCAGTGCGCCACTTACGCGCTGTTCCTGTTCCCGTAAGGGACTCTGGGGAGTGGAACCTCCACCCAAGGGAAGGTGCGGGGCAGGCGCGGGGGCCCGGGCGTGCACCCTGCGGGGACCGGGCGACACGCAGTGGGAGAGTGAGAGATCTACAGTGCTTGAACTTGGTAGACAGGGAATCTGCCTTCGCAAACTGGGCTGCGACCAAGGACTTCCCACGGCCTTATGGGGGTCGTCCTGTTGGCCTTGTTCAGCTTGAATAACTCAAATTCTCCGAATTCGCAGGGTAATCCGCTTCACTAGGAGCCGTGTAAACTCAGGCTGACACACACACTCAAGCGGTACATGTAAATATTTGCGCTCCTTTCCAGCCAGCCGGTCTGGCGATTAGGAGCCTCTTGGTGGGTCTTACAATTTTAAAGAAAAAGAAAACATCTTCCATTTCCCACCAACCTTTTTCTCCCTTCACTGCACCCGCTGCCGTCCTGAAATAAACTTACAGTGGAAAAAAAGTCAAAGGTTGAGAACTTTTATGAAATGATGACATTTGGGGGAGTCGTGATTTAAGCCACTCTTGCCAACGTGTATCAATAGTTTCTAACATGGTGCTGCATGCAGGTGGTAAGAAACGCATTCTGATATCCGTCTTCATGTACAAAGTGTATTTGTGCAGATATTTGGGGAAATTCGTAAAATCATAGGTTTTATTGCTGGAAGGGGTTTGCACCGTGAGTAGCGTATCTCCACTTGCTTTTGAGAGGGAAACACCAGGTCTGGCATGGAGGGGACCATCTTGTTTCCAGTCTGCCCAGACGGCTAGAGGCAGACCTATGCGCAGGACCCGCACTCCGGGCCACCGGTTTGGTCACACCCTGGCCCTGCAGCTGTGTCCGGGCTGTTCAGGGGAGATCGATCCTAGAGCTAACGCCAGCTGAGAGCAAAAGGCTCTCGGATGAAACCTCAGTAAGAATAGAGGCTAAGCCACCGGGTGTGCCTAAGGATCAGTTTTCACTTTTAAGGCTTTAGACTGTTTTGAACAACCCAGACCTTTCGTGGTTGCTGTTGAAGGCCACTTCGCCCCCCAGCATATACCCCATCTCAGTGCACCAGTGACATTTCCCTCTTAAACGTAAGGAGCAAAGGGGTTCCTTCCCTGTCTCAGAAGGGAAGATTTCTGACGAGAGGGTTTTTCTTTGTTTTTAACTTTTTATTGGCGCAGGGGGTGATGTCATGGTCAGTCTAGAACTTATTATATGCTTCAAATGGGTGGCAAAGATCTTGTTGGCTACGTTTGGTTTTCAAACACTTATTATGGAATTATACCTCAATTTTTAAAAGTTGCCATTACTTTTCTACACAGAAGAAACCCCATTTCTTTTCTTAATTATCCTAATGGTTTACAATGGAATTTTAATAAATTTAATAAATTTCATGACAGGGCCTTTTTTTTTTTTTTTTTAACTGGCCCAGCGAGGGGAAAGCTGACTTGCTTCCAATCAGCTTCCACTTTTTTTTTTTTTCTCAATTGCCACGGCCACGCCGAAGCCCAGTTCTGGGTCTCTCGTGGGCAGGGAACTCCGACTAGTCCTCGTATTAAACGTAAAACAAAAAGCCAAGAAGGCCAAGTGAGCGCGCGGGAGACAGCGGGCAAACCTGAGGAGCTGAAAAGGCCACTTTAAACAAACCCGGGCGCGAGAGGTGGGCCGTTTGGGGATCCCTAACAAGCTATGCATCTTGATGGTGTTGAAACCGTGGCAGTAAAATGTATACTACAACATAATTATCGGGGGGTGGGGGGAATACTGTCCCTTCTCTTAGATTTATTGCCTTTGCAAATCAATATGGTGCTGTAAAAACGGAGAACCGGTGCTTGGTAGAGAGACGCTGTCAAAGGGTGATTTAAAGCCATCCCGAAGCGGAGAGCGCTGAAGTTCTGAGGTCCCTTCAAAACCTCAGTGTTAGAGCGGGTTAACAGGTAAAGCCGCGGAAGGGGGTGGAACAAAGCAGTATGTTAATTCGGAACGCTTCTCTCCAGGCCCTGCTCAGGCCGACGACAGGCGGGCGGGAGCTGCTTTGGGATACTGGAACGTGCAATCGGACCTGGAGAAGGCTTTGAATCTTGACTTTAGCCTTTGCTAGTCCTGAGACTTTGTGGAGGTGTTGTTTAAGCCTCTCGAAGCCTCAGTTTCACCGTCTTCATTAAAACAGGGCCAATAATGTATTCCTACCTGGAAGATGGCCCCGTGGATTAATGAGATAATCTGTGTAAAGCTCCTAAACAACAGGTAACCTTAACAGTAACACCAAAGCACGTAAAACATAAGTACAGAATTTTGTTATGTCTAAATTTTGAACTACAACTTCGCGATCTTAGAGATGTATCTATCTCATAGTCTCGCCGAGTTAACTGTATAGATAGTTGGAATGTGCACAGGGGAGAGGAGTCACATGGTGATAATGGACCATTCCTTACATCCCGTTAAACTTTGGAGCCTGAGAATGAAACGTTTTGATTATACGTCTGAGTTTGGTTCTACGGAGTTTGGAGAACTGGAAGATGTCTCTTCGTGCACGCCACCCTTTCAAATTCTCATTTGTCGTCTCCGGAACTCAAAAGTTAGTGGTCCAAGAAAACAGCCTAGGAAATAATCAGATTCCCGCTTTTTGGCCAACGGTCCCTCGCGTAACGAATGCTAGCGCAGAACCCTCCGCGGACCGCAGCAGGGACCGGTACCCGGCTGGTCTTGGTCACCCGCCGCCAACACCAGGAGCGAGAGCTGAGCGAGGGCTGTGGGACCGGGTGCCAGACCGAGAGCGCCGCCGTGCACCCGAGGGTGACAGCGGGAGAGAAGGTGAGAAAGGAGACGTGCTTCTGGGCACCCGGGCAGAGCTACTCGCGGACTTGGCCCCAAATCCCCGTTCCCATGCTCCTTTCCGCTCTCTCTGCTTTAAAATGCTTCAAAAGCGACAGTAATGGTGTCTTTGGATTCCTAAACTCGGTTTGCCGAACAGAAAAGTCCCAAAGCCGCGTAGGGAGGGCGGCCGCAGCCGCTCGGGAGGCCCCTGAAGCACCTCCCCGGAGAGAGAGCAGCGCGCGTCCCCGCGCCGGGTAGGGAGCGCGCGGCGAGGCCTCGGATTTTGACCGCCGGGCTGCAGGGGTGCGAGCCTGAGCCTTTCCCGGGGCCACCGCACAAACGCACACCCCGGTGGGGTTAAGTTTTCCTGAACCCGAGTGATCCCCCTGAAGCGCCCCCTAGCCCGGGCCGCAAACCTCCAGGCTTTCGGGCCCACCCGGAGGCCCCTGGGCCTGGCGCTCGAGGCGCATTTGCCCAGCTCAGGCTTTACGGGCAAGGCTCCTCGAGGGGTGCTGCCGGAGGTTGTCATCTGACGGTCCCGGGTGGTGTGCGTGCGTGCGCTTTTGGCCCGGGACTGCACACTTGAGACCGGCTGTGAGACTAAGGAAAGAGATATTTTGCGGGCCTAGGGAGGGCCGCACCCATTTCCAGGGCCCGTGTCCTCAGGTGGTGAAGGGAAAGGTCCTTTGGGGCCGGGGCCCGCCGTACTGCGACGTTACCCAGCCAGGCCCAGGCTAGCGGAGGCATGCAGCGGTGGGTGCCCCCCGCTCTTGCGCTCCGCAGGCCTTCCCCACCCCGGTTTCCACTAAGCGGCTCCCCTCGCCGGGGGCCAGAGGTCAGGCGTGGGGCCTCAGAGACTCCTCACAGGATGCTCCCCTGGGGCCGCGGCCCGGCCCTCCGGCTCCTTCCAGAGACCACTCGCTTCCCAGGTCTTCCCTCGTGAGCTCGCGACTGCAGGGGAAAGGCCCTTGGCGCCCCTCAGGCCTCCCCCTGACCAGAGAAGAACCCGTGAGCCACAGTTGGGTGCACAACTCGCAAGGTGAGCCTAAGAACAGCATAGAAAGATTTCTCCTGACGCCGCGGGGGCGAGGCATCCAGACCCACTCTCCCCCCGCCCCTTCACCCTCCTTTCTCTCCCTCCACGCGCGCCCCCGCCTTCCTCCGCCAATGCTGTTCCTGCGCGGTCACGGTGTTCCCGCTCCCAACCGCCTGGCTGAAGACCGATCCTGTCTCTATTTAAAACTAAGATATTTCGTGCATCGTGAATTTTTGCATGAATTTTGACTTCTTAAATTACTGCATTAAAATATTGTTTCTCGGTTACTGAGACTTTTGTCGACACTTAAATTTGGGGCTTTCACCCTAGTCCCAGCTTTGTCAAGAAGGTTAAGAATTTGAGCCAAGTTACACTGATGTAAGCGGTACAACGGGGATTCTGAGGCAAATCTCTAGCTGGAAAAGCGTCGCTCCTGCCATTACGGTATACTCCACTCCGGACTGATTAAGCGGAAACTCCCAGCAGCAGGAGAAAAGCGGACAAAGGACAGTCCCCTGCTTCAGGATGAAGGTCCTGTTGGCCTGGTGCCCACGTCTGCCCAGGCGGACTCATGGGTCCTGCGGGGACAGCCAGACAGGTGGCTCGAAGGCGCGCTTCCTGAGCTTAGGCTTCTTAGGTGTTTAAAAAACATACCCAAACCTAAATGAGACAACTTCCGCAGAAGAGCAACTACAGCTTGCCAGCGCCCTTCCTCTGGCAAAGTAGCGTCAGTTTTGGAGATGTCACCTAATTAAACTTAAAGCAATTGCCACATTTCAGACGATCCAGCCTTCCAGCAACCAACTGCTCCCTATCCCTTCTGGTGATTGCTGGAGCACGTCCTGCCTTCCCTCTTCAGGAACCAGAGCTAGCTGTTTGGTGACAGTCTATCTGCTCTTTTTTCAGGAGGTTTGGGAGACCGAGGTGGGGAAGACACAGACAGGAAGTAGTCCTCCAATGTCTCGGCTGCCAGCTCCCACTACAAGTTACCCCAGAAGCCATTGATTAAACTCATCTTATTCCTTATGGAGGGCAAAATACACCCAGTAAGATCTGCGTTCCTATTCCCATGTGAGCATGCTTCAGAAGACCTGAAGCATATATTATGTAAGGGAGCAAAGATGTATGCATCTAACACAAGATAAAGAATGCAGAGTGTTTGTTCATTCATCCCATATTACCTGGTATTTACTCTGGACTGGGTACTGTGCTAGGTTCCAGGAATTGACCAGTGATTAGAACCCTAATTCCTTCCTCATGCAGTCTGGTGGGAGACACCAATAAGAAGCATATAAAAACCAGAAGAAATAGAAATTGTGATGAAGACTTGAGGAAGCAAGGAGCAGAGATAGCTAATCCAATCTATCTGTAGGCATTCATTCATTCTGGACCAGGCACAGCTTGTTGGGGTGAGGTTAGTGTTGGACAGTTTGCATACCATCCCTGTCCCCCCAGGTTTCAAAGTCCAGCTAGAGATGTGTTTAAAAAAAGCACCAACATGAAGAATATACATTACATTCTCGTCAACACTGAGCTCATAAAATAAAGGGGCATATGGCTTAATGTTAATAAAATAAGGCAGAATAAATAACTTTAATAAAAGTCCTGGCAGAAGAAAAGTGTTGAGGTCTGACATTAGAAACACTGCTTTGGAGCAAGCCATGCTGAATCCTTTTCCACATTTTAAAGATATAGTTCCTGATGGGAACATCTACATGGAGAGTTTTTGCAAGGATTAAATGGTATAATGTCCGTGTGAGGGCAAAGGACTTCATAGGCATTACTATTTGCCATCTCTGGAACTTGGGAAAAGCCTCCTCTTCAATTTAGGGATGATGTAAATCAACTCTGATCAGGAAGAGTGTTCAAGAGCCCCAGTTTCCACCCTGCATACAATGAATGTAAGAAACAGCTTTCTCGCTGGGGTCTGTAGAGGCTCTACGTCTCACTCAGGAGTCCTATGGTGGAACAGAAACCCATATGCCGCCTGTCAGGTGGAAAGCATCCCTTCAGATGCTCGGACACTCAGCCTCTCTGCTGTGAACACCCTCACTAGAAAGGCTGGAGGCCCACCGTTGGCCTCTCCGCTGCAGTCTTCCGTTAACTCACCTAGTTTGAAGGCGTTTTGCATTCAAATCCTGGAAGCTAGTTTTTCAGTGCATTACAAAGAGCTTCTATCGTGAATTTGACATGTGCCAGGCTTCTCAAGAAACCTATAATGTTGACACCATCAGTCGGGTAGCATAATCGTGTGCCTTTTAAAGTTGCAGAAAATGAGTCTAGGAAGGCTAACTCACTTGTTCAAGGGCACACGGATAGTTTCATGGTGGAGCAGTAGACGACCCTGGGCTGTGTGACCCAATCGCTCCTCAATCTTAACCTCCATCGCATATCGAATTCTATCACTAATTTGGTTGGTTTCCGGTTCTGGAAGCAGAGGCAGTTCCGAGGGGAGGGCTCAATTTTCCTGGTCTATTTGTAAATAGCACCCCCGGGGCCCGGGAACACGTGCAAGTCTTTGTTGTCCGCCAGACGCGACGAGGAACTTTGTTCCTCCAAACAAGGGCAGATGTGACTGGCGTGACCACCGTCCATCCTCAAGGCGCGCAGAGCGGAAGGCAGGCCAAGTAAAGGTCTTTCGGCGTCGCACGTGGACCTCGGGACCAGACGGCCTTTGTAATTTTCTTTTTCTGGGGGCAATTACCGAGTAATCTGTAGGTTCCGCGGAGACTGCAGAGTCGGCGGCTGGGTGGCGGTGGGCGGGGTGGCCGGGGTAGAGATGGAGGCGTGGCCGGCTGGGAGATCACGCACCACTCGGCTGGAGACTGCAGGCTTACCGCCCTCATACCCCAACTTTTGGAGGTAGACTGCCAACTTTTGGAGGTTCGAAGCCAGGTTTGTCATTTGCCGGCGGTGTGAGCTGGGCTCACATTGTCTGGATTGTCCTTAGTGGGAGAGGTTCGCACAGAGCCAGGCGTTGGCTGAGCTCACTGGGAGCAGCGACCCCACTGAGGGTGATGTGATGGCAGGAAGCGGGTACTTTCTGCAGCCGAGCAGCGCGGACGCGCGCGGGGCGAAGGGGCCAGCGAGGCGCACTCCCGCTTCTCGAGTCTGGGATGTCCTGGTTTTCTTCCTTCAACTCACCCCACCCTTTGTGACGGTCGTCAGTCCCAGACCTCCGCTAGGAGAGGCCAAGGCACATCAGAGTAAAGGGGACAACGTACGCCCGGTGTTAATTAGTGAGTTCCACCACTTGGGGACTCTGGAAGTGGACTCTAACTCCTAAGGAATCCTCCCAGGGCGACGCCGTCGGGTCCCTGTGAACGGCTGACCCAGACCCACTTCGGCTCTGGCGGCGCTCGGGCCGTCGTCCCACACACGCGCTTCCCAGCCAGGACCCGAGACCAGGGACTGCGCCCTCCACTCGGACCGCCGCGGTTCCGGGGACTGGGACACAGACGTCCCGGTTAGAGCCCCCGCCACTGCGGGTCCCCGCTTAGTCTGCGCGGTGGCGGTGACGGTGGCGCTGGCGGCGGCGGGGGCCTTCCCTTGGCTGCCCCGCCATTTAATCAGGGCTATTATCAGACCCGGCTTGCAGGATGGCGCCAGCGGAGCTTTACCCCCATTAGCGCAGGGCGGGGTGGGGGCTGGGCCCCCAGATCGCCGCCGGTCGGGCCGCCGCTGCGGGGGTTCTGGGGCGCTTAGAGCGAGGCCGAGGCGCGGGGTCTGGCAGCGGCTTGGGCGGTCTCTCCCCAGCCCTTCTCAGGCTTCTCAGGTTTTCTTCCCCAGCTCCCAACTCGACCCTTACTAGCTCTGACGTTGGGGCAAATCGCTGCACTTCCCTGAACCTCGGTTTCTCTTCTGTGAAATAGGTTCGTAAAGCTACTTCGCCCAAGGTAGTCGCGAAAATTAGCTGTCCGGAGATGAACTAAGATGATGCGTCTCAAGTGTTATGTGGACGACGTGGCACGCGCAAATCGTCACTGCTGTTATGACACTAGAAATAGGTCTGCCTTTTTAAAAAGCCTACCCCCCCCCTTTTTTTCTTCATTAAAAAGGAACGGAAGCGGGGCGCCTGGGTGGCCCAGGGATCGAGTCAGACTTTCTTGATTTTGGCTCGGGTCATGATCCCAGCCTGGTAGGATCGAGCCCCGCGTGGGTCTCCGCGCTGCGCGTGGCGCCTGCTTGGGATTCTGTTTCTCTCTCTCTCTGCCTTTTCCCCCCTGCTATCTCCCTATAAATAAATAAATAAATAAATAAATAAATAAATAAATAAATAAATATTTTTAAAAAAATTTTAGTGTTTATTTTTGAGAGACAGCGAGAGAGAGAGAGAGAGATCGAGCATGAGCGGGGGAGGGGCAGAGAGGGAGGACACAGAATCTGAAGCAGGCTCCAGGCTCTGAGCTGTCAGCACAGAGCCCGACGCGGGGCTCGAAACTGTGAGATCATGACGTGAGGCGAAGTCTGACGCCTAACCGACTGAGCCACCTCGGCGCCCCAAAATAAACAAAAATTTTAAAAAGGAGAGGAAGAGAGGAAGCGATGTTGAATGTTTCAAAGAAGTCCAAGATTGCTTACCGATTTGCTGATTTTATTCACGCCTAACTGGTGTTCCAGGTTCATCTCTGCCACTGGCTAACCTGTGTGACTTTGAGCATTCCACTTGCTGTCTCTGTGCCTCCTTTGCCTTAGCTATGAAATGAAAGAAACACTAGCACTTGCACTGCGGCACTGTTCCGCACATAAATGAAGGATGCATACAGAATGCTGAGCAGAGTAGGCTCTCCTCAAGCACAGGTCATTTATTTGTTATTAGCAAAATGATTTTGCAAACCACAGTCGTCCTTCCTTCTTTCCTTCCGTATTCCCTCCCTTCCTTTCTGTCTCTCTTTTCCTTTCTCTCTCTTTCTTAAACTAAATCTCTCTACAAACAGGCAACTCGACTCACGTTCAGAGCTGAACGTCAGGCTGCAAATGCGAGGGAAAGGGAGTGTGAATCATTCAACAGTGCCTTCTAGCCTCCAGAGTTTCCTCTTTGCATTCCCATCACAATGCCCTATTGACACTGTCCATTTAAGATAAAAGGCAGACAGCAAAATCAGGCACTATTATTTTCAGATGGCTGCTAAAAAAATTAGCACTTGGGAGCAAACCCAGCATTGTCAAGGGTAGTTTCTAATCAGTAAAGTGTAATTAGCAAAGCGAGACTAATTATTAAAGTGACCTTCTAAGTAGTGAATGTTTATAAACGGTTCTTAAGTGGGATGTGTTTGGGCACACAGCCCAATCCTTAAGGACTGTGCTCCACTTCAGCCAGCGCTGCCCCCAGCTCTCCTGCTTCCCCCAAAGCCTAGCCTTGCATTTGGATTGACTTTTTCCATCTGGCTTGTAAACACATGGCTCATAATAATGGTTAAGTTATTTCAAGTGCTTGTATGTGCCTGGCAATATCCTAAGCACCTTACCTGTATTATCTCATTTGATCCTTCCCATTTTACAGATGAGGAAACTAAGAGAAGTTATGTAACTTACTATATAAATCACACTGCCCATAGGTGGTGATAGATTTGAATTCTTGTCTGCTTTTCTCCAAGGCTCCTATGTCATCATCTCCCAGTACTTTTAGTCTCTACTCTTCCACAATTCTAAAAACGCTTCAAAGAGGATAGGAACTCAATGAGTCTGGAGGAAAACAAACAGCAAACTCACGGTGTTTGCTGCTTCTAAGGAGGCACCCAGGGGTAGAGGCTACAATACCTGGTAGGAGTCTGAGGGCCTCTACTCCTCAGGATGACTTCTTGTCAGTCACTTCTCCTTTGAGCCACAGTTACTCTTTTATTAAAAATGATTGCATGCTTCTTATACTGTCTTGTACAACCGTTAGTTATATTGTATAACTAACATTTAGTGAGACCTAATATATGTCAAAGCCTGTGGGAGGTGCTTTGGGACACATCATTTCATTGTAAAATAAATTTCATGAATTTTATTTTGTAATAAATACTGTCTACTTCTCAGACTTTTGTGATGCTCTAATGAGCCAAATTATTTGGAAGTATTAAAAAAATAAGAGTTTATTACAACAATTGTTTAAGCATTTTGAAAAAAAAAATCCATTTCTTCGGACAGTGATATTTTGCAGTGTGTGGTTCAAAGTCTACCTGCGTCCAAAGCACTTAAGATGTTTGTGTATTTCTTGGCTCCACCCAGAGTGACTGGACTTAGGGCCCCTCGTGCCTGTCTGGGGGAGGGAGGGGATGAATATGCTTCTGAACCAAGCGCTCCTAGAAGCTTCTGAACTTCTAGTCCTCTTCGTAGCACTCCAGTCCTCCTATTGGCCATATCTAGCTTTAGATTCAAGCAGAGCAAAAGAGAAACAAGGACTTCTCACCTCTTCTGAGAAGCCATCTGTGAATAATCAAAAAGTCCCACATTGAAACCTGTAACTTTTATAATTTCCCACCACTCTTAATCAGAAAGGGTGGCTTCTGGTTCTGACACATCTGTTGTTTTCTTTCAAAGGTGAATACTGGAAAGCATGACTGACTGACTCTGTGCAACTTGCAAAAAAGAGAAGCCACCAGCAAGTCCCACCCCACCACACAGACACATCACAGACAGGGCATAGCTAGAGGTGAGGTCTTTAGCTGAGATTAGCACAGCAGGAACCAAGACATTTTAGAATGTTTGAAAAGACAAGCATAGTCCCTAAAGTCCCCCCTCTTTCCCTATTTATGGATGAGGAAATTGAAAATTGAAGCTGGGTCAGGAAGTGACATGTCCAAAGCCACGCTGCTGACCATATCTTTGGACCCAGGTTGCCTGACTTTGCATTAATGCTGACCCCTTTGACAGGAGCCCTCCTTAGGAGTAGGAAGGCCTTCTCATTATCTATCATTGGTTTCCTAATTTATGCCACTACATTCTCTGAGTCGTGGCCCACACATATTGGGCTTTTTGGTGGTGATCACAAAGACCACACAACTTCTCTAAATATTGCACCTGAATTTTGCAGTTACAGTTTGAGAAGGGAAGAAAATTTGGAGTCTTGCCCTTGACATCAAAGATTTGACTTCCAAAAGAGTTCCTTGCTGTCTGGGTTGCACAACAGTCATCTCTGGATTTTAAGGTTGACCGACCTTCAGGATTGGTTTGCTCTTTGTTGGGGAAGGTGGGGAGAGGTCCGGATATACATATGACCAGATAGAATGCAAGTATTGGAAACAAAATTTTAAGTAAAGGGGGTTGAAGTCCTGTGTGTATCAATTAAGATCTTATGTTTCATATGTGGAATTTAAGAAACAAAACAGATGAACATAGGGGAAGGGAAGGAAAAATAAGATAAAAATAGAGAGGGAGGCAAACCATAAGAGACTCTTAAATACAGGGAACAAACTAGGGTTACTGGAGGGGAGGTGGTTGGGGAGATGGGCTAAATGGGTGATGGGCATTAAGGAGGGCACATGTTGGGATGAGCACTGGGTGTTATACATATGTCATGAATCACTGGGTTCTACTCCTGAAACCAATTCTACACTGTAGGTTAACTAACTTGAATTTAAATAAACAAATTTAAAAAAGAGATTCTATGTTTCCAACAATGGGAAATCCTTATCAATCTAGTTTAACAATAAAGGGAACTTGTTACCCCCCCATGTGTACAGTTTAGATACAGCTTCTGATGAAGTATGATCCAAGGCTCACAGAAAATCTCCATTTCTCATCTCTGGCTTCCTGCTGTTAGTGCTATTTTTAGGCAGGCTTTCTCCTGGGGTCACAAGATGTCTATCAGCAGGTCTCATGGCTATGTTCTGATTTGTTTGCACCCATTAGGGTCTCTCTCTTTCAGTAGCACCTATAGGGAAATGAACTCAGGAAATGTCTTTACATTCGTTGGACCTGGTTTGGGATCATGTCCCTTGAATCATGATCAGAGGATGGGGTACCCTGATTGGCTTAACCAAATCAGGGGTCTAGCCCTGGAATCTGGGGATAGTGGAAGCCGTCTCAAACCATGTAACTGAGAGCAGCAAAGAGGTGAATTCATTAAGGAGAAGTGGGATTAGTATCCGTCACAGTAGAGCTTGGGAATCTTTGCTTGAGAAGATTTTTGTTCTTTTCAGGAAACCTGGATTCTGTTTCCCAAATGAAGCTTTGCAGAACACAGGTTGCTTCAGATGCTGCCTGTTTTTGTACATCCCAAGAACTAAGAATGGCTTTTACATTTTCAAATGGTTGTGGAAAAAAAAAAACCCAAAAGAATAATAATATTTTGTGACATGTGGAAATGATATGAATTCAAATTTCAGTGTCCACAAATAAAGTTTTATTGCTAGAGTTGGCAAACTTTTTCTGTAAAGGGCCAGATAGTAAACATTTAGGCTTGCAGGCCATATGGTCTCCATCACAATTATTCAACTCTGTCATTGTAACATAATAACAACCATAGGCAATATGTAAACATATGAATGTGGCTATGTTCTGATTAAAATTTTATTTATGAACACTGAAATTTGAACGTCACGTAATTTTTACATGTCACAAAATATTATTCTTCCTTTGATATTTTTTTTCAACCACTTAAAAATGTAAAGACCATGCTTGGCTGGCAGGCTGTGTAAAAACAGGTAACTGGCTAGATTTGGCACATTGGCCATAATTTGCAGACCTCTGTTTTATTGGCTGCTTTTGCAGTACAGCGACAGAGCAGAGTAGCTGTGACAGAGACCACATGGCCTACAAAGCCTAAAATATTTACTAGTTGGTCCTTTACAGAAAAAGTTTGCTGACCCTTAGTCTGGAATGGTACTTCTCAAGCTGTACTTTGCATACAAAGCACCTGGGGATCTTGTGGACATGCAGATTTTGATTCTGTCAGTCTGGTGAGTCCAGACATTCTGCATTTCAATAAGTTCAGAAGTGGACCACATTTGGAGAATTTTTCAGTCATTCTTGGATATCCTGTATCAGAAACCTGAGAGGAAGTCCCCTCTGGCCTACCTCCACTTGTTGAATGAGAAGCTTCTTTGCTGGGGGATGGGAATCTGCATATTAAATAAGCAGATATTTAATCTGTGATTTTTTTTGAGAACCACTGATACAGATGCTTTAACAGAGATTCAATGACAAATTCATTGAGGGCTGGGTATTAGCCAAACAATGGGCTTCAGGGCACAGGTGGGTGGCTTTTTGTCCAATGATGGATTAATACTATATTTTTTAAGTGTCATTAATTATCTAATTATTATAGCATAAGGATTATTTATTTGTTGGTTAATCTCCAGGGCGTTAACACTCCTTACCATGTCTTGATTTCACATGAAGGCAGTGACTTAGGCATATTAATTGTTAGCAAAGCCCTTCCATTTTTCCCATTTCAGGATATGCATTTATGACCTGCGAGATCTATTAATGTTCAGATAGGTTTAAAGAGCAAGGATTGGGTTTTTATCTATTTTTCATGTAGTATTAAGGCAAACTTTCTATAAAACCCCTTTAAGCATTTTCTTTATTGACCTCTTTCCTTCTTCCCTCCCTTCTTTCCTTTCTTTGGTGTGTATCCATCATGAATTTTTTATTTTATTTCCAACTTTACTAACTTCTAAAGAATTAAACTTCCAAAACTATGCAGCTATTATATTAGTGGAGAAAGAAGAGAATCGAGAACTTTACTAGACGTGGGATTTGGGGTTTACAGAATGTGAATCAGACTCTGGTCCTAGACAGCAAGGAGCAGCCAACATAGGGGCCTTGAAGGATGAGACCCAGCAGCTGTGGAAATAGAACACTCTGGCCCCAAACCGAGTGGGGAATCAGCGTTGTGATATGTGATGTGTCAAACACACTGTTCAAACAGCGTTTATGACACTGTGTGGGTCACATGGATGGAAAAGCACTACTTGTTTTCTTCTGTTTCATACTTGTTAATGACTCAAAGCCAGCTTTATAATTCAATCTGCGCATGTGGTCATACAAGCCAGGCCTGTCAGTACTGTCTGCTTCTTAAAGGGGAGGGATAGGACAATGGGAAATGAGGACATGGGTGGAGGAGAACATTGCATTTAAAGGCTGCAGAGAAGCCTAGGGCATCTTGGGGAACTACTAATCCATTATTAACTTCAGTTTGGGTTGCTTCACATTGGATCCTGAGGGGTGTTTTTATTTTTATTTAAATTAGAATTTCTGAGGTGTCTGGGTGGCTCAGTCCATTGAGCATCTGACCTTGGCTCAGGTCACCATCTCACCGTTCATGAGTTCGAGCCCCCACATGGAGCCCTGCTGCTGTGAGCCTACTTCAGATCCTCTGTCCCCCTCTCTCTCTGCCCTTCCCCTGCTTACACATACTCTCTCTCAAAAATAACTAAAACATTAAAAAAAATTAGCAGAATTTCTTAGAAAAGGAGAAAATCAAGGGGATGAAAGTGAACAATGATGTTTTTGGAAGGGCTATCTTAAATGCTCTTAAATAGTTAAACTCTTATTTAACTAAGCCGTGGTGGTGGAGAAAAGCAGTATTCTCCCACCAAAAAATAAATAAACAAATAAATAATAATAACAATAACCCCAAAACCCATACAACTAACTTATCAGGGTTGGAGCCTGTGAGCACAGAGAACCCTCCATTCTTGACTTGATGCTCACCTCGATGCAGAATGATTAGTCTCCTTGCCTAAAAGGCTACAGAGTAAAAGAAACCTGAAAATGAAAATCCCCTCAGACCTCTTAGAATAAATTATGTGGATTTGCTAAGTACACAGACTGTCCCTCTTAAGAGGGAGATAACCACTTTAACTATTGCTTTGGAAAGAGAATCCATAAGGCCAATTACGAGTCTTATTTGACGTTAGTGATTTTCCACCAGTAAAAATTACTACTGTGGGTCCTACCCAAAGTGCTGCTTTAAAACAAAACCCAAATGAATTTGGAATTGGTTTACATTTCAAAGATAAAGTAGCAACGTGTAATAAAGAGCCTGCCAGACTAGAAGTCCGAAAACCGAATTCTCCCAACTCTTGAGTAACCTCAGCAGGCCAGCAAGGCTCAGACTTTTTCATCTATGAAAGGTAAAGAAAGATATCTACTTCACATTCCTCACAGTATTTTTCTTTCTTTCAGTTAATTGTGGTAAAGTTCACGGTACTTTTGTGAGGCACAAGTGAAATAAAGGATATAAAATTCCCCTTTGAAAATTATAAATCCTAACAAAAGGTATTTTGAGAGGTTGAGCTAGGTTTATTGAAACTAACAACATTTACATGACCATTTTAACATTAAATCATGTTCCATTTTCCTCTTTTCCTGGCTAGCCTCAGCTTTCTGAGTAAAAATTAAACATAAAGTATCCAAAAGAGAAGGAAGCTAATCTTTCTTAATGACTGATCATAAGTCATTCTATGGTAGCCAGCCTTTAACATCCAGACAAGCTGCTATCAAATTCCCCACCTAGGGATGCAGTGTGAACTAATAAGTGTTTGTTTTTTTTAAGATACTGTTTTGGGGTAATTTGTTATGCAGCAATAGATAACTGATACAAGTTCTAACAGGGAGAGAAAGAGGCAGAGATGTCAGGAGGACTTCTTTTTAACTTCAAGAACTTGACCAAGAAAAAGAAAGCCTGTTGGGCACACATTCCCTTTCTCATTAGCTCAGCTTTGGTAAGGATTTGAAAGGCAAAATGTCCCTATATGGTAATTTAACCTAATGAAGTGTATTTCTGAGTTGATGTTGCCCTTGACAAATCATAGCACACAGTTGAGGCAACTGTGTAGCATAAGGAGAAGAGGAACCTCTGAGAAGCAACATGGTTTAGTTGGGCTCTTTCAGGAAAACAGCCCATGCTGGATGGCTCAGTAGAGGGAATTTAAGATGGGATCCCAGTCACAGAGATTGAGAGAGCTGAAAAGCCAAACAGAAAGTAGGGAGGCAACTCAGGTGAGCAACACTGAGAAGCTGCTATCGTCCCTGTGACTGGAGAAACCAGGGTCATGTGCCAGGGACTAGAACAATAAAAGCAACATGGCTAGAGAAGAAGCAGCTATTTCTGGAGTTGCTACCCTCAGTGGAAAGAAACTGGGATAAATGCTTTAGCTCTGCCCCCTCTGCTGGCCTTACTTATCTGCCAGTCCCACCATTGGCTAACCTTGGAAACCCTTGGAAATATACTTTGCTAGAGTCATCCCCTTGTGAAACAGAGCAGGGGAAGGGTGGGGAATGGATCTGAGAGCAAACAGTCCAAAAACGCAGTCCACCTTTTTTTGCTATTCAGTATCTGTTATCACATTCCTACCCATGTTTATTTCCCAAACAATATCAACTTCATGTGTCTATCATTCACATAGATGAAGACTCTCACCCTCCTATTATGGGGAGACACAAAGTTCCATCAGTCATGTCAAAGTCCATATCTACCCATTTCAAAATCTGGAATGGTCAGGTGATACAATTATCCCCTTTAGGATCAGATATGGCTCCTACGGTCTGGTAATCTATAAATAAAGAGCCACAAAATTCCCTACTCAAATAATAGAAGCAGAAGGCAGAAGGAAAAGAAATCACTGTGTGTCTGTACAGCTATATAATATTATATAGTATTATATAGTATTATATTAATTACATTATAATTTTGTGAATATATAGAGCAATAAAACATGCATTGTTACTACAGACCTCATTCTGTAACTGGAAGCCATGTTAGTATTTATCACTTTCTTCATCTACCACCATTTCATGTTCTCTTTGACCTCAGCTGGCATCTCAGCTAGTCAGGGATTGTTTTTTTCTTCCTTCCTTCCTTTCTTTCTTTCTTTCTTTCTTTTTTTTTTTGTGGGAAGATCCAAAGTTTCACTCAAAGTTCCTGAGGTCTTAGTGTTATTGTCCTTATTGAACTGCTGTAGCCTTCCATTAAACATATATAGAACAAATAAGAAGTGTCCCAGGGAATTTCAGTTCTAAAGAGTTCTCCATACCCCTATTATGTAGCAGCAACCCAACTTCTCCTTGCTAATTAGAATCTGACTCTTCAGCCAGCATCCTACCTCCTTCTTTTTCTGTTGGCTCAATGTCTTGAGCAGCATAGATTCAGAAGCAGATTAAGTAGAAACATTGTGTCTCCTAGTGGAAGCTTCATCCCTTGGGAACCAAGGCTTCTAAATAATCATAGCCCAAGGTCTTGGGATCGGGAAGTGAATATTCTTCAAGAGGGTTATTAAGTGTAAAGGGGCCACTCCTACTTCCATTTCTTCATATCTTGACCTCTGTATTATGGAGGATTGGAGAAACAGCACCATATATTGATTGTGCTTCAGAGTATGTATTACATCCTGCAGGATAACATCTGTGGTAGACAGAATAATGCCACCCCTCCTCCCAAAGATGCCCATCTCTTAATCCCTGGAATCTATGAATATGTTAGCCTACATAGCAAAGTAGAATTAACATTATGGATGGAATTAAAGTTGCTAATAAGCTGATCTTAAATTAGGGAGAATATCCTGA
This sequence comes from Prionailurus bengalensis, assembly GCF_016509475.1. NCBI lineage: Eukaryota > Metazoa > Chordata > Mammalia > Carnivora > Felidae > Prionailurus > Prionailurus bengalensis. The sequence continues at coordinate 125,338,230 of NC_057348.1, forward strand.
ATTATCCATGTGGGCCCAATAGGCCCAAGAATCCTTAAAAGTAGAAGAGAGCATGGAAGAGAATCAAAGGAGCAGATGTGATGATAAAAGCAAGATCAGAGTAATGATATGTGAGAAGGACTCTTTTAATAGTTTTGAATAAAGAGGAGGGGAACCATGAGCCAAGAAATGCAGACAGCATCCAAAAGCTAGATAAAGGTAAGGGGATTGATCTTACCCAGAGTCTACAGAAAGAAAGGCTGTCCTACCAAAGACATAACACCAGTGAGACCTATGTCAGACTTCTTACTTACAGAACTATGAGATGATAAATTTGCATGGTTGAAGCCATTAAGTTTGTGGTGATTTTTCTGCAGCAGCAATAAAAATGAATACAGTACAGTCTTGCAGGGTGTTTATCTCCCAATTAATGCTGTAGCTGAATCTGCAGTAAGCCATCCTGCCATTCTATCAGGCCAGATGCTTCTGAGTGCTGATTATATTGTAAGATCAATAACTTCTATGAGAGTGATTCCATTCCTAGATTTTTCTCACTATGAAGTGAGTTCCTTGGTTAGAATTGTAATGGTGAATTAAGCATTTTGTAATTCCACGGGTGGTGGTTTTGGCAGAAGCAATGTGGGAAGAGAAGGTGAATCCATGGAGTATCCAGATCAGATTGGATGAAGGTAAGTCTCATGAATTGTCTCTCCTTGTACCACCATGGCCATTTTGTACATGGGCCCGTGGCAATTTTGCATATGGGCCCACTGAGCAAGCAAGCACTCTGGTAGCTGAGGAAAGAGGATGACTTTCATTCACTGAACAAGCCACCTTTTTCACCGAATATTGAGTCTCTGTCATGGAGGCCCTTTGAAGAGCATTCACAGGAGACTCAAATATCTTCACACTCTGTTGTCATTCTAGGAAGTTAACCTACCTATTCCACATACTTTCTTGCAGTCAGCCTCATTTTTTTCCCCAAGCCTTTGATCAGCTGGGAAACTTAGATACTGCCTATGAGTAAGAGTAGATTCACCATGCCTTAGGACATCTCTCCTTCCAGGCAAAGTGGACAACCAGATGTACTGCTTAAAGATTTTTTCACTCCTCTTCTAAGACTTCCCTTCTTTATTGAATATAAAGCCACCCTAGAATGGAACTTTAGTGTGGCAGCTGTAATTTTCAACTTATCGTGTAGATTTATAGGTGAAATAGTTCCAAGTATTTCCTTCCTTCAACAACTGGTCATAGGGAACTCCTCATGTGACCGTAAGAACGGACTGAGGGAAGGGTGGTATTACATGGAAGAAATTCCCAGATAGCCTAAGTCAACTACATATTCAAGCATTTTGTTGAGCTTTCCAGACCTGCAAAGGCACAAATTTATATATACCATTCCCACTTGATGATGATGGATAATTTTTGTGACCACACTAATTTATGACTTGATGGCTCAAATGACACCTGAGTTTTAATGTGGGTGACTCTGTAGCATAGTCACTTGGTGTCCTGCAGTTAGGTGTTTAGGGCCCAGTGATAAGCCAGAGGCTGTTCTCAAAGGGGAGAAAATTATCAGCAGAATGAGATATGGCTATGTTCCAAAATTTACAAGGCTGTGTAGAATCTTTTTAATATGTCTTGCCATAGGGCCCATATAGCATCCTGATTTGCAATAGACACTTCAGGCACTTTTATATCTGCAAAGCAGAAGTTCTGAGAGTTGCAGAGGAGCTTGCATCACAACTTGGAGAAATTAAAGGGCCTCTAAAAACTAGTAGTCTTCCAGGTAACTCAGTAAAAAACTTGAAGTAGCAAATTCCAATGAGGAGGCTCTTGCTTTCAAAATGATAGAGGCCCACTAAGCATTTTATCAGCAAGCAACATGAATCAACTTACCTTTCATTGTCACCAAAGTGTTCTACTTGTCTTTCACCAAGCAGCAGGCTCATGAATTTTTATGGGTTTTATCTTCTATCTGTTAGAATGTGTGTGTCTTACTAAGGCATCCAGGATACCTGCTCTTACTACTCACCAGGTGCAGTCAACATGATGTTCTCAATGTGGTCGGCCACCACGATGTTCTCTGGAATGCCCAAATGATCAGAGATATACTGGACAATACTGTGACAAAGAGCAAGAGAGTTGACATAACCCTGAGGCAAGATAGTGAAGGTGCACTGCTATTCCTACCAGTTACTGCTTCTGGTTGAATTTGCTAATTGATATAGAAGAAAAAACATTTGTCAAATCATTAGTTTCTAGGGACTCTTACATTTTTCCAGACGTCAATTGCAATTTATATACCACTTTATTAACTTATCAATAATTCCTGTCATTCTGTAAATGGAGTCATTCTGTATCTGGCCATTCTATATCTGGGTTAAAATGGAGAAGGACAGGAATCACCACCCCTGCTTCTTCTTTCAAGTCTTATAAGATAGCATTAATCTTTGCAATTCCTCCAGATATGTGGTATTACTTTTGGTTTACTATTTTGGTAGAAAGGAATAGTTCCACGGTCTTCAACATGGCCCTCCCTACCATATAATCCCTCACTTTCAGTCAGGGAGCCAGTGAAGATATTCTCCTAGTTCTCTAGTATTAATGTCTTTTCCAAATATGCAATTACTGGGAAATAAACACATGGATGTGGAAGCAGGTTTTCTAGGCCTATTCTAAGGCTGACCAGGTCCCAAGCTCTATTTACCACCTTAGACTTACATAAACTTCCTATTATGCCTAGTGGATCACAGTGAAATGTAAACTGAAAGCCAGTGCCATAATAACTTCTGAAAAGTTACTTTTTTCCTCTTCCTAGTGTATTGTCACTTAATTAAATGGTTGTAGGTCCCTTTGGGAAAAGTGTGGAGGAAGATTAATGGTATATACTTAAGGCAATGGGAAAGGGACTTGTTTTTCCCTCTGATCAAAGGCTCTGGGTCTATCAGGTGGCTTAGGTTTGTGAACTGGGTGAATGGTTTTCTTTATCTCTTATTGTGCAACACAAGTCAGAACTATGCTCCTAAGCCTACAATTTTTCTGAAGCTATAAACCAAGTAATATTTTGCTAGGCGGACTATTTCATTCCTAGAAGCACCATGATCAGTTATCATATATTTTATTTTATACATTTCATAGACTCCATAAGACATCATTATTGTTGTTTTAAACAATTAATATTTTGAAAATTTACCCATACATTTACCTTTTCCGGTGCTTTTCCTTCTTCCCTGAAGTTCTATGCTTTCATCTGAGATTACTTTCCTTTGGTCTAAAGAACTTGCTTTGGCATTTTTTTGGAGCTCAGTTCTGGCGACAATAACTTTTCTTAGCTTGTGTTTGTGTCTGAAATGTCTTTATTTCATCTTTATTTAATTTTCCTAACTCCAGTCGTCAGAAAAGTTTTTAGACTTACAGAAATATTGCATAGACAGCACAGAGTTCCCAAATATACCGCACAAAGTTTCACATGTTGTCAACATCTTATATTAGTACGGTACATTTGTTATAAATAATTAACAAACATTGATACATCATCACCATTATTAATGATACATTATTATAAACTGAAGTCTTATCCAGATTTCCTTTTTATCTAATGTCCTTTTTCTGTTTAGTACCCCATCTGGGATCCCACTTTCAATGTGGCCACAGTTCACGTTAATGTCTTTGTGGCTCTGACAGTTTCATTATTTTTGGAAGTTATTTTCACTAGTTTTTTCACTGATCACTTTCAAGATGTCATTCCCTTATCTTGTGGCATCTGTAGTTTTTGATGAAAAGTTAGGCAAAAGTCTCCTCTTGTTCTTATGGCAATACTAGTCTACCTAGGAGTTCCTTGGGTGGGAGAGGGGGTGTACTAACGGGTTGGGAAAGGACACGAGAAATGCTTCTGAAGTACTAGAAATGTTCTATGTGTTGATTTGAGTAACAATTACATGAGGGTGTAATCATGTAAAATTAATTGAGCTGTACACGTATGGTATATGTACTATATCATATGTGTATTGTATTTCCAAAAAAAGCATTTAAAAAATATCAAAGACAAGTCTTGCTAATATAGTGAGTCTACTGTAGATCCAGCCCTCTCCCTATAACCAACAGTAAGTATGAATACATTGAAAAAGATATAATTATTAAATAAGGGACTTATTATTTTCACATGACTTGTAAACCATTATTTTTGTAATTAAAAATAGAACTACCTGGGGCAAGTGGGTGGCTCAGTCGCTTGAGCCTCCGGCTTCAGCTCAGGTCATGATCTCATGGTCTGTGGGTTCGAGCCCCATGTCGGGCTCTGTGCTGACAGCTTAGAGCCTGGAGCCTGCTTCGGATTCTGTGTCCCCCTCTATCTCTGCCCCTCCTCCACTCATGTTCTGTCTCTATCTCAGAAGTAAATAAACATTAAAAAAATTGAAAAAAAAATAGAACTACCCTATGACCCAGCAATAGCACTGCTAGGAATCTACCCAAGGGATACAGAAGTGCTGATGCATAGGGGCACATGTACTCCAATGTTTATAGCAGCACTATCAACAACAGCCAAATTATAGAAAGGGCCTAAATGTCCATCAACTGATGAATGGATAAAGAAGATGTGGCTTATATATACCACTTGGCAATGAGAAAGAATGAAATCTGGCCATTTGCAGCAACGTGGATGGAACTGGAGGGTGTCATGCTAAGTGAAATAAGTCAGGCAGAGAAAGACAGATACCATATGTTTTCACTCATATATAGATCTTGAGAAACTTAACAGAAGGCCATTGGGGAAGAGTAAGGGGAAAAAAAAGTTACAGAGAGGGAGGGAGGCAAACCATAAGAGACTCTTAAGGACTGAAAACAAACTAAGGGTTGATGGGGGGTGGGGGAGAGGGGAAAGCAGGTGATGGACTTGGAGGAGGGCACTTGTTGGGATGAGCACTGGATATTGTATGGAAACCAATTTGACAATAAATTATATTTAAAAAATAGTGAATTAAATAAGAAAAAAACTATGATTTTTGTATGATCTAAGGCAGACTGATAGGTTTTGTTTAATATCATTTCATGATAAATAAATGATATGCCCATGGTCATGACAAATAAGTAATTAAATCAACTCTTGTGGTCAAGAAATGTATTTTGTAAAACAAGCTCATGTTGAGTGATGATATACTTTGCTGGTATGAATCAACCTTATTAATCAATAGGGCAATGAATGCTGTCACTAGACCACCCTCATATTCAATATATCTTCATACTATAATTTTAAAAATGCATTAATTAGCAATGATGAACAACATATTCAACATATTCAAAAGAATATGATATCAGATACAATAGAGTTTGAGCTGGGTTCCATTTCTTGCTAGGTGTAGAATCTTTGTGACTAAGTTACTTAACATCTCTGAACTTCAGTTGCCTTACCTATACAATGAGGATAATAAAACACATCTCACAGAACTGTGGTGATGAGTAAAATTATAAAATTTTAATTTTATTTTATAAAATTATAAAATTATAAAATTATAAAATTTTATTTTATAAAATTATTTTATAAAATTTTAATTTACTTTATAATTTTATAAAGTAACTTGACATCCCATAGATGCTCAATAAGTGATAGCCATTAATAATGGCAATAATTATTATAATATCATTCAATCAGATAATTTTGGATTATACTATTCATTACACATGTAATATTTTCCCCCTATCTAAAATAGTTTATTATTGTCCATTTGGCTTTATAGACACTATCTATAGTATTTATTCTGAAGCACGCTAGCTGTGCTTCAGAATGAGTTGCTGACATCACGATTTTTCCCTTCCCTTTATTCAACATTCCCTGGGAAAATGCCCTCTTAGCATAGTCAGTGCAATGCCACAAATGCTGCCAATTAGTGCTAAAGAAGTTCTCTGGCAAATCCTTATCTCTTGAGTTCATGGTGACAGGTTGGCCACAAGACACCTATCACCATGAGATGACTCCATCTCATCTCTTTCTGTCAGGTGAATCACAGTGACTTATTAATAAGAGAGGAAAACGATAGCAGCCTTAGAGTATGGAAATTGTTACTCTTTAAGACATGCCCTCCAGATAACTTAGAGTTGTACAGTGCCAGGTTTTGAAGAATCATACTTATATGAATATGAATTATATGAATCTGGAATTACATGAATTATATAAAATCAAATCTCAAGTACCAGTGTGTTTTCTGGGTAAATAATCAATAAATTATGAATGTGCTGGGCACCTGAGGATGCAAAGAAGGCTAGGACTTGGCGCCTGCCCTTGGAGGATGTATGATTGAACACCTAGCACTATCAGATTAGAATGTGATTAAATTGCAGGAGTTCAGAGCAGGCTGGGAGGTCCTACGTGGATCCAGTTGGAAATCACGGATGAGTAGGATTTATATGGGTGAAAAGAAATTCCAGAGAAAAAGAGTCATATCACTACTACAAGGTTAAAGAGTCAGGGTGAGGAGGGGGAGTCTCTCATATAGAGATTTATTCTATAGGGAAGGGGAGTTGGGGACCTTGTAAGCTTTAAGACAACCCAGTGGTGGTGAAAAGAGGGAGAGACAGAGCAGGCATAGTGGATGGGACACACAGTAGCTGTTAGTGGTCTAGATATGAGGTCTTGGGGTCACACAAGGGATAGATGAGAAAGAAATTTCTAAAGAAGGGCCAACAGGCCTTGAGAGTCATTGGTTACAAAGATGTCTTTGTGGAGAGTGGGTGAGGTTTGGAAGGGAGAGGGAAGGTGGCAAGGTAGAAGTCCCAGATGATTCACAGTGTTTATATCTCCTTGGATTGAAGAATGACATGTACAGAGACATGAAAGCCAGGGAATAGGTGATGGTGAGTTTGGTTTCAGAGTTTGTGAGTTTGTGATTATTAGAACATCTGTGTGCAAATGACCCACAGCCGGAGTGGGAATGAAGCAAAGTGATGTAAACAGGAGTAGTGATAACAGTTGTTAGTGTTTTGGAATAACCTCTAGGCATTAATGGTTATGTAAAGGGCTCCCTTCTCCCCTCCCCACAACCTTCTATATGAAAGTGAAACCTTATAGATTCATGAACACTTATATCCAACAGCTATGCAACATGTTCCTGCAAGCTTGGGAACGTCCTGCTCTGTCCTCCGGCCCTCTGACAAGTGCCCTGCCTGAAAGGTTCTTCATGTGATAGATGCAATAATATTCTGATGCCAGGAGAAAACAATCTATTGGTCATATAAGGCAACAGAGTCACCTATTAGGTGTGTGTGGTGGGGGGATGGGCACAGGGTGAGCCCAGTGGTAAGCTGAGGGTCAGCCAGAGAGCTAACTGTACCTCTTTCTGTAAGGGCAGAGCCCATATAATCTCTCTAGCCAGACTTGTATCATGTTTGCCACTCTTTTCACTGATTAAACATATTTTTTAACAGCCCTTGTACCGAATAACACTCCCTGTAATGCAGATTTAAATAACAATGTTAAAAGTGCTGGTCACACATGCACACACAGTGGTATGGATTCCTGATTAGGGCTCTTCACCTGCTAGTGAACCAGCGTCTAGGGTGTAGACTAAGCTTAACTCACATGCACATACACATCCTACACAGAAATATTTTACAGAAAATGGTGGCACAGCAGGCATTCCCAAAGAGATGAAAACTGAAACCACAGAGCTGCTCCCACAGAGGGAGTCGCTATCAGAGGAAGGACACACTTCAAGACAGTAAAGGGGGTCCGGTAGCAGTAACTACGTCAGAGAAAAGGGTCATTGGATTTTAGGTTGGTAACTGGTGACCTTTTGAGACTGGTTTGTGCAAGTAGGTTGGGGCTGAGGCCAGATCACAGGGCTGAGAGTGAGGCTGAGTGTCCAAGAAATGGGAGCAGCAGGTGTGAACCAGATCCTTGAGAAATTCCCTCCCCAAGGTGGATCGTTCTTCTGGGGCAGCTGAAGCATCAGGGTTGGAAGTAGAAAGCCATGCTGGCACCCTGGAGTTCCTTTTTTTTTTTTTAAGTTTATTTATTTATTTATTTTGAGAGAGAGAGAGAGAGACAGTATGAGCTAGGGAGGGGCAGAGACGAAGGGAGAGAGAATCCCAAGCAGTCTCCCTGCTGTCAGCACAGAGCCCAATGTGGGGCTCGAGCCCACAGCCCTGGGATCATGACCTGAGCTGAAATCAAGAGTCAGACACTCAACCGACTGAGTCACCCAGGCACCCCTGGAGCTCCATTTGAATGCTAGCTACTCTGAGGGGTATCAGGAGCCAGGCTACCTTCTGATGAGACCCTTTCAGACTTGGTAACTCATCTTCTTTGGGCAGGCCCACGTGGCCTACCTTTTTACCAAATGCCGGGCAGTCCTGTGGAAAAGCTTCAGAGTATATGATTTCCGTTCTGCCATGGTAATGATTAAGTCTCATCTGTATGTAGTGGTTTCCCTCTCTTCCTTGCTGGGGCAAAGGTATAGTGAGCCTCCGGGTGTCTGGGCTCAATGGCCGGCTCAACAGAGGCTCTGTTTCCAAGGACACAGAGGTGAGTTAGGCATGAAAGGGAATGGCCATGGCGAGGTAATCCCTACCAGAGGCGTGGGACAAGTGTTGTGGGAACGTTGCCTGGGAAGGCTTCCTAGAGAAGGCTTCTCGAAGGGTGGGTAGGAGTTTACAACCCAGCTAAGTAATAAAGCCAGCTAGAATTGATAAAACAAGAGTTTTTTTCTTTCTTTTTTTCTCAGGGGAAAGAGAATTGGGAATCTGAAGCGGGGGGGGGGGGGGGGGGGGGGGGTGGGGCGCGGTCAGAAGAAGCAGAGCTTATGTTCCACCTCTCATGCTCCATACTATGAGACATGCCATGTGCATCTTTGTCCAACAGCTGAAAGAGAAAATAAAGGCATGCTTGTATGCCAGTGGCCACAGTAGAAAGAACTATTTTATGCATATGGGCATGAGCTCCAAACAGAAAATAAGTGATTCAAATCACATTAATAGTCATGTGTTCACAATGAGATTGGGCCAGGAGCCACATGCAGAGATGTGACTTGCCCAAAAAGCTGACACTTGAAATAAAATGCAGACCCACAGTGGAAAGTCAGGCCAACCCACTGTGCGAATCCAGGCAGTAACAAGATATCATACCCAGGCAGGCTTGTCTTCCTCAAGGTCTGGGTCTGGCCAAACCCTCAAAAGTAGGAAAGTCGTTTCTGCAATGGCTGGATCAAGGTGCAGTGTGGATGTCTTCTCTAATCTTTTCTGATGACAGGCCCCATGACCTTCGGTGGCACACAAACTTTTTAAGGGGAAAAAAAAGTATAAAGTACAGAAGCCTAAACAGCCCAGTTCCCAGGATTAGCAGACCATGTCCAGCTTTCACCCTGAATTCTTCATCTTGCTCAGTTTCCCATTAACACGAGACAAGGTATTAAAAAAAGGTCGGGGTTTTGAACCAGAGACAGTGTGTTCGGTTTTCCTTATAGGTCGATCTCCGAGGCATAATTAAAAGCCTCACTTCACAAATTAATTTGCAGCTCACGAGGCCAAAAAGAAACCTAAAAGTAATTTTCCGAAGAATGTTTTGTGGCCTGGACAGGGGCACTCATGGTATTAACGTGAAGCTACCTGTACCCAATCCCCTTTCAATAGCCTGTCAGGGAGTAAAGCCTCCCTTATAAGATCTGACAAGCGTATGTTCTAGAGGAAGCGGAGGGGAAGCTCTCTGTTCATATGACTAATTAGACGGACTTCATGCTGGGTTGCTCTTTTTTGATGCAGGTCCTGGTCCTAATTGACAGTTTGCTCCTCAGGAAAGTAAGGTTGAGTTCAAATGCTTACATGCCCTGTTTTCTTTTAGCATTCCTGACCTGAAACTGATGCGGGGTGACAGGGAACAGACGGGAAAGAGACTCCTTGTTTCACTTAGAGTAAACCTTTTCAAGTTCCCCACTAGGGAGACTGGACCACTAGGAGCTCCTTCCAAAAGCTGCATTTATCAATTAACATGGCTCACTCCAGCTGGAAATTTTGTCCAGGATAGTGCCAGGATAGTGCCAGACTCTGTGATGGGAAACTAAGCCCAGGTGAAGGGACCACAGATAGTTATTAGCCAAGTCTGCTTGGATTGGTCTCCAAAGGCCAAGACAGTGATTGGCCCATATATGGCAATGTGGGGATAATGCTGGTAAATGGGGTGTGAGAGATTGATTGCAAGAATGGTTGCAATTCTTTACCCCTCCCTATAGCTGTGCCCTTTAGACTGTTCCTTCTACAGAGGTGGAGTCTGTTTTTCCATCTTAAATCTGGTCTGGCTTTTTGACTTGTGTTGGCCAATTGAATGCAGCAGAAGGAAGTTGATGTTAGTTCCAACCCCAGATCTTAATAGGCCTGAGCACTTACACCGTATCTCTTGAGAGACCGCCACGTGCACAAGAGCAAGGGTGAGAGATGACGTGAAACAAGGCTAAAGCATCCCAATTGAAGCCATCTTAGATTGTTTCGGGCCCAGCTGACTCACTCCCTGACTGTGATGTATGAGCAAGCCCAGTGAGGTCAACCTAGCAAGACTCAGGCCAGCAATACCACCCAACCAACCTGTGGTCTTCTGAGCAAAAAAGAAATGCTCATTGTTTTAAGTGATTAAACTTTGGGATGTGTGTTAGTTCATATCCTCTGAGGAGCAGATGCCAAGACGGAAATAGATGTACAGGAGATCTGTTAGGTGAAATGCTATTGAAGGATAAAGAGGAAAGAGACAGAGAAGGCAGGGAGATCCTTCAGAGTGAGACTCAGGACTGACCTCTGTATAACAAAGAAGGAAGGAAAGAGTGAGTGGGTAGGGCCCCAAGCTGCAACAGAGGGCTCAGGAAGTTCTGGCTAGCCTGATGAGGAGTCCTTGAGTCCACTCTGGAAGGAGTGGATCTGCATTAGTGCCCCCACTGTGCTCTTCATTGGAAATGTGGCCTCACTGACTTGGGGGTGGATCCAGAAGGGCAACAACTGGGGCCATTAATCGGTTCTACTCCCCACAGCAGCAGGTCTGAGCAGCATTGGTCAGTTTGTTATGCAGCATTACTGGGACAATTACTAACTCATACACAGGGGAAATAAATTTCTATGCCTCTGCAGATTTTTGTTGTGGCCTAACTTTGATCTAAAAAATGTCTCTTTGACTATAACTAGAGCAGAATCTTTTCCTTGAGGAACATCAAAGTTTTAAAATGTTCTTGGCCAACTGTACCACCTAGACCTAGAATGCCCGGACAAAAATGCAACAGACCCATCATTCCATCCCCAGAAGCCATTTTTTTTGTTCATTAATTTGCCCAAGATGGTGTCACATGATGTCTTCCATGCCATGCCAGGAGGAAACAGAGTCCTTGGCTAAAGGCTTTAATTACTTAGATTTGAAATTGGCTTCAACCTGTGAGACAAAATTTGTGGAATATTGTTGTTGATGGCAAATTCTTTATGTATCTGTGTGGCCTAGATTAGCATGCCTCATTATTATTGTTTTTATAAAGCAATTTAATCACTAAGCATTTGCAATTACTGTCATTAATTACTTTTTTATAGATATCTGGGAAGAAGATACAACCTCAGATTCAATTAACATTTACGGAGTTCTTTTCATATGCTAGGCACTTTGCCAGGGACATATTTTATTGAATTCTCACCAAAACCATGGGAGGTGCTTATTATCTCAATTTGTCTCAGCAATTGTACTTCTGGTAAGTCGTAGAGCACAGGCTTAGAGTTGGGTCCTCTGACCTCGTAATTCATGTACTCAACAATATTCACTAAGCATCTAGAGTGTTCTAGGAGCTATACTATTTGATAGTAATACAAACACAATTCCTGTTTCAAATTGTCCACAGATGAGAGGGGGGACACATACCAAATTTGTCTACCATACCCAATGAGATGCAGCTATGACTGAGAACCACAGGGCACTGCATAGAGAATGGCATCTGTTATGGCTGTTATGGCTTGTGTCCTCCCCAGGTTCATATGTTGAGGTCCTAACTCAGGACTCAGATGTGACAGCATCTGCAGGTAGAGCCTTTAAAGAGGTAGTTAAGGTACAAGAAGGTCAAATAGTTTGGTCCTTATCCAATATGACTGGTGTTCTTATAAGAAGAGCAGAGTGGCCACAGGCATGTGCACACAGAGAGGTAAAACCATGTAAGGGCACAGTGAGATGATGGCCGTGGGCAAGCCAAGGAGAGAGGCCTCAGAAGAGACCAAACCTGCTGATGCCTTGATCTCACACGTCTAGCCTCAGAACCTCATCTCTGGTGTTGAAGCCACCCTCCTGGGGTATTTTGTTACATTAGCCCTAGCAAACTAATGTAGCATCTAACCATACTGGTCAGGGGGTGGAGAGAAAGCAGTTACAGGAGCATCTCAAACAGAGAGGCAGGAATTAGGAGAGGGCAGGGAGGAAACATGGCTTTTAGTTCCTGCCTGGCTAGGGAGTCCCTGCATCTCCTTCAACAAGTCACTTCCTCTTCTGGGCATCAGATTTCTCATCTATGAAATGAGGGGATAAGCCTGGAAGACTGTTTGTCAAAATCTGTTTTATGGACCCTTGATTCCCCTGAGACACTTCTCAGGAAAAGGGCAAGGAGGGTCTCCATGGTCAGGTACTTTGGGGAACACTATGTGCTATACGCCTTCCTGTATATTCATAACACAGAGCTGCACTTGGAAATTCTGAGGAGTCTTGCAGGAAAAATAAGTCCTGTTTTATATAGAATTCACCCACCTTATTTAGCTACAAAACTCCATTTCCATATCATACTCATTACTGCCAGTAGTCCAAAGGATCCACTTTGGGCAACTCAGGCCCAACTACCTCATCTCTTTCCTTTCCAACTCCAATACCTAGTGACTTAAAAAAAGAAACAAACAAATAAACAAACATTAAAATCCCAAGTATAAAATCTTCAGAGATGAGTGGTTAGATGTATGACTTAAACAAACCACCGATCCAGGGAGACAGTGCTAACTCCAGGGAGAAATGGAAAGGAGATGGTATTAACTGGGTTGATGTTCTCCTGCTTGATATTCTTCTCTTCATTTCTAATATTTAAACTTAGTTCTTTTATTTTTCTTGTCCTATTTCTTTAGCAAACAGTCACTGTACAATGTTGAATAATAGTAGTGATAATGGGAATCCTTGGCTTGCTTTTGACTATAATGCAAACACTATAATGTTTAACCCTTAATTTCAGGTTGGCTATTGATCCAAGCAAGTTGTCTTTTACTATGTTAAGGAAATATCTTCTGTTTATTTATAGTTTTCAGAGATTATTTAATAGAAAGTGCTATTGACTCTTAAGATCCTTTTTGGCTTCTATGAAGAGAATCATGACCTTTTAGTCTTTGAATTATTAATTTAATAAGTTATGTTCATTGATAAAATTACTCTTACATTCTTATGGTAGTGGTAACTTGGCCATGATATATATAGTATGATGCATTGATTGACTTGAGAATTTCAGCTGAATATAATTACTGACTTATAGCTGACTGTAATTAGATGCATATATTACAAAAACATTTAAAATAGACTTGTGCTATTGAAAACTTATTATATAAGATGCTTTAGTTCCCTTACATAATCAAATTGCCCAGCTCTGTTTCAAGGTGATATCAGGCAATTGTTAATCTATTAGAAATTCAGTAATGCATGCATAGAATTTGACAGAAATATGGTCAATCTGCAGGGAGGGTATCCTAAAGAAAATTCAGTCATGTAAATCTCAGTTTATATACATTAGTTATAGGAAAAACAAATATTATAGAAAGAGTTGTTTATTTAAGGGCAAACTGCAAAATAAGATAATGAAAATAGTATTTAAGAAAGATGTATTAGCAATTATTTTTGCAAATTATTCTTTGACAACCCCACTTAATAAAATATTGACATGTAGATTCTTTTTCTGATACTCAGTTATAGTTCTCTCTGCGAAGATACCACATTTGATCTCTAATAACAAATACACTTACCTGTTTCTTGTCATAAGATCCTAGTTGAAAAATGTAGTATTTTATCTAAATCTTTTCTCAAATTGACTTTTAGAATATTTAAACAACAGAGCTGGACTAATTGTTATGATAAAGTAAAGTGGAAAACATCATCAGGACTGATATGCTCTATCTAATCTTGATAATGTAAAACAAAATAAAGAACATAAGAAAACAAAGGAAATGATATTGGGCTGATTTATTTGGTAGTTAACCAGTTGTTTCAAATTTATTATTGACTTCAATGCTTATTCAAATCTTGACAGCAATAGTCAGATACACATCAAGGACAGATTATTAATTTAGGCCCGTGTCAGCAATGTTTCTCAACCAGAGAGAAAATCAGACTTCGGAGAGCTTGAGAAAAACACACACATATTAAAGCCACTAACATCATTAGCCTCTTAATCTATCTTACGACCATAGCAATAACCATGTAGCTCAGCCTGTGTGAAAGAACTGCTACTGAAACCATACAGTTTTTCCAGTCCCATGGATTCTTGGACACCTTTTTTGCTAAATAAGGAGCATGACACAATGGATTATAGAATATTAGGGCTAGAAGGGTCCCTGATTTGCTGTTGATAGCTCAGTCAGCTTTATCACATGCATTCCCTTACTTTTTTGGACATTACTGAAAGTGCTAAAGACAAATGTCATATCAAGAAGTGGAAGGAAAGTCTCAGATAATAGCAGAGTGCTTAAACACCTTCTTCTCTTATGAGCAGACCATGTCTGTGAACCCAAGCTAGAGATATTCTCCTATTTGAGAACTACAGACTGCCAGAACCAAGTGTGAACTTAGAGATTCTATTGTTCCACTACCTCATTTTATGTATCATTATAAAGTGAGTGCCAGAGAGCTTGAATGATGTGCTTCCTTACTAGGGCAGACTGCCTAGGTGCTCATCTGTCTCATTACTCTGGTTGTATTTACAATACCTGTGATTATATTAGAGAGTTATGTTGCTACACATGAGATGTGGGCACAAGTGATGTGTACCATTCTAAGCCGGGCACAATCCCCTTCTCTCACTCATTAGGTGAATGCAAAGGGTCTGGTGAGCGACTCAGGAAATCCCCAAACTGGAAGCACAACAGGATGAAAAGAACTGGCATCCCTAAAATATTACATTGAAGACTGGACACCTGATTGGACCATGACATGGGTGAGAACGATAGCATCAGACTACTAACATTTTGGGAGTTGTTACAGAAGCTGGTGAAATTATCCTAATACACTACTGGTGTACTTTGGTGGTGACAAAGCTGACAACAGGACTTCTAATATCCTGTCTGTACTGTCAGTTATATATCATTGTTTAGGCAGAAATCACCTCCAGACCACAAGGAATGTTTTTCTTATTGAATACCTTCCAGGAGAAGAGACGTTTAACTTTTGCAAAGCTGAAGTGACAGGCATGGGTATGGTCACACTTAAGAGTTCTCAGTTTCTCTACCATTTTTATTATTTTAGATACAGCTGATGGATGCTTAAGGAATTGTCCAAAGTGCAATGAGCTGTGCTGGAAACTTCTCAGGAGTCAAGGGAAATGACTAAGTCTGCTTGGGGAAAATGGTCTCATCTGCTTTTAGTGATTTATTCTTATCATTAACTTAGAAAATGACTAAGAAGGCTATAGTTGGGGAATTTTCCACTTGATTCTCTAGCCTGTTGATTGAACATTGAAGTCATATTAAGCTGTATGGATGGCTTGTCTCCATAAATCCACAGATGAGCTCCAGATCATCTTATTTTCATGTTTTTGTGGTGGACAGAATGTGGTAGCTACTTCTAGCCACTATAGTAGACTCATGGATATACCCATCTGTGCTAGAAAGGGTGAATTCTGTTTCCTACTTGGGAATATTCAACTTTTTAGTGATATTTCTTGTGTGGTTTTTTTGGTCCATGCTATTTCTTTCTGATGGACTTAATTTTTTTTCAGACTGTGAGGAAGGATACTTTACTGTTAGTCTTTTTGTATCACTTATTTTTAACTTTCTTAGAAAAATAGAAATTTTTGAAAAGAATAACATTCTTTTTTTTTTTTTTTTTTTTAAATTTTTTTTTTTCAACGTTTATTTATTTTTGGGACAGAGAGAGACAGAGCATGAACGGACGAGGGGCAGAGAGAGAGGGAGACACAGAAACGGAAACAGGCTCCAGGCTCTGAGCCATCAGCCCAGAGCCTGACGCGGGGCTCGAACTCACGGACCGCGAGATCATGACCTGGCTGAAGTCGGACGCTTAACCGACTGCGCCACCCAGGCGCCCCGAAAAGAATAACATTCTTAATGAACACCTTCAACTTGTGTTGACCAACTGACATGTTGTTTAGTTCCCAGATTGGCTTCCTTTGAAGACTACAGCATAATTTTCAGGAGGGATTAGGAAGCAATTTGACCTAAACAAACATCTCTTTGAAAAAGTTAGAAAAAGAACAGCAAAATAAACTTAGATAAAGTAGGAGGAAAGAAAGAAAGTTGAGAACAAATTAATAAAATAGAAAACAAAGATACAATATAGCAGATCAACAAAACCAAGAGTTTGGTTTTTTGAAAAAGACTATTAAAATTGATCAAGAAATCAGGAGGCTCCTGGCTGGCTCAGTCGATAGAACATGTGACTCTTGATCTCAGGGTTGTGATTTCAAGCCCTACATTGGGTGTAGAGATTACTTAAATAAATACACTTTTTAAAAAAAGAAATCAATTGGCAGAACTGACCGAGAAAACAAGAGAGTCTCTCTTATTTTCTAATATATTCATTTCAAGGCTATGATTTTCCTCTTTAGAAACTCTTTTGGCTGTAACATACATTTTTATTTAAAAAAATTTTTTTTAACATTTATTTATTTATTTATTTATTAAAAAAATTTTTTTTAACGTTTATTTATTTTTGAGAGAGAGAGAGACAGAGCATGAACAGGGGAGGGGCAGAGAGAGAGGGAGACACAGACTCTGAAACAGGCTCCAGGCTCTGAGCTGTCAGCACAGAGCCCGACGCGGGGCTCGAACTCACGGACTGTGAGATCATGACCTGAGCCGAAGTCGGACGCCTAACCGACCAAGCCACCCAGGCGCCCCTGTAACATACACATTTTTAAATGTAGTTTTGTTGTTGTCGTTGCTGTTGTTGTTGTTGTTAGCAGTATAGTCAGACTTAATGTCTCATTCCAGTATGATTCCGCATTTCCAAACATATGGGTATTTTTTAATTTTTTGGTTCATTTAATTGTTATTAGAGATCATTCTCCACATGATTTCAGTCACTTGAAGTTTGATGTGATATTCTTTATGACCTAGTATACATTGCCCTCCACTTCTTGTTACGTTCCATTTGTGCTTGAAAGATGTGTGTTTGGCCATGTTCTACATTTCTCAGTTGGTTGAAGTACAAAATCATGTTGCTAATGTCTTCTCTTCCATGTTTTTCCCGATCTTTGTCACTAAGGATACAGAAGATGCTTGTGGATTTGTCTATTTCTCCTTTTAGCTCTGTCAAAATTTCTCTTTAGATGTTTTGAAGCCAAATACAATGTTGGTGAACCAAATCTTTACCTTTATATAGTGGTTTTTTTAACCTATAGTAACTTTTTTGACCTGAAGTCAACCTAGTTTAATCATAAAATGGCCATACCAGCTTTCATTTTGTTGTTGTTTTCATAGACTACGTAAAAATGTTATTTATGGTACATATAATTGGTTTTTACCTTCTACCCTCTTTGTTCCTTGTATATTATGTGTTCATCTTGTAAGCCATATCTAGTTTTTTTTTCCTTAACTCCAGTCTGATAATCTTCATCTATTAATTGGAGTACCCCATCTATTTATGTAATGAGAGGTATTAGAATAGAGCAATATGGCTAAATTTGTTTAAAAAAAAATTAGACCCAATTTAGCAGCTTGGCATTGGAGTTGTAGACAGTAAGACTTGTTTGTAACTACAGACTGAGAAACTCCTTTCTGTGTCTCTGGATGGTACCCAAACAAGTCATAAGAAAAGGTCCTGTGAAGCTTTCCTTTTTTGTTTCTCAGAGTCCTGTTATCTGATGGAGCACATGGGGTGGGAGGCAGGGGCAAGCTGCCTGGCCAGCCAGTTCAGCCCCATCCACCCTGGGTCCTTACACACGACAAATGCCAGGGCTGATTGTACTGACATCCAGGATGCCCTGAGGGGTGTTCCGTTCCTTCTCTGATCCCTGGTGACTGGAAGCAAAGTGGCCATGTGCAGATTCTCAACCTTCTGGGCAGAGTTGGAGCTGTGATGTGGGTGCGGATTATTTCTACTTTTGGTGTTTATCTCAGGAGATTGTCCTTCTGAAGGATGACATTTCCCCCACTCTGTCCCAGATTGGAAAATCTGATGGCATGATTCTGGTGCTACCAAACTGTGAGTCTCTAGATAAGTCTTTTGTACCTGTATAGATCTTGGTTTCCCCATTTGAAAATGTAAAGGATTGGAAGGTCTAGAAGACCTCTTTCAGCTCTTACATCCACTGAATCTATAATTTCTAAGTAAAAGACATATGAATGGTCTCCCTGGATTCTAAAAAAGAAATTAAGTGTACCCCCAAACAGGAAAAAGCTACGTCTGAGATGATTTTCCCCAAAGAAACTAAACATAGGCACTGAATTAGAGGCATTTATGGCTTGCTTCTATTTGTATGGGGGTGGGGAATGGGAAGGAGATTAAATAAAAAGAGAGTAAAAAAGTTTCCTGATTTTGGGGCGCCTGGGTGGCGCAGTCGGTTAAGCGTCCGACTTCAGCCAGGTCACGATCTCGCGGTCCGTGGGCTCGAGCCCCGCGTCAGGCTCTGGGCTGATGGCTCAGAGCCTGGAGCCTGTTTCCGATTCTGTGTCTCCCTCTCTCTCTGCCCCTCCCCCGTTCATGCTCTGTCTCTCTCTGTCCCAAAAATAAATAAACGTTGAAAAAAAAAAAAAAAAGTTTCCTGATTTTAAGTGAGTTTGATGAGAAATAATTTATAATGCCATTGCTTGCTTGTTTGTTTCATATTTAACTCCCCCTCCCCTCTCCCATCTTAGCTCTTCTCCAAGGGCCAGGCTTTTATCACTGGGATCATTTGATAAAAGTCCTACTTTGCTGTGTGACATTGCAAAAAGGATCTGTATACCCAGGAACATTCTCACCATTTCCAAAGTATCCAATTTTTGTCTCACTTGCTCTGTAGAAATGTTTCCCCTTGGGGTGTTCTTACTCACTTGAGTGCTTTAAGTCTACATTAATACACTTATTTCAACTAGACCTTTAATCAATATTTCATGGGATGTATTGAGAAGACCCACTTAATCTCTTTTAGTCTCTGCAGGTGTAGGAGTGAGAGAAAGCACTGGCCCGAGAAGACGGGTGTCATTTACACACAAATGAAGATGTTCCTATCGATCATAGGCTTGTTGGGATAATACTTGTGATGAATCATTTATAGGAAGGGGACAAGGCATTTTATGTTTTACAGAATGGGACTTTTGGATCCTTAAATATCTATCAGAGTCCCATTACTGAAGGAGTCAAGGATTACCATTGGATTGACTTCCTAGCAGGGAAAAAAACTAATATAAAAAAGTGACTTGAATAGGCAGGACCAATTGGGGCCATAGACAATTCTATTTGTAAATTGGGATATTTGAAGAGACCTCAGAGCATTATCATCCATAGACAAATAAGATTCAAGTGGGAAGGTTGGAGTGGCTTGTGGAAAGGTAATTTCTTTCTGATGATGTTTATAGTACAGTGGTAAGTCACCTGGGTCTTAGAATCAGTGGGATTCTGTCCAGATTCTTGCTCCAATACTTATTATCTGTATGACTGTGGCCATTTTATTTTATTTAAATGGCACTTCCTGATACATAAAATGTTTGAGTAATAGCTCACATATGCTCACTTATCTTGCACTTACCATGTGCAAGATATCTAAATTCTTTTAACATATGTAATCTTTTATAATTCTCAAAATAACTTTAATAAGGGGACACTATTGGTTACTGTAGCTATGTAGTAAGTGTATGAAGTGGAATTTCTCCTACTTTTTTCTTCTTTTCCAAAATTGTTTTAGCTGTTTTAGTTCCTTTGTATTTTCATATAAAATTTAGAATAAGTTTGTCTATACTACAGAAATTTTGCTGGGATTTTTGGTAGGAATTGCATTAAACCTATGAATCAATTTGGGGAGAAATATCTTCACTGTATTAAGTCTTCTAATCCATGAAAATGGTATATCTATTTAGATCTTCAATTTCTTTCATCAACTTTTTGTAATTTTCAGCATGTATATCCTGTACATTGTTTTTAAAAGATTTATTTCTAAGTACTTCATTTTTGGAGTGATTGTACATGAAATCGTGTTTTTAATTTTAGTTTTCATGCATTCACTGCTATAGAAATATGATTGGTTTTTGTTTTTTGATCTTGTATTCTGCAACCTTGCTAATAAACTCAATTAGTTCTAGTATTTTTTTTTTCAGAGAATCCTTGGGATATTCAACATAAGCAATCATGTTATGAGATAGGGAAAGTTTTCTTTCTTCCTTTCCAAACTGTATGTCTTTATTTCTTTTTCTTGCCTTATGAAGCTGGCTGAGCCTTCCAGTATTATGTTGAATAAGAATGGTGAAAGTTGATATTCTGCTTTGTTTCTTAGTTTTGGGAGAAAGCATTCAGTTTTTCATCACTAAGTATACTGTTAATTGCAGGATTTTTGTAGACTCTCTTTTCCAAGTTGAGGAAATTCTTTTCTATTTCTAGTTTACTGAGAGTTTTTATTATAAGTGAATGTTGAATTCTGTCCAATGCTTTTTTTGGCCTCTGTTGATATGATCATATGGTTTTTCTTATTTAATCTGTTAATATAATGAATCACACTGGTTTCAAAAGTTGGTTTTCCCAGACTTGCTATTCACAGGAAGAACGTCACTTGGTTGTGCTATATATCCTGTTTTTGTATTACTAGATTTGATTTGTTAATGTTTTCTTGACAATTTTTGCAACATGTTTATGGGAGATATTGGTCTTAATGTCTTTGTGTGATTCTGGTATCGAAGAAACATTTTTTAATGTTACAGTTTTGAATTGGTGTGTAGGAAAGCTATTAATTTTTCACTTTTTTGTTATATCTAGTCAGCTACTTAAAATTTTGTTTTAATTCTAATAACTTTTTAATTGGTCTTTGTATATTCTAGGTTGGCAATTGTAACTCCTGTTTAAAAAAAACTCTTTGGTCTCTTCTCTGTCCCAAATCAATACACTCTTTAGTTGCTCTTACATTTGTGCATTATCTAGTGCTCCCCAATCTCCAAAAATTACAATTTTGGTAATTTATATTTTCGTAGATTTGTTTATAGTATTTACTAATAAATTTAACTACCTTCCTATTTATATTCTCTTTCTCCTTACTGATCAGACACCAGAATTTTAACTTTGTAAATTAATTATTTAAAAGTCCGATATAATTGATATATAACATTTTGTTAGTTTTAGATGTGTAACATAATGGTTTGATATATGAATTTATTGCAAAATGATTACCACAAGTTCAGTTGACCTCCTTCATCATACATAATCACAATTTTTTGTTGTTGTTGTGATGGGGACTTTTAAGATTTACTCTCTTAGCAACTTTTAAATATAGAATACAGTATTATTATAATAATCACCATGCTATACATCACATCCCCAGGACTTATATATTTTATAACTGGAAGTTTGTACTTTTTAACCGCTTTCACCTATTTCACATACTGCCCCCACCCTCCACCTCTGGCAACCACGAATCTGTTCTCAGTATCTAGAAGTTTGAGGTTTTTTTAGATTCCATAGATAAGTGAAATCATTTAGTACTTGTCTTTCTCAGAGAACTTTAACTTTCTAATTGACCTTTAAAATAACAGCCTTTGATTTTATAATTATCTACTCTCTGGTGGTTTGTTTTATAATTTATTAATTTATGTTCTTAATTTTAATTACTCTCTTCCTTATTTAGTTTTTTTTAGCTTCATTCATTGACTGCTTGGTTTCTTTATTTTCAGGCTGTTAATTTTTCTCGGAATACTCTTTGGTCACATTTTAAAGATATCAAAGTGTACTGTTTTCATTACCATTCATTTATTTCATTACCATTTATTTAAGTAGTTTATAGTTTCAATTTTGTTTTCTCCTTCCTTCTTCCCTGGCAAACACTGGTATTTTTTTCTGTCTCCATAATTTCACCTTTTCCAAAATGTTATGTAATTGGAATCATACAGTATGTAGCCTTTTCAGGTTGACTTCTTTTACTTAGTAATATACATTTAAGCTTTCTCAATGTCTTTTCATGACTTAATAGCTCATTTCTTTCTAGCACTGAATAATATTCCATTGTCTGGATGTACCACAGTTCACTTATCCTTTCACCTACTGAAAGATATATTGGTCTCTTCTAAGTTTCGGCCATTATGAATAAAGCTGCTATAAACATCTGTGTGCGTTTTTGTGTGAACACAGTTTTAACCTCATTTGGGTAAATTCCAGGAAGCATGACTACTGGATCATATAGAAGTATATTCAGGTTTTTAAGAGACTGCCAAACTGTTTTCCAAAGTGACTGTACCATTTTCCATTCCCTGCGGAGTTCCTGATGTTCCACATCCTTGTCAACATTTGGTTATGTCAGTATTTTGACTTGTGGCCATTTAAATAGGTATGTAGTGATATGTCATTCTTGTTTTAATTTGCATTTTCCTAATGACATATGATATGACATCTTTTCATATGCTTGTCATCTACATAGCTTCTTTGGTGAGCATTATTCTATGACTCCAGTGATTGTTCTTAAATTTTTAATGAACATCTTTAGAAATGTATTTATTATTTTCTTAAATTATAAAAGGAACCCAAAATTGCTGTAAAAATTCCATTAGCATGGAAGTCTAAACAGTAAAGATGAATGTCCATTCTTACCCTTGGAAAAGTTATTAATAAATATTACACTTTCACATTTATTGATGCATAAATAAATACACATATGGTTTTCTATACAGATATGCTTATTTTGCTTTCCTTATCTGCCACCACAAATTTCTATTCAGTTGAAATTATATCTCATTTTAGTTCAAGACTTCTCACTTTTGTTTCATATTTTGCTGCAATATTTTAAAACAATGGCATCAAGATCATAACCATAAAACAATCCTTTAGCCTTGTATTTTAAATTGTTTTTACTTATCACCAAAGTTTTTATTTCAAGGCTTCCTCTTTGTTAATTTTACTTTTTGTCTTGCTGAAGAATTTCCTTGCATAACTTTTTTGAAAAATGAAAGTACATTTATTTTGTTTTACCTTACACATTAGTGATAATGCTGTTGTCTTCTAGCATCCTGTGTTGTAAAACGGAAGTGGGACATTGCTCAAATGCTAGTTTCTTTGTAAGTAATTCATTCCTTTCATTTTAAAATGAGTTAACAGATTGTCTAAGATGTCTAGATAAGCATCTTTATTAATTATTTTTGCTCAGTGGTCAATAGTGAAGTCCCAAATCTTTGTTCATGTAAATAAAATTATCCTCTGTTATTTCTTTTCTTGTTTCTCTCTTCTCCAGTATGTTTTCTCTTTCTTTTCTACTAAGTGGATGCTGGAGCTTCTAAAAATATCCCCCAAGTCTTTTGTGTCATATTTTTCATTTCTTTGTTTATTGTTCTGTTTTATGGGACATTTCTTTACTTTATATTCCACATCTCTAATTCGGCCTTTGGGTAGTCCATTTTAATTGCTTCAATTTTTAGCGTTTCTTTTGAGTAATTGCTTCATATGTTTGACTTCTACCTTAAAAATAGCACCTAGTTCTAGTTCTTGTTTCATGAATCCTCCTGAAAGTTTGAGGATGCTAGTTAGAATTTTAAAATTTCTCTTCCATTTTTCCATCTATTTTCTTCAAAATCGATCATTCTGCTTGTCTGTCTTTGCTCTCTGTCACTCCTGCCTTTCTCAAATGTTTGGTGATCTTTAATTGCTCATTTATATTTATCAATGAAATGTTGGATGATGAGTATTTAAAGTTGGTGAGATTTCCTTTTTTGTGCATATCTGTTTCCATAATAGGTTTCTCCCTAACTAAAAGGGATAACTGTAGATCGGGCCTGGTGATGGGCATGTATCTCTTTGAGGGTAGAGGACGAAGGCACATTGGAGCCCCATAAGCTTGCCAAGGTGAGGAAGGCCTTACCCCGCTACTAGAATACTTCAGTGTTTTCATTTCTAGAAGAGCTGCCTTTATTCCATACTCATGTTTCCCTGCATGGTCATTATGTAGGACTAGAACTTAAAAGTTCTGTTCCACTTTTCTCTCTTTTCAAACTCAAAAATGTTAGGACACCCTGTCCTCCTGGCCCCCAAAGAGGGATTTGCCACCATAGGAAGTGTTCTCAAGGCCTTGTCCTGGAGGCAAACACTATAAGAAGTCTCTCTGTTCATTTGCAAGGGTTCAGCAAGCACTTCCTTACTTAATTGACCTGTGAATTGCACTGTGGCCGGGGTCTCCTCTAGTTCTGCATTTATATTCTCTGAGTTTGAAGATTGAAGATCTATTTGGGGAAGAACAGCTTTCTTTTCTGCAGCAGCCTTCCCCCTCTCCCACCCCCCCACCCGCGCCCGTTTTGTGTTATGGTTTGTTCTACTCTGGCTTCACTATCATTTGATTCTTATTAGGTTTTTTAATATTTTTTTAAAGTTTATTTATTTATTTATTTAGAGAGGGCATCAGCAAGGAAGGCGCAGAGAGAGGGGGAGAAAGGGAATGTCAAGCAGGCTTTGCACTGTCAGTGCAGAGACTGATGTGGGCTCCGTGTCACGGTTCTTGAGATCGTGACCTGAGCCAAAATCTAGAGTCAGATGCTTAACCGATGGAACCACCCAGATGCTTCAGATCTGAGCAGTTTTTTAACTTCTAGAAAATTTCCAAAACGTACAGCCTACTGGTAGTATCCTTTCTTGTTTTCCAGGTTGTTATAAACTTATTTTTAAATTATATACTTTGTGTCACTTAAAACAGATTTTGGCAGAGGGAAGAGACAAATGGGTGTGCTTAGCTTTTGCCCTATTGAAATAGAAGTTTTCACCTGCTTTTAATTCACAGTTAAAGTTCTATAGGCTAATTAAATGGAAACTGTCACTGGTATGTAGATTCTAATTTAAATTATCTCTTAGTTTCTAAATGAAATCGCTAATCCACTCTTGACGGAATTCCAAGAGAACGAGATAGAATAAAGCCCTTAAAATTTTTTTTTCATAGACTACTTAACATGGCAGTGGACAACTAATGAAATATAAATAAAATCTAAAACTGCACATAACATTCAAGAAAATTTATACCAGCTGATTTTTCCCTAGCATTAAAATATGACCATTTTTAACACAGAGAGAGGTTGAGAGAATTGTACAGCAAACACCCATCTACTCACTTAATTTTGACAGTTACATTGAACTCTGTTTGCTTTATCTCATATCTATCCTTTCCTCTACTTACCAATAAGTTTTTCTTTTCTTTTCGATGTATTTGCAAGAGAGGTACAGTCAGCAGTGCACCTTAGAGGGTACCTTTAAAATGACAATACATTTTCTCTGATTTCCTTTGCTCTCATTCTCTTTCTCTCATTTTGCCATCACATTCTCATGACACTAAGAGGTGAGCTTCCCTCTGGATGGCAGGTCTGGGTCAGCTTGGTTGGCTGCTTGAGTGTGTGTTTAGACATGCAAACCAGATTGATTGCTTTAAGGACCAGCAGAAAGCTCACCTCTTTGGTAAAGCCTTCCTTGATTGGATGTCTTGACAACCCTTTTTCCTGTGATCTTGGAGCACTTTGGGCAGATCTCTGTTAAGCTATTTATCAGATTGGTATTGTGAGTCATTCCCTATAGGAACGTATCCCCTTCTGACTATAGAATCCTATGTATACATGTGTGTGTGTTTGTGGGAGACAGTGGGTTAGAGATTTTGTCTTATTTATCTCTGTGTCCAAGAGCTAAAATAATTCCTAGAATGTATTAAATCAATAAATCAGTAAATGAAAAATGAATCAATGCTTGTCTGCTTTTTTAATGTTTATTTCTTTTTGATAGAGAGTATGCACTCACATGTGAGTGAGCAGGGGCAGGGCAGGGGGTGGGCAGAGGATCCAAAGCAGGTGCTGGGAAGAAGTGGGCTCTGTGCTGACAGCAGCAAGCCCCATGTGGGGCTGGAACTCAGGAATCAATCTGGAACTACTCACAAATATGAGATCATGACCCGAGTCAAAGTCGGTTGCTCAACCCACTGAGCCACCCAGTTACCCCAATGCTTGTCCACTTTGACTAGACAAAACAGTTCAAAGTTGTTTTTATGATCATTGCTTTTTTATTAACTTAGTAGATTAAATTAGAATGGTTGTTTTGCTTAACAGTGTTTGCAGTCTTCACAATTGGTGTGGCTTTGGTGTGGTTCTTAAAGAAGATAAGAACATGGCCAAAGTGAGGCTTCTTACGTGATCGTAGATATAATATCTCAAAGCCAAGGGTGGATATCAGAGCACAAAGATAGAATCTATCAAGCTGTAATCTCAGATTCAAGGACAAATATCATACCATCTATACTCTACTTGCTAGTGTCATCAGAAACTTTTCAGGTTCCTTTATTAGGAATAATAGGCACCATACCATTGTGAAGAAATTACATCTGATTTTTACTTTTTCTCATTTTTAGAAATTTTCCCAAGGTTAGTTTGAGTAACTGATCTAATAATAGAGATCTTGATAGCTGGAGTAAAACCTTGCATTTTACCCAGCTTTTCGATATGTCATACCTTCCTTTCAGCATAGATGATTCATGAACCGCGCACAGTGAAGAAATGCAGGGCAGGTGTTAAATGGGAACCAACATTTATTGATGGACTATGACATGCTTGGCACTATACTATGCAATTTATATTGGTTGTTTTTTCTGAAATGGCCTTTAATTGAGGGAAAATTGGATTAGCTGGCTGAAATCACTCACTTGAACTATCCACATGGCTACTGGTCATTGGTTGCTTGCTGACTTGAGGCTAAGAAACTCCTCCTCCTCTTTCATGTTTATCTTCATGATTTAACATCATACTCA
Source organism: Prionailurus bengalensis (assembly GCF_016509475.1). Lineage (NCBI taxonomy): Eukaryota > Metazoa > Chordata > Mammalia > Carnivora > Felidae > Prionailurus > Prionailurus bengalensis. The sequence continues at coordinate 125,365,340 of NC_057348.1, forward strand.
AAAGTAGTGTCAGAGAGCTTAGCCGCCAAACAAGGCCCACAGAGGATGCTGGGATCACAACCATATTTACCGTTCAAAAATGAAAGGACTTCAGAGAATTCCTTGGTGGACAAGACCTAGGGAAAACCTCTTGGGCCCAGTTTTTGCTTTTGTTCAAGTCACAGATCTCCTGATCTTTAAGATAAAGGACACAGATAGATTCCTCGTCTGTCTCCTCACTCTCCTCAAGCAGGCTGTAGCCCTCTTGCTTCTTGTTAGTAGCTTTTTTGGTAGGAGTTCATTTGACCAGATGTAATAAATGTGGCCTAGGAGGGGACTAAAGTGTGATTTACTCTGGGACAACTCCATAGTCTGGAAGCCTTCCTGAACCCAGTACACCTACCAGAACTGCACCAAAGCCTGCCCCTGTCTTGTGGTTTGCAGGCACCATTGGGTGGCTGGGTTCCCTAGGATGCTGCTTTAGGGCAGTCTGTGCTTGTGGGAGCAGATAAGAAGTGAGCTTAGAGGGGCCTTTTATCAGCTGCCATGTTCACAGAGGCCAGATGATCTTCAAGGAGTTGCTTAGAGATTTAAAGCACTGATGTGACAAGGATGCTTTGATTCCAATGTTCCAGCCATCTCCCTGCAGCCAGTGTTTATGTAAACTTGAAAAAACCTGCCACTACTGTTCATCACCCTCGTTTTTCAACCTTAATGGTAATTACATTCCACGGACCAGGAAAGATGTAGCATCCTTCAAGTCTGGGTTGGAGTCTCCCTTCCACGTGGTGGTGGAATGTTGTAGTCCAGCTTCTGGAGGCATGGGCAGAGCAGGCTGCTGGGGACAAGGGAGGCTGCTCTCCAGCGGAGGTTTGAAATCAGTCTCCAGAAGGCTTTAGCGTGTTGATTGATTATTATTATATATGCAAAGTTCTCACTTAAGAGACTTGAAGTCTCTTTTTGCTTTCATGTATGAATCAAAATTCAAGAACTAGAAGTTGTGGCTTTGTACCTGCACTCTCTAAGCCTGTGATCTCTTTCTCAGGCCCTCAGTTTTCTGAGTCCCCTTCCTCCCTTTCCCTCTCAAATTCAGTTCTTGCCTTCTCTCTTCAATGGCCCTTCTTTCAATAGCAAAGATGGGGCTTTGAGAAGGAGAGAGGCCTGTTCCATCAGTTCAAAACCCCAAATCAAGACAATATGAGGGAACATTAAGAATTGAGACACCCCCCCCCCCCCGCCCCCAATCAAGGGCATATGCTTGCCCTTTGGTTTGTTTTACGTACCTCTTCCTTGTCTTCCACCTCTAAGATACCTTAGATGTCCCTCCCGTCATCATTTTTCTTCCTCAATCTGTCTTCATTCCCATATCTACTGTCCTATGAAAGCAAAGGGAAAACAAATGACTTTGTATAGGGGATAGAGTTGTGTATGAGAATGTTAAGTTTTCTGTCTCTTCTTCACTCCCTTTCCCTAATCAAGGCCTGAAGGATGTAATTGGTGCATGCCAGTGGACCATACCTTAGGTCTTGACCATCCCAGCCACCTCTAGGGCAATTCTCTAATCTCTGTTTGGCACTCTCGGTGCCACTGAGCCCTAGCCCCGGAATGGTGCCATGGCGAGCCCTGCCTTTAGGCTGATCACTGGAATGGTGCCAGGGACTGTGAACACAACCACCCAGATGAAAGGAATTCAGATCCTGTCCCTGGAATCCAGAGCCAGGATCCTGATGGAGCCTTTTTCTTCCTCTCAAAGGCCCAGCCACTGGCAGACTTCTTTTCCATCTGTCCAGGAAAGCCAGCTTTCAACAAATACAGTTTTCAGAGCTTTTATCCTGCTCTTGCATCCAAGAGTTGGCCCAGAGCACAGCTCTTGGCTTTTCTCAAAACCAGCTCTGCTTGATATGAACTCCATTGGGTTTAGTACACGGATACTGGCACTTTTCAACTTGCCTATCTTAAGTAGAAATACAGGGCCAAATGCAGGTTTTGTGAGGCTTGAAAGCTTGTACAATTTTTAAGGGCTGTCTTTAGGAAAAAATTATATAATATTACAAAAACAAAATTAAGTACTCAACTTCCTCTTGGGCATATCCCCAAAATGACCATGACATTTCAAAACCACCAACCGGATGGGAGGTGTAATGAAGTAGAAGATGGAGTGGAAAGAGACAGCAGTCTTGCAAATTGGGTTAAAATGTCTTACTTTGGCAACTTCAAAAACAATCAAGTAACATATGACCATATGAGCACATTACTGGTGATCGTCTAAGGCGTAGGAAGGAGACTGTGCAAGCGGGGAGCTCTGCGGGACGTGTTTCATTAGCTTCACTGTAAATTTACCTCTGTAGGAATGCTTTCCTCTTAAAAAAATGAAAACACAGCCTTCCTTTTCCCCAAACCACAGATTTTATGTTTCTAAGAATGTTTTTCAAACGATCTTTGCACAATTTGACGATGACTCAAGAGCCTGAAAGCATTCATGTTTTATCCCAATAATTCTACTTCTGGCAATCTGGTCTGAGGAAAAGCATCTAGATTATGGAAGAGCTTTATGCACAAAGACATCTGCGGCAGCATTATATATAAAAATGAAACCTTGGGTAAGTTTTAATGACCAGCAACATGGGAATGACTAAGGGAAATGTGATATATTCACCTAGTAAAATATTATGTCATTAACACCAATGATTTTTTTTTCCAAATCCTTGTAGTAATCTGGGAAAATGCTAATATACTGTTATCAGAAAATAGCAACACACAAAAGTTATATAAACTATAACATATAAATAACAATTGATAACATTGCCTTTGAGGTTTTAGCCCTTTGCTAGTATTCTTGAATTATACATATCTTCTTAGGTGAGGAAAAGAAAGTTCTGAATCCCTTGGATCTTTGGAATTTCCGAAGTTGGGGACTAACATTGATCACACTAGAAGAAAGGCTCATTTTTTTTTAAGTTCATTGATTTTTGAGAGAGAGAGAGAGACAGGGCATGAGGGGGTTGGCAGAGAGAGAGGGAGACACAGGATCTGAAGCAGGCTCCAGGCTCTGAGCTGTGAGCACAGAGCCTGACACGAGGCTAGAACCCAGGAACTTCAAGATCATGTCCTGAGCCGAAGTGGAACACTTAACCGACTGAGCCACACAGGCACCCCGAGAAAGACTCATTTTAAAATATCTTCTGATTTCATATTATTTTTTAAAGATAATTCTTGATATTGATGGCAATAAGATGAAATCAATCAACACTTTTATTTATTGTAGATAGAACAATAATAAATGAATACAACTTTTTTGGAAATCACTTTGGCAATACTAATCAAAAGCCTTAAAAATGCATTCATACGCTTTGACACAGTGATCCCAATTCTGAGCATTGTACTCCAAGGAAATTACCAGAAATATAAAGGTATTATGTACAAAGATGCCAACTGCAATAAAATATATTATAGAGAAACATTACTAACAACTTAAAGATCCAAAAATAAAGAAATTCTTTTTAAAAATCACTGCATTTCATAATGGCATATTAGCTATTGGAACGGTGAAATTAGGTGACGAAGAAGAAGGATAAAAACAAAGATAAGGGCATACAATGGAACTATTAACGAGGTTAACACAAAGCTGCATATTGAAGAATGTATTTTGTTAACAAACTATAATATATACCAGTCACTGTTCTTGGTAACAATCCTATGAGGTTTGTTTTATAATCATTTCCATTTATGGCTGAGGAAGAGCACCGTTGGTGGAGCCACAGTTCTCATTCAGCGGTCTAGTTCCAGAAGTCTCTGCTTTTATCCTCTATGCTGCGCTACCTCAAATTTAGACCTCAGCTTTCTGGTAACCAACATGAAAATGGAAACTAGATTAGTTAGTTCAACATTAGTAACAGGACAATAAAACAATTTAGCATATGCTACTGCTGAAACTAAGACCGGCAAAAAAATTTTTTTTCTTCTGAAATGAATGCGGTGTTGCTTAATGAACACCACCCTTGAAGGAGAGACCACACCACACTTGATGCCAATTTTGACACCCTCTCCTCATTATAGGCTGAGCCTATGACGTTGCACACCAAAGGATACTTCAGTAAGAGTGGTTCTATAGGGATGGGGGGGGGGGGCAAGAGTGCTACATAGTAATGCTCAAATGCTTTCTTTAATGAGATGACTTAATTCAAAGATCAAGAATATTCAAAAGAATAAATACAGTGCAGATTCTTCATGGATTCGTTCTTTAAAAAAGGTTTCTCTTAGCCAACCTTTTGGATAGAGGTTAAGACACTGCTTTAGGATATCCCCACAATTCTCTGTAGTTATACAAAATAGGCATATTAGCTAATTAAAGAAGGGAGGTAAAGAAACACAGCGGTTCAGGTGTTCCAACCCTCAGCCCAGAATTTTGCACCATAGAGTATTAGTGAAATCAGGTACAGTCTTGTGTCCCTTACCTTCTATGTCCCACGAGGGCTGTGCAAGTTGCAAGTAAGCTGCGGGGGCAGACCAGAGGCTGTGTGACAGGCTGAGAAACTTCCTTCTCTCTCAGTCTCTGGGCATGAGAATGCATTTGTCAACGCATGAAAAATATAAGGTAAAAATTTCAATAGGATTTTTACGACAGATATTTATCCTATCTCCATACCTCTTCCCTATATATAATGGTGAAAAAGGAAAAGAAAAGAAAAAAACAAAGCCAAGGGTGATTGCACCTAATTCCTGCTAGACACAACATCAAAACCAGTTCGTCCCTCTTCTCCCCCATCCCAAGCGGTAGGAATAAGCCAAGGTCAGAGCAATGGTATGCTTCTGAGTGATTGTCCAACAATGTCCTGTCTTTCTCAGCCAGTCTCCCAGAGAGTCATAGCAAAAACAAACATGCAGGAGAGAGCCGGAATCCTTGTTTATGGTTTTTATTTCTTCAAGAAAAAGGGCAGGACAACTGATGGGCTAGCTCCAGATATGGTGCACAGCCCAAGAAGCAGTGAATGAGTAGCCATTTCCACCTCAGCAGTCTTGGGCTTTGTTCTGGGGGCTGTCAGCAAAAAATGCCACCCTCTGTTCTGTTCATTAAGGCATCCAACACTTATTATGGATATGATATGTGCTTATTTTTGTCTTATTTTGGGATGCTTCCCACTCCCTGCCAAACCTCATTGTTACAGTGTCCCATCTGTGAGGTCTGAGTTACTGTCATTAACTGGGACCTAATCTGTGTTAACTTGTCATGGAAATTTTATTGGAACCACTGAATAAATATACACATAAGGAATTATGGCTACCTGCAGGGGACTAATCTGTCTTTTCAGAGTACACTACTATACAAACTCTGCCTTTCACACTTGTGTATTAAGTGCAGCAGGGAGCAGATTTCATTCCCCTAAGGAAAGGACCTCATTCCTTTCCGTAGACTTGGGTCTTTTGAGGTGCTTCCCCACAAACGCAGCCTTTTCTCTCTACACAGAAGTACACACATCCATATGCTTGCTAGACACTCAGTCTTTCCTCCTGACCAGAGCTTTTCATCTTGACCCTTCACCCCCACCCCATCTCCATTTTTCCTGATAAGAGTCTGGGCCCCTGATCACACCCCCAAACTGTCTCTTGTGACCCAAGCCATTTTTGCAGCTCTACTCCCAGCTCATTTATCTGAGAAGCAAACAGTGTTTAGCTACCAGTGGATAATGATGGTTTAAGAAAGTGCTTCTCAAATTTTATTATATATAAAGGTCACTTAGGATGTTTGTTTTAAAAAGGTAAATTTCTAGGCCTTTGTCCACAGAGATTGTGATTTTGTAAATCTATTCCCCATTTTGTTTGTTGTTGATTTAAATCAAAATAATGCAAGTGTACGGTTGAAAAATTGGATAATATGGAGGTGCTCTGCTTGTAATAATGACAGTCTAGATTTAGAATGACCTTTTCACTGAGGACATCTAGATAAAAACTAGGCAAGATTTTTTCCTTAATTTTTTTTAACGTTTATTCATTTTTGAGAGACAGAGAGAGAGAGACAGAGCATGAGTGGGGAAGGGGCAGAGAGAGGGAGACATAGAATCTGAAGCAGGCTCCAGGCTCTGAGCTGTCAGCACAGAGCCCAACGCAAGGCTCAAACTCACAAACTGCAAGATCATGACCTAAACCGAAGTCCAATGCTCAAACAACTGAGCCAGCCAGGCGCCCCTAGGCAAGATGTTTTCAAAAAATAGTTGAATGCTTCAGTGGATAATTCCAGAGCTAGATGCTGGAGGAAGGAAACTCAGAGAGGTGACCAGTTCCTATGAGTATTTTGCAGATTCAGAGAGGGAGCTCAAAGTTGTCAAACTTAGTAGAACTTTGACAGAGTCATAGACTATAAATACTACATATTTATATATGAATATTATAAATACTAAATTTGTATATATATAATATATGTATATATGTATTATGTTATATGTTATATATATGTGTGTGTGTATGTATATATATGTGTGTGTGTGTGTGTGTATATATATGTATATATATTTCAAAAGTTGCATAGTCCTATATGACTTTATAAATAAAGATAGTTATTTTTGACAATGGTATGTTAGGGGTGGGTTTTTTCATTCATTCAATTTTGTATTTTGTAGATCTTTTCAATCTGAAATTTACTTGTATATTTAGCTTTGTAAAGTGCTGGTTTTCTTTTTTCATTAATAATTGCTTTCTCTGCATTTATTTGTTGTCTTTTATTTTGCACTTCTCTTAATGGGATGTTGGATCTCCCGGCCTGATACTCTGTGTCTCTTATCTTTATTACTCATATTTTTCATCCCTTGGCCACTTTACTTTTATGCTCTGACAGATTTTCTAGACTTCTCCCTCAATGCTTCTATTGCATTTTTATATCACCTATCATATTTTTAATTTTTGAAACTACTTTCTTGTACCCTGATAATTCCTTTGTATAGTTTCCTATTTCTTTTTTAATTATCTTATTTGAATTCAAGTTAGCTATCATACAGCGCAATATTGGTCTCAAGAGCATAGATTCCTGTTCCTGGATTTGTGGATTAAATAGCTCCTCAAATCTCACTGAGCCTATTAATTAGATTTTTTTTTTTAAATCACTGAACTTGAATTATGTTCACGTTCGAGTTCTCTTGGACTTTCTCTTTCAAACTGCTGTTTTTCCTAAAGTGTCTGATACCTTATAATGTTTGTTGATATTTAAGAGTGTGGACTAAGAAAAAAAGAGTGTGGACTAGGAAGATAAACCAGGAATTCTCTGTACATTGGTGTGGGCTTGTTCTTGGCAGCCATCTCTAACACGAGCAGGTAGAGAACTATTATTCTGAAGGCCCTCCAAAAACCAGGATGAAGACGTCTTTACTTTTAGGCATTCACACCTTCGGTAGTTGCCTTACTTCACTCCAGGTATATTGTAACTTCTTTATTTTCTTTTTCTTCCCTCCCTCTCCTTTCCTTTTCTTCTCCCTTTCCTTCTTCCCTTCCTTCTTTCCCTCCTTTATTCCCTTCCTTCCTTCCTTAAAAATGCCCATGTTTTTTTGGCTGGGGGTAAATGCTTGCCTGCTTGAGCTTTGTATAAGGATGGAGGTATTTAATATTTTGTATATAGTCTTTTCACTTATTTTTAGACCTTCTTTTTATTTCTCTCATATGTGTTCACTCTGAGTCAAGAGGTTCTATGGCTCTGCTGCTTTTGGATTCCACAGCTTCCTCAATGCTGCTGTTTTCCCTGTTTTGCTTCAAGCCACAGATGCTTCTGCATCTACCTTCTATCGTCTGGAAATTTGTTATGATCTCTTGTCTGTTGATGAGTAACTTTCTAGTCATTTGCTGTTACAGGGTTACTTGTGCCTTTTTGTTGCCTTAATGTCATCTTTCTGACAGCTCGGGAGATGGAGAGTCTAACATGTGGATTTAGTCTGTCATCTTGAAGCTGAGTCCCTTAATGTTAGAGGAGTCTTAAATTCCATGGAAGATGTTTGATTTAAGCCCAGTTTTGAAAAGTAAGTCAAATTTGTATAGACACAGATGATTGTCGCAGATCACCTAGAGGACACATGTGAGTGGCAGAGTGGAGATGGGCATAGTCATGTTAGGTTTGAAAAATGAGTACCTTAGCCTAACAATCCTAGTGTTTCAGGGGGAGGGTCACACGAAACAAGATGTGAAAAGTAATCTGGATTGAGAGCTTTTAGTTCTTTGTGGAAAACTTTGGCTTTTGTGAACAGAGGAGAAAAGCAATGAAATCAATATTTTACAAAGATTCATTTGGCAGCACATGAAATATGCTTCGGAGGGGAGATAGACTGGAGGCAGAGGGCCAGTTAAGAAATAGCAGTAATCACCCATTTGTGAAATGATGGATGACGGCAGCAGAAATGGAAAAGTAGGAAGAGATGTGGGCAGATTAAGAATAAGAACCTCTAGTACTTAATGACCGATTGAATATGGAGGATCAGACACATTTTAGATCATTGTATATAGAAGATCAGTAAGTTTTCAGGACTAGATAATTATAGAGAATTACTGGATTGATGTGGATCGGGAAATTCGTAGGCACCAATCACACTTCTACCTCCTCTCTCTGCCAGAGTAGGTTATTCACAGTGAAATTCTTGTTTCCCAGCCTAGGTTTTTGACAGATGGTAGCAGCAGCTATAGTGGTGATCGTGGTACGGGGTTGTAATGTTGAAAGGGGTCATTGTGGCAGGGTAGCAGCAACGGAGGGGTGGCAATACTGATTGTTATGGTAAGGTTTCATACCAGGAGGCACATCTTACCTATGCAACTACAGCTTTAAGTCTTGAGCTTACTCTTGTTCACACGTATCATGAATTTAGGAGAACAGGTGAAGACTTGGTTGTCCACAGAGCTAGGCAACCCTGTAGCCACAGTTCATTAGACTCGAAGTGGACATCAACTTCAGGGGAACAATTCTTAGGTTCCATTGAACTAAGAAGACTTTCAACCTCTAGAATTTAACAGACTCGGAAATAGTAGCTGTAAGAGGCAGACCTTTGAACTGAAAAGGTTTGTGGCGTCGGAGCCTGAGTCATCACCACGGCAATGAAATGCTGCATACAGTTAAGGTTAAGAGAGAGTTCATAGGTTATGCATAAGCAGAAAAGGGCAATTTGCTGAGAGAGGCAGGAAGTGAGGGACAGAGCAGCAGCCTCCTTCCTAGCTGATAAGGCCCAGGCCGCATGGGTTCCCAAAGAGACCATCCAAGTCCATTCTGATCTTAGATGGTCATGAAATTGCCGTTGTATTCTTTCCATAAACTTTCCTTTTATTGGAATTACTTTGTGTAGGCTTCTGTTTCTTGCAACCAAATAACAGGGACTAAGAACTTCATGAAGTAAATTGCTTATTTTCCATGTTGCTTACAGACTTCTTCAAAGTCACCAGTCCCTAGATGCCGCTATTAGACGCTTTTGTGTTTGGGTCACTCAGCCATCTTCTGGGAGCTTACCAGGGACAGATCATGAACCTAAGAATTACGTTTAATATCAGGTCCATTCCACACAGGCTCTAGGCTTTAGTTAATATAAGCTATTACTTAACAGTGCCCCTTAATATTTCAAAATGAGAGTTTCTCACCCTGTGGGATATCGATTCCTGTTTCTCCAAAGGCAGGAATGTCTCTAGATTCTGTCTCCTGTATTCTGTCACTGTGCTGCTGTTTCTCTGGTTTGCATTCTCTTGACTTACACCTTGAGCCTCCTTCTCTGGCTTCCCCTTTAGATCCTGAACCTGGACTCTCCATCTACTTTGGTTTTGGCTCACTCATAAGATTCTGATTCTGGTGTTTTTCAAGTGCACAGCTGACTAACATGCTGTACTTAGGCATGATGCCCCACACTTCTGCCAGATTTGTAAGAGAGACACGGAGGGGAAGAATCTTGATCTGCTGAGTACCCTGCATGTGTCCAGTATTCTATCACCTGGGAGGTTAGCACTACTGCTTTCTTTTATAGGTGTTAAACCTGAAGCCCAGAGTGTCGAAAGTGACTTCCCAAGTTTATATGGTGAATGAGTGGCAGATCTAGGGAATGAACCCAAGTGTGTTTGACTTCACTTTTTTCCTTTTAAACTGTGCTGACTTGTCAAAGATGGAATAAAACCAAGACATGTTAAGCACCACGGCAGTGACCTTTAGGGGCTACACAACATCCATTTTCCCTTTCTTTCTAAACAGCAAAAACCATAGTTTTATTTCATATGAAAATTTGTCCCTCCCCCACCAAGTCTCCATATTCTAGGCTTCCCGAAGCAAGATATGGCCACGTGAAAGCTGGTATGATGAAAGTGGATGGGCCTTGTGGGGTTTCCAGGAACACTGCTTAAAGCTTGAAGCTGATCTTGCTGGGAGGTTCTTCCTTCTTCTTGCTGCTCAGACACGAGTGGAGCTCTGATAACCACCTTGGGTGTGAGGAGATCCTGAAGACAGAATCCATATTCTAAGGTAATGGAGCCTTTGTCCCTGAAGGCCGCAGTGCTGCAGTATCAGTTCTAGAATGCCTACCTCTGGACTTTTATGCAGAAGAGATGTAAACATCTATTTTGAGTTACTTTTAATTGCAATAAGATACAATCACCTCCCCTACATGAAACACTGTGCTGGCACTTGGACGTTTGGTTGCCCCTCTTTCAGATGAGGCCTTACGTTTCAGAAAGCTTAGGTAATTAACTAGGATCACACAGCTACTTAAGCAGCATGTCTTGACATTAGAGCATCTTGCTCCAACAAAATAAAAATCTAAATTCCTTAGCATGGTGTACAAAACACCCATGATCTAACTATTCTTATCTCTTGAGTCTTACATTTTGTTTTATATGCTTTTGAAAATGCTATACCCTCTGCCTCGAATTATCGGCCCCTACTTTTCCTTTTGAAAATACCCACCTATCCTTTAAGACCCACTGAAGATACTTTCTCCTCCGAAGTTTTCCTAAACAGCTCTCATGAAATAGGTCTTCCTTCTGTGTTCCTGTTTCTCCCTGATGTACCTTAGTAAGACATTGTGGTGCATACAGCTTGGTAACTGGTTCAAAAACGTTTTTGAGTATAGTTGACACACAACGTTACATTAGCTTGAGGTGTGCAACAAACATAGTGAATCAACCTCTCTCTTATGTTGTGCTCTGCTTTGCACAAGCATACTGCCATCTGTCAGCATACACTGCTATTATAATACTATTGACTATATTCCCTGTGCCGTGACTTTTATTCCTATGACTAGAAGCCTGTTTTGCCCAAGTCTCACCCACGCTCCCCTCTGGCAGCCATCAGTGTGTTTCTTGTATTTATAGGCCTGATTCTGCTTTTCGTTTGTTCATTTGTCTTTGTTTCTTTTTAGATTCCACATTGGTTGTAAAAAATTGTAAAATACATGGTACTTGTCTTTCTCAGTCTGACTTATTTCACTTAGCATAATATCCTCTAGGTCTCTTCATGTTGGCACAAATGGCACTATCTCATCCTTTTTATTGGCTGCGTAATATTCCTGTGTTTGTGTGTAGCATGTCTTCCTTACTTATTCATCTATCAATGGCCACATAGGTTGCTTCCATATCTTGGCTATTATGAATAATGCTGCAATAAACATAGAGAGGCATATATTTTTTTTTGAGTTAGTGTTTTCATTTTCTTTGGGTAAATACCCAGTGGTGGGATTACTGGATCATGTGGTAGTTCTATTTTTAACTTTTTGAGGAACCTCTATACTGTTTTCCAGAGTAGCTGGACCAGTTTATGCTCCCACCAACAGTGCGTGAAGGTTCCTTTTTCTCCACCTTGCCAATACTTGTTATTTTTTGTCTTTTTGATTTTAGCCATTCTGACTGGTGTAAGGTGATATCTCATTGTGGTTTTGATTTGGTGATGATTAGTGATGTTGAGTATCTTTTCATGCATCTGCTGGCCATCTGTATGTCTTCTGTGGAAAAATGTCTATTCAGGTTCTCTGCCCATGCTTTAATACATTTTTTGTTTTGTTTTGTTTTTCAGTGTTGAGTTGTATCTGTTCCTTTTCTATTTTGGATCAAACCCCTTGTCAGATACATCATTTGCAAATATCTCCTCCCATTCAATAGGTTGCTTTTTTGTTTTGTTGACGATTTCCTTTGCTGTGCAAAAGCTTTTCGTTTTGATATAGTCCCAAGAGTTTATTTTTGCTTTTGTTTCCCTTGTGTGAGGAGACATATCTGGAAAAATGTTGCTGTGGCCAATGTCTGAAAATTTACCGCCTGTGTTCTCTTCTAGGATTTTTGTTGTTTCAGGTCTCACATTTAGGTCTTTAATCCATTTTGGTTTATTTTTGTGTGTGGTATTTAGCGTGGTATTTGTTTACATATCTGACTCCCCTCTAAAATATCAGCTTCCATCTCTGTATTCTCAGTACTAGTTCATTGCCTGGCACACACACACACACACACACACACACACACACACCAGTATTTTTTAATGTCGGACTGCCTGAATGAATAAAAGGCAATCAAGTTGAATGGTATGTTTTAGTAAACTTCAGGGGATAAACAGCACATAATGAGGCTTATCTCTGGGTGTGTCTCCTAAGCTACCCGGGAAGCCTGTGGGAACATGTCCCAGGAGGGTTACTTTAAACAGAGATCCAAAAGAGCCCATGTCTTCATGGAGACCCTTCAATTCACTCTTTACTCCCATTCCATAACCCCTGCATCTAAGGAAGACTGGGGCATATTTCCAACTCAAAATATCGTTTTGTGAGGGAATGTGACTGAAAAGATGATAAAGGTAGATCTGATTCTTGCTTTAATCCTTTAATCCTTAAATTGAATCAGTTCTGACACAGCATCCTTTTTCAAGATTTTGAAAACTTTGAATCCATTTTAAACTAGATTGTGATCGACAAACCCACTGGAACATTAGCGAACAGTTAAATACTAATTAGCCAAGTCCCTGCTAATCTCTCAGCTGTCAAAGGCAGAGATAGAAACAAAAGCTTAAATTAAACCTGAGTTGGTCCCAGAGGAGGGAGAGGTCAGAGGGGAGTGTTCAGTCAACTGTGAGATTTTGTGAAGGAAGTCCCAAGTAATAATCATAAAAACATGCAAATGTCCCTTCACTCATTTAAAAAGACATTATATTGACACGAAAACTCCTTTTGTCCTATTACTCTCCAATCTGCCCCATCATTTAAATATTGCCCATTATTTTTAAGATAAAGTTCAAATTTTTTCCCCTCACTTTCTGTCTCCTAAGATTTCCTGTTGTATTTGTCACTTCCTCCTCCTGGTCTTTCTGCTTACAAGCTAAACGTGCCTCTAGGAGCATAAAGCTTTGGAAGATAGTGAGTGGCAAGGTACGAGATGGGACAGAGATATTGTGGTTGTGATTGTAAGTGGTGGTGGGGGGGGACGTTGTTGGAGAAAAAAAGTGGAAAAAGTTGCTTCCTGAGGACCCAGATTGGTCTACACTGAAAGACTTCACTTCCACCACTGTGGGCTAGTTCTCTGTTTACACTTCACTGCCCTGCAAAATTTCTCCTAATTGTCTTTCAAAATTTGAGCAACTGTAACCCAGTATTTTAGCTCAAGTCCCCTATTCTAGCAAAGCCCTGTGAAAACCCATCCTTTAAATAATCCTTTGCAGTGAGAGGCTTTTCTTTCACTCCTTAGTATGCAGGTGGATTGGGTGGGGGAGTGCCCATAGTTTCACATAATTCTCACAGGTATTTAAGACACCCCTAAAGATTAAGAAGCATCAAGTTGGAGGAGATTGGTATGAAAGATTAAAACAGAATTTCTTAAATTGTGGTCTGCAGACCACTGATGTTAGGATCAACTGGAGGCTTGTTTTTAATATCGATTCTTGGATCACAACCCCAAGCTCTTGAATTAGAAAGTCCTGGCTGGGAACCCCAGAATCTTCATTTAAAAGTCCTCCCTGAGGATGTAGGTTAAAATTTGAGAACCACAGGCTCTAATTGGATCTAAGTTCATGTTCTGCAGTATTTTACTATTTGTGGTTCTTTTATAATTACCCATTTTCCTGACTTCTACTAGTTTGCTCCTTGGGTTTTTCTGAAAGACACTCAAAACATCAGAAATAATTGTAAGTTTTCCTCCTCCTTTCAATTTTCTTTTTTCCCTCCTCTTATTGCACTGGCTATGTTGTAGAATAGGGGTTAGCAAACTATGGCCCACAGTCCTAATCTGGCCACCACCTATGACCCGCAAGTTAGGAAGGGTTTTTACATTTCAAAACGATTTTAAATAAATACCTATATAAAATCCTCCATGTTGCTTCTGGCCAGCAAAGCCTAAAATATTTACTATTTGGCCCTCTACTAAAAAAGTTTGATGACCCCTTCTGTAGACTCTGAAACACATTATCCAGACCCCACTGCAAGGAAGTGCAGCCTCCCCAGCCACACAGGGTGGGCAGCAAAGAGCCTCCAGCTTGCAGCTCCTCCAAGGCTGGTCTCAGCTGCAGGGAACCAGCTTACAAGGAGAAAAACCCTCTGGGGAAGCTCATAATAGATAGTCAATTGAGATGGGGTATAAAGGTCCATTTCAACTCATGAGCCTGGGAACTCCCTCCAGGCTAGTCTGACTCTGTTGGACTACATAACCTTGTACTTCCTCCTTTGCACTGTCCCCCTTCCTCCCCGCTCCCTTCACAGGTATTGACCCCTTTAAATATCTTGCACATGTGCTGCCTCAGCATCTGCTTCCAGAGGACTCCACCTTTAACAGGTTATAATTTTGCGTACAACGTTAGTAATATTGGTAATAATGAGCACTACTGTTTGATTTCTAACTTTGAGAGAACTGTCTCTTGTTCATTGTTATATAAAAAGTTTGGTATAGATTTCAGTGGATATTCTTTATCTCTTTGAAGAAGTCTATTACTAGTTTTAAAAATTATATTTATTACAAGTTTTGTTAGGAAGGAGTTTTAAGTTTTATCATATATTTGGAGCATTTTCCACTTTTTTCTGTTAATATAATGGACTACATTTAGAGATGAAAAAATTTAATGTGTATTTAGTTTTGAGAGAGAGGACTACATTTAGAGATTTTGAAAAAATTTTTTAATGTTTATTTATTTTTGAGAAAGAGAGAGACTGAGCACGAGCAGGAGAGGGCAGAGAGAGAGGGAGACACAGAATCTGAAGCAGGCTCCAGGCTCTGAGCTATCAGCACAGAGCCCGACGTGGGGCTCGAACCCACAAGCCATGAGATTATGACCTGAGCTGAATTCAGATGCTTAACTGACTGAGCCACCCAAGTGCTCCAATTTAGAGATGTTTTAACACTGAAATATTCTTGTACTCTAGACTAAACATGGGTAATAATAGGTAAATTTTATTTATTTGCATAATATTTGTTCATCTTTTAATTTTTAACATTTACAAAAATGAATAATACTATAAAATTAATTCTTTTTATGGAGTACAGTCCTCTAAATTTTAACTTACATGTAGATTTGCATAACCATCATCACAATCAAGATACAGAATAGTTATATCATTTAAAAAAAATTTCCTCATATTCTCCTTTGTAGCCCAACTCTAGCCACGTCCCTAACCCCTGGTTATCACTGACTTTTCTAGTGCCATATAAATGAAATCATACAGTATGTAACCTTTTGAGATTGGTTTCTTTAACTCAGCATTATTCCTTTGATATTTTTCCAAGTTGTTGCATGCTCTTGTCTTTATAGTTTCCTTTCCTCTACTTGGCATCTCTATTTTAATTGCTACATTATCACATCTCAAAACTTTATAAGTTAATTTTGTTGTAATTCTTAAATGGTGTAATATGTCTTCAACCAATTATTTCCAAGAAAAATAATACATATGTCATATAGTTTTTTTAACTTTTGCCTCCCTGAAAATTTCTCTCTTGGTCATATGTGAAAGCCAACTTAGCTAGGTATAAAATTCTTAGGTTCTAATATATTTTTCTTCAAAAATCTATAGATGTGGCTTCATTGTTATCTAGAATTTACATAGAGAGATGTTTGAAGCTACCCTGATTTGTGTTCCATCGTAGGAAACTGGTTTCACTGCCTGCTAATAGAAATTTTGTAATTTATTTTTGTAATTCAAAGCTTCTGCCAAGAAGTGTAGGCAAATTTCCAATAATTTTTCCTTGGAACTTAGTGAGTGCATTTAGTCTTCAGGTCTTTCTTCAGCTCATAAAAGTTGTATTAGATGATATATTTGATTATTGCTTTATGTAATATTTCTAGTTATCTAATAGTTCTAGCATCACCCTTGTAAATACTATTATCCAAATGGTGATTTGCCATTCTCTGTTCTATGTATCTATTGACTTTCAGTGGTTTTCTTTTTTTTTTTTTCCTTTTTTTCCTACAGTCTATAAAACCTTCTTCTTTTGTTACCTTTTTTTTTTTTTTTGTAAGTAAGCTCCATGCCCAGTGTGAAGCCCAGCATGGGGCTTGAACTCACAACCCTGAGATCAAAACCTGATCTGAGATCAAGAGTTGGCCACTTAAACAACTAAGCCACACAGGCACATTGTTACTTTTAAATCTTATTCTCTTGATTTCAGGGTTTTTGCTCCTATTTATTGTGATTATTCCCTCTTGCATTCTTCTAAATATACCAATTAGTTTTCTGAAATTTTATTTTGAATCTTGTAGTACATATTTCATAGGTTTATGCTTTTCTTTTGAGTCTTTATTATATCGTTCTTTTTACTTTGCATTGCAGTACTTTTTTAAAAAATGTTGTTTTTCTTCTTTGTACTCAGTCATTGCCTAGAACAGGGCCTGGCATACAATAAAGGTTCAATGGACATTTGTTTCATGAACAACCCATATGTACGGTGAAATCTTTCTAAACAATGGGTGTGTGAATTGCTCTTGGCCCTGCTTTTACTCTGTTTATGAAATGGTCTAATTTCAGACCTACAGCTGTAGGCTAATTGATGTACACAGTTTCCAATCTAATTCCCAGACTTTCAACTAATGTGTGTCTCTTCAGTTAAGTTGATATGTCTCCCTGTGTCTGATGTCCACCTGTCTGGTATTCAACTGATAAAATGCATGAACAAGCATAATCCCCATGGCTACCAACTTTCTTCCTATGTCTGTGCATATCTATAAAGATTTCTTGTGGTGGTTACCCATCTCATGGACAATGAAATGAAAGTTTCCTACCATACTTTCTACCCACGTGTTACCTAGCATTTGTTCTTTGACTACAGGAAGATGTTAGAACAGAGAGGTTTGTAGGCATTTGTAGTCGAGCTGTGTTTAGTAATTGAAGGGAAGACCATGCCCCATTTTTTGGGTGGTATAGATGGAGTCTCTGAATCACTGGTGGTATAAAATGCAGTATGATTTTATCATTCGTATCTTTTAAAATTTAAATTAAAACAATTTAAATGCAAATTTGATTTTAATTAAAAATTTGAATTAAATTTTAATTTAATTAAATTCGTGTTTAATATATTGAGAAGTTAGACAATATTAAATACAGAGCTAGTAGCTAACACTCTTTTGAGCTTGAACTTCATTTCTAGCATATTTTAAAGTATTAGAGGGGCGCCTAGGCGGCTCAGTCAGTTGAGTGTGTGACTTTGGCTCAGGTCATGATCTCACAGTCTGTGAGTTCAAGCCCCATGTCAGGCTCTGTGCTGACAACTCAGAGCCTGGAGCCTGCTTCGGATTCTGTGTCTCCCTCTCTCTCTCTCTGCCTCTCCCTTGCTCATGCTCCTGTCTCTCTCTGTCTCTCAAAAATAAATAAACATTAAAAAAAATGGGAAAAAAGTATTAGGATTTATTTTAAAACCCAGCCAAAATTTAGGACAATTTATTTTGAATGAAGACACGTTGCTGTTCCTTCTTATCAAATACATCTCCTCCTACACATTCTTACACATAAATATGCCCAAACTAAATACCCACAGTGTATTCTCACTGCAGATGACAAAAGATTTTTAAAACAATTTATAAATATTTATTAAAGTAAAATAACTCTGTTGCCAAAAATGGCATCCTATCTAAGTATATTCATAACCGATGATCTCCAAAATCACTTTATGCTGACTCATATTTTCATTTTATTCCAATGCTGACATGTTCCTCTCTCCCAAATCACTTCAGAGTTATCAGCTTCTCCCTCATGAATTTCCAGTCCAATTAGCAAACCCTTATGTATCCTATTACACTATCTTTCACAGTGCAGTGCTTAGTTCCAAGTCCAGCGCAAGCTATTTCTAGTCTGTGGCTCTTCCCACAGGAATTTTTTGCAATTCTTTAATGTCAAAGAATTTATTTTCAAAATAAAAACTGATAAACAAGTTGTAGAAAAATGTGTATTTTCCTCCCAAGAAAGATTACTGCAAAATGTCAAAAAAAACCTCATTGACTTATTATTTACCATCTACAATGATCCTGTTTTACACATTGACCTCCACCACTCCTGGACTTCTTCCCTTAAGGACTGAGAAAACATAGTCAGGGAAACTCTATTAGCTACAGAACTAAAAGCAGGGAAATGCTGAATTAGAAAATTAGGAAGCCATAGACTGTATATATTGATGCATTTTTCATTTAAGGTATTTTAGCAGCCATCTTACTGATCAATTCTCTTCACCCTCTTTTGACATTTTTAAAAGCAGCTAACATGGTCTAAACCATTGCATTTACTGTTTTTGGATCTGCTGTTTGTCTTTGTTTGAACAATGGCTGTAATCATGTTTTCTCAGGTCTCTCAGAAGTTACACTAATAAGAAGTAGCAGACGGTCCGCTCCATGCATTCTAAAAGCAGATTTCTCATGTGGCAAGACAAAAAAGGAAAAAGAAATCATTTAACATAAAATAAGGCCCTCTATCTGAGACCCTGTGAGGTCATGTCTGTACAGCAGATTGGAGTCCTGCTTAAGTTTTTCTTATGGAGGCAGGAGTGATTTGGTGATGACATAAAGGGGCCCTAACAGGGGACTGTCAACTTTTTTCTTAGGTGCCAAGACTAGTTCAGAAAAACAAAAAATATTGTCCAATCATCTCCTCCCCTGGCTTGCCCAGGGCAGAAGTGGAGTTGAGGCTTGCCTAAGTCACCCTCTGTCTGCCTCCTCTAAAAATAAGTGTTGATGTGAAAATTAGGTCCCTCTAGCTCTTACCACCAGCACTGCCCTTACCCGTGTTCACTGGCAAAAGTACAAAGTTGGCCAAATGTGTTTCTTGAAAGTTTATTTCTAAGCTAAACCCAAGGTGCTATTGTGCTTACAGAACCATCAACTGTCTTATTGAATAAGTATCAAAAAATGTACAGGTGCATGTGTGTGATTGGAAAGAAAGGTTAATTTCAGAATTGGAAGAAGACTTTGTCAGAGGCAAATGTGTCTTTGTTTTGTGAATTGCCTTGGTGGGCCATTTTGTTGTATAAAGAGCTGGAGGGCTGAGTGAGACAGAGAGAAACAGGCTTCTCTCTGAAACTCCGATGTAACTGGTAGTCCTGTAGTCTGGCTGGCTACGCTAACATTCCAAGATTATTTTTGTAGTGTATCAGTCAGGGTTCAAAAGCAGATCCACTGAGTTAGAGAAGAGATTTATTAGAGTAATTAGGCATCACACAATTGTGGAAAGAATTGGGGAAGTGAAAATTCAAGGAGGAAGTTGAAGGATCAAAGAAAGAGTCACCAACCTGTCAGTCTCAGGGGTTGAGCACTTCCAGCCACCAAAGTGAACATGGGGAGGTCTGGGGAAAGCTGTGTCTTCACGTAGCTACTGCTTCTCAGCATCTCCTGCTAAATGTCTGTGGGTTCTGGGGGCTCGTGGTGACCCTGCGTCTGGCTGGCACCACACCTCATCATGACGACCTTAAGAGAATACAGGCTGCTGCTTCTTTTCCGCTTCCAAATATTGTCTGTCTGCCTCTTTTGGTTAATTCTAACTAAGAACAATACAGGGAAGGGGATTCTGGAAAACATAGTTCCCACTTCATCAAGCTGAAACAGTATAAACCACCACACTCAGGAAGTCTGGAGGAATCTAATGAAACGTTATTTAAATTAATAATATAATTTAGTAGCTAACAGGGAAACAAGACAATAACTTTCTAATAAAACAGTGATCAAGAGTTAGAAAATATAGCAGGAAAAAATCCCATGTGGCAACCCCAAATCTAAAACACTCAGGGATAACATGAACAAGAACTGGGTGGTGACTGTGTGTAATAAGCTTCATAATATTACTCAGGAACATAAAAGCAAATTTGGATAAATGGAAATATAAACAATGTTCTCGCACGGAAACTCAGTATTGCAGGGCTATTGGTTATTTCATTTATAAATGTGATATGATTCCAATCAAAATTCCAATAGCATTATTTTTTGGAACACATAAACTTATTTAAAATTCATTTGGAGGAATAAACGGGGGAGAATAACAGAAAATTTATTAAAGGAAGAATAATGAAGGAGGACTTGCCTTACCAAATACTGGGACACACTGTAAAGTTTAAATAAGTGCAACAACATAGTATTGGCACCTAAAGAGACAGCCATGCCAATCGCCGGAATGAATTGCTGAGATTTGATAAAGATGGCATTTCAAATCACTAGATAAAGAATATTCAGTAAATGATACTGGGGCAAATGGCTAACCAGTTGGAAAAAATGAAACTGGAGCTTAAGGAAAAATCTAACCAAAATAATTTTCAGATGACTGTAAGATGGAAAACACCAGAAAAAAGAAATATCATGAGTACAATTATATTTCATTTTGGGGTGGTGAAGGCCTTTTTAAACATGATGCTGTAGTCAGAAATCATAAGGGAAGATTATGGTATAATCATGGTATAAAAAATGGCATAAAAATTTTAAACCGTATAAGCAAAAAAAAAACAAAAACCCAAGAGCAAAATGATAAACTGCAAATTGCATTTGCAATATTTTTGACAAATGGTTAATGTTACTAATGTAGATCATTTTTAAACAAGTAAACAATAATATAGAAAAACAGTTAAAAGACATGTCAAGAAATCCCCTCCCCACAAAGTATAGCTAAGGGCAAAAAAAAAAAAAATCACATAAAGTCATAGTCATTAAGTAGTCAAGGAAATGAAAATTATAATGGTGTAACTTTTCCGCCATCAAATGGTCAAAGATAAAGGGAAAGATAACATCCACTGTCGGACTGTCCTATTGGGAAAATGAGTCTGCATCTACTGTAGACAGGGACACAAACTGTAAGGTGTGTGGAGAGTTCATCAGTAAGGGATATCAAAAGCCAGGGGTAGATATCACAAGTGTTTTTTTTTTTTAATGTTTATTTATTTTTGAAGGAGAGAGAGACAGAGCATGAATGGGGGAGGGGCAGAGAGACAGGGGGACACAGAATCCGAAGCAGGTTCCAGGCTCCAAGCTGTCAGCACAGAGCCCGACGCGGGGCTCGAACGCAACAAACTGCAAGATCACGACCTGAGCCGAAGTCGGTCGCCCAACCAACTGAGCCACCCAGGCGCCCCATCGCAAGTCTTGAAAATGTGCACACGTCCTGATCCAGCCCACTTCCTTCTGGTATTTTTTTTCCTAAGAATATTATCATGAATGTACGTCTTTAACTACAAAAATGCTCATCACAGCTTTGTTCAAAATAAGTGCCCATCGTATGAAGTTTGGTGAAGTAAAACATGATACATATATTGATAATATCATGTAATCATTAAAGGGTTGTTCTCATGCATGGGAAGTTGTCCACAATGTGCAATGTGATTAGTGAAAACTCAGTTTATGAAACAATGCCATCAGTCATTTATAGTCTGCTGAGTAGAGTGACCTCCCCCCTCCCCCAATTATCCAGAAAGGAAGGAAAATGGCACATATTTGAGTTATCAGAGACTCAACACACAGCAAACTCCTCCTGGGAGCAGCCACTTCCGTTTCACCTGCACTGCCTTTCTCTGAATCCAGCTCCCTGTGGTCCTTCCAGCCTCCAGCCTTTCCTGTGCCCTTCACACAGGTGGCTGCCTCAGCACGGGCTCTCCTCCTCACGCACCTTCAGCAGCTCTCTGCACCTACAGGATACAATCTGAGCTCCTCAGCCTGACGTTCAAGGTCCCTTCATCCTGTCCCCACGCTCCCGATTATCTTCATCACCCCTTTCAGGGCAGGCACTCCAGACTGCTTCCTTCCCTGCTCTGTTCTGTGGTTTTGCTCAGGCTGTTGCTTTCCCTGGGACTGTCTGCCTGCTCAAAAGCCACCCCATCACCCAAATCTCAGGGCTCAGATGATCCATTCTCCACAAGAGTTCTTCACAATTTTCCTGCCAGATTCCCCCATTACAGAAAGTTTGCTCCTTGACTACAGCACATGCCAGACATTATGGTTCTTTAAATGAGCTGTGTCTTTTCTTTTTTATCTTCCTCCATGCAAGGAAGTCAGTATACATTTGCTGTACTGCATTGAGCATGCTCACTACGAGTGCACGATTTTCAAAGGATTAGCATGTATAAGTACACTCACCACTGGAGATAGTTCAAGTATTGCATTTTTAATTAACAGTGCTTTATATAGTGTTCTACCATTTCTTTATAAATCTTTCACATGATGAGAGCTAGTCTGAGCAAATATTTGCGTTTTCCTGGGGAAGCTGATTTATCTAATGTTACATGGATAGAAGGCAGAGTTGGGATATGAAATCTGATTTCTTCCTTGCTAATGTTGTACCTTTTGGTGAACTAAGTGGTCCAATGTGGAGGGGACCTCAAGATCTTTTGATATGAGGGGGCATCATTTTAATATCCATTGCCTTGATATAGGCTTACAGAATTTAGGATTACAGGAGTTTTTTGGTTGTTTAGAGTCTGAATAGATTGGAAGTATTTGGGATTAATTCATCTGGCCTAGGAGTGTTGCATGGATGTCCCAGCTGACCATCGGATATTTGTCCCTGGACTTGTGGAGTGACTCCGAGGTTTCTCCTTTCCCAGGTCAGGGGAGGACCACCCTGCTTCATGGCCGACACTGAGGGCTTGCCCGGCCTCCTTCGCGGAGGTCATTGGACCCTGTATATTCTCCTACAAACGTCTCTGGCATCTGAGAGGCAAGTAAACCCTACAGCGCCTGCTTGTTCACAGAGGGCCTTATCAGTTGTTGATGAGACCCTGTCTAGGCTCACAGACAGGCAGTTTCCTCCAGCCCCAGAGCCCGAGCCCGCTGTGGAGCCAGAAGAAGGTGATAAGCCTCCGAGAAGATTTTTTAGGAGCCTTGCCTATCTTTCACACCAAGTCGCCAGGGTACATTTTCCATGGTCGCCATTTACAGATAGGGTGACTGCTCTGGATAAGGCTGGGGGCGGCAGTGGGTGGAGGGACGTTAAAGGGGGCGAATGGTTTTTCCAATTAGCTACCCTTGGGAATCCCTCAGGACTCTACAGGCTTTGTCTTTGACAACTTAGTTTTTTTCTTTTCAGTTGTTAAAATCCCGCCCTTGCCAGCCAAACAAACCCTCTGTGGCTGGCTCCAGAGCAATTAAGCAGGGTAGGCCCAGAGCCTCCTGGTGAAAGAGTTGAGTTTTGCTGGGCCTTAACTCTGGGGAATGTTCTGCCTGCAGCTGCCAGGCAGGAAGGCTGCGGTGATAGGGGCGGTGGGACTGCCACAGAAAAGCCCAGTGTGAAGCCCAGCGTCTCAGACTAGTCGGGTTACAGGAAATATGTTCATAGAACCTCCCACAGCCCAACCCCTTGACAGAGTCTCCTCGCCAAGTGTTCAGGCAAGGCCGGAAGAAAAGCACAGAGAGACTGGCCAGTGCTTGACTGGGAAGCAAAAGACAGGTTCACGTTCCTGGGAACCAGAAAACCTACCTTCTCTTTGGACACATTTTCCAAGCGGGAAATGGGTGATACAGAGCGTATATTAATGCTTTACAGCATTCATAAGAAGTTAAATGAGGGTTTCAAAAGGCGTTTAGAAAAGGTATTACCTTGGTTTCTTGTTTGGACCAGTAAAGAAGTGTTCCAGACTTTGCAGAGAACTGAAGTACAATCCGTTTTTAAAGTGTGGTGTTTTGAGTTATTTGTTAAGTGCCTGTCCGTTGCATTGTCTCCTATAATTGTTCTCGTCACCCTTTTCCAATGCAGAGCTGAGGTCAAGGGAATAAAGCCAATGCCCAGTGTCACTCAGCTTGTTAGGGGCAGAGTGGGGTTTCAGTGAATTACCTCCTTCCTTCGTTTCATGCTGCTTTCGTTTTTTGAACTGTTAGTTTTGTCTTGGTCATTCTCCCAAAGAGCAGACCAGGACAGAATGGAACCTTGGAGAGTCAATGTAGGAGTAAAACATAATAATATGACAGTGTGTATGTTGGCAGGTGGGGGGCTAGCAGAGGGTGGCAGTCAAGTCAGGCTGGCTGGTCTGGAACAGGGCTTTTATGGTATGCCATCCAAAAGATTGCTCCCTTTCTTGATTCACGTTTTCCACGTGATAACAGCCAGACTATTAGCAACACTTTTAGACACACTGTTATGTGTTTCCCACTGTCGACTCACAGCATAATCTCACTATCATGTCTCAGATACCGTGGTGGAGAACATGCAGTTTGGGTGTAGCCTCATGTTCCTGGGTGACAGTACGCCTGTACTGTCCATGGTACAGTGATGGGCATGTGGAAAATGGACAATAAGTGGTAGCCATAACTGTCGTAGTTTCCAGTGACAGCAATGGTGTAAAACAAACTGGGTCCTTTGCTACAAAGAAAAATGCATAAGCAGAGTACAAATGACAAATACAGATGATGGGACTTCATTTCAGGCTCCCAACCAGTCACAGAGAGAAAGTGCTCATAGGCTGTGGGACCACTCTCTAATTATGGTGGGAGGCAGCTGTCCCATTTCTCTACAGCTGGAAACTTGGAACTCCTCTTTCTGGTTTCCATTTATCCTAAGGAACGTGAGCCTTGGGGAGACAGCCATAGATGGAAATGCCTTTCTAGTCCCCACTGGAAGAAGGATCTAATTAGCGGTCTGTAGAGGAGACTCCCAAGCGTGACATTGACCTTCCTGCCCAGCTTCCTTTATTTTGGAACTTGAGAACTCAAGGCATCCCCCAGCAAAGACCACCAACCACTCACCCTCTAGGTAAGATTCCACATGGGAGCTTGGCTTTGGGAGTTTACTTTGAAGGAGCAAGGTGGGTGCCAACAGCCATGGCTCATGCTATTAGTGCTGTTGGCCACTGGCTACTGCCCGCTCCCTGGCAGGTCTCTTCTAAAGGGACAATCTGGACCCAGCCCAAATGGTTGCAGTGTTACTTAGATATCCCACGTGGCCCTCCACCCTTTGAGCTCTGGGGACAGACTCAACCTTTAAAGGTGCCTGAAGAATCATTTCATAACATAAATGACTTTTCTTTTTAATACAGTGCTGGGAGAATTATTATCAGGAACTTTGGTGTTTGTGGACAGTGCCACGACCTTGGCAAGTCCGGATTGATTCAGAATAATAACAAGGCCAGGACAGGGTGGGTAGTAGGCATGTGTATGTCTGTTTCATAGGTGAGGAAATAGAAGGAAGAAGGTTACACTGAGCACCGGGAATCTAAATCTTGGAAGATGCTGGATCCTGGAGAGCACACTGCCTGGGTTTATCTGGTTGTGCATTTAACTCCGCACGATAGACCAGCAGGAGGGGCCGTATTTCCTAGCTTCGTGCACCAGTCTGGATAGTATGCCTCATGGGGACACTAAGGAGCTGGTTTTAGTATTCCCAGGGCCCAACAGTCTGTGACTCAATACCCTCTCTTGACCACTAACCCTGGCCACGTAGATGTCACACCTTCCTTGCTCATGGTGCAACATTACCCCAGAGGTCTCTCTCACCAGGATGGAATGTAGCAAATCATGCCCTGGGGAATCCTCATTTCTTGAGTTACTACATGTCCCAGCATTTATGAGTCTTCCTTCTCACATATTTTTACTGGTAAAATTGAAAGATAGAAATTATCCATTGGAAAAATAAATACAATGTATAATTTTATGTTTCTTGAAATGAAAGATGTCTCTTTTATTCATCCTTTAATCCATCATCTAATCAACTAGCAATTCAGTAACCCAAGATTTTCACAAAATACCAGTTGTCTTAATAAAAGACAAATAATAAAGTAAACATGTCTCCATTAGGAAAGATTTTTTTAAGCAATTTTCAGAGAAAGCAATAATAGGATCGGTATGCCTTCCACTTAATACCCAAAGAGGTGTTAAGGTATGTGTCCTGGGACAATCAGGTATCAGAGGCCCCTTTAGGAAGGATTCCTCTTCTCTGAAATCTCAGAAACTCTGAAATTCTGAAAAAAGCCTGCCCCTCTCACATATGCGGACCTATACCAAAGCCTGGAGGCATGATTCAGATTTCTCAAAGCTCCTTCCGGATCATTCACTCCCATTCGAATGGCGACTGTAGTTTTATCACCCTTTGGTTCTGAGAATTAATTAGCTATTTGGTGCAAATGGCATAACTCAGCCAACTGTCAGCGTAACTCGTAAGTTCCTGGAGTTCTCCTACTTTCTCTCATTCTGGAAAAGTTGGGGGCATTTTACATGCATTAAAAAAAGAAAGGTGACTTCTTTTTTTTTTCCTTTTCCAAATTTGCTGAGCTGTTTTCAGTGGGTATCAAAGATGGCCTTAATTTTGTTCACTACTCAGTTTCAGGCCACACAAATTTTTCCTTCCTCTTGCTGTCGTGATTTCAGAACTTAAAGTAAATATTTACTTTACAAAAAATCTGTATCCCGAGCAACCAAAATGTCCATCGATAGGTAAATAAAACATGGTATTCACACACAATGGAATCATATTTGGCTTTGAAAAGAAGGAGGTTCTGACACATGAATGTGAATGAAGGTTCTGAACGTGAATGAAGCTTGAGGACATCATGCTCAGTGAAATAAACGGGATGGAAGAAGACCAATACTGCATGATTCCACTTATCCAAGGTACCTAGAGTGGTCAGAGAGTTGGTGGGGGTCGGGACCCAAGGGACGGGGGTGGGGAGTTGTTAGAGGACACAGAGTTTCAGTTTTGCAAGATCAAAGAGTTCTGGAGGTGGATGGTGGCAATGGCCTCACAACACTGTGAATGGGCTAATGCCATGGAAATGTACGTTGAGAAAATGGTTACATTGGTACATTTTACATTAGCATATGCTAAACGTTTTTTTTACTGATCTCTCTTTTGAAACTTGGCAGGCCAGAAAGAATTGGCACGAGATTTTCAGGGTGCTAGACAGAAAAAATATGCAGCCAAGAATCCTTTATCCAGCAAGTCTGTCATTTAGAATAGAAGGAGAGATAAAGGTCTTCCCAAACAAACAAAAACTGAAGGAATTGGTCACCACTAAACCAGCCCTACAAGAGATCCTAAGGGGGACCCTGTGAGACAAAGTCCCAGAGACATCACTATAAGCATAAAACATACAGACATCACAATGACTCTAAACCCGTATCTTTCTATAATAACACTGAATGTAAATGGATTAAATGCGCCAACCAAAAGACATAGGGTATCAGAATGGATAAAAAAACAAGACCCATCTATTTGCTGTCTACAAGAGACTCATTTTAGACCTGAGGACACCTTTAGATTGAGAGTGAGGGGATGGAGAACTATTTATCATGCGACTGGAAGCCAAAAGAAAGCTGGAGTAGCCATACTTATATCAGACAAACTAGACTTTAAATTAAAGGCTGTAACAAGAGATGAAGAAGGACATTATATAATAGTTACAGGGTCTATCCATCAGGAAGAGCTAACAATTATCAATGTCTATGCACCGAATAGCGGAGCCCCCAAATATATAAAACAATTACTCATAAACATAAACGTTTTTTTTTTTCATTTAAGAATTTTTAAAATGTAATTAAATTAAAAAAATATTTAAATGAAAAGCAATTGGGAAAAACCCCCCAATTTCACGCCGTCCTTGACCGTGGTTCGGGGATTCTGGATGGAGTCTGGAGAAAAGCTCTCCCCAAAGCCCTGAGGGCAGCTCCATAGTTTTCAGTTCTGTTAAGCAGATGCCAGAGTTCAGCCGCCTGCAGTCAGGATCCCTGAAGTCCAGGACATCTAACCAAGGCCTTTTCCTGTTCTTTTTGGCAAAGTGGTAATGCTCCCAATTAGTGCAGAGACCTGACTCTGCTAGCCTGACAGGCCCAGATGGGAGGGAGCCAGAGGAGGGCTGTCTGCAGGCCCAGGGGAGTGGCTGGGCACCCAGCAGTTGCAGGCAGAGGCTGGAAGAAAGAGGAGGCCCCTCGACAGAGAGGGCAAGAGGGGAATGTTGGCTGACAGAAAAGAGAGATAGTTTAGGCTGACTTCTAATGCAAGTAATGTTTAAATCTCATTGCCAGAGCACAGAACTCTCAGGATAACCTGAATTAATCCAGTGTTCTCTGTGCTCTTCCTCTAGTGAGGACGCAGGGAGACTACAAAAGAGTGTCTTTCTCCCTCTCCTCTCTTTCTGCTTCTCTCTCATAATCAAAGCCCATGAGGACCCTTGCTGAATGATTGAATCCAACTTGGGACCCTGACAGCAGAAGATCATCTCCAACAAAGTGGCCCCCAGCCCTTTCTCTCAAGTCCTGGAGATCATCTCCCTCACTAACCCCCCAAAAATGCAGTAGTGACTTGAATGGTGGCCCTCCAAAATGTTTGCGCACCCAGAACCTGTGAATGCCACTTTATTTGGAAAAATGGTAATTAAGGATCTTGAGATAAGATCATCCTGTATTACCCAGGTGGGTCCTCAACCTAACGACAAGTGTCCACACTAAAGAAAGGCAGAAGGAAATTTGGGACACAGAGGAGTAGGCCTTGTGAAGGCAAGAGACAGAGATTAGAGGGCAGCAGACACAAGGAACTGCTGGAGCCACCAGAATCTGGGAGAGGCAAGGAAGGAAAGACGGTTCCTCTCTCTAGAGTCTTTAGACCAAGTGCAGGCCTTCTGGCCCCTTGATTCTGGGCTTTTGGCTTCCAGAGCTATGAGAGAATAAATTCCTGTTGGTTTAAGACATGAAATGTATGGTAGTTTGTTACAGCAGCCCTATAAAACTAATATATGCTAACACTCAAAACCAGCGTGGCAGGCTCCTTTGCTGCTGAATTGTAGCTGGTGGGACTCCAACTTCCTTTCCTTGGAAAAGAGCCATGGCGTGGCATGTAGGAGCAGTGTTCTCGCACGGTCATGTATACACACAGCACCGAGGGACCCTGTCACGGGTCAGTCTATGAGACAGTTGCCAGGCTGGGGTTCAGGATTCTGCATTTCTAAGATGCTTCCTGTGATACAGATGTTGCTGTCGGTGTACCACACTTTGAACCCACAGAAACTAGTTTGGGATACAGACTTTCAAACAGAAGCATCATAAATAAACATGTTAATTGTGTCCTGTTGGGAACCACTGGCCAGCATTCAGTCTTTATCTGGGCCTCCACAGGATCTTTACTGTGATTTTTATCCCAATATTTGGCTTAGTCTGTTTGGTGCTGTAGATAGAATGCCATTATCCATGATCTCTGCCCAATAAACTTGGAACCAATAATTAGTTTTGCATAAAGATCTCTGTGTTGCATCTTCCTCACCTGCTAAACAAGGGACTTGAGCTAGGGTTGCTCACATTTCCTCCACCTCGAACTTTCTTTGAGTAGGGGCTGCTATGCCCACACACAGACCTAAGACTCTCTGGAGTCCTTGTCTTCAACTTGAGGCCTCTCTCCTCATTTCACCCTAAACCAAGGGCAGAGAATTGTCCTGATTCTCTGCAGCATAAGGGAGAGTGATAAATTACTCCTATGTTCATTGCTGTTGTGGTTTTTCTCACTGATTAGTTGAGGTACTTCCCCTGCTCAGTGGGTTGTGAGCTTTCTTCTGAAGATCTAATTCCCATTAGCCAATCATTAGCGAGCCTTTCTGATATCTCTTCCATTTTAAGGGGTGTGTGTGTGTGTGTGTGTGTGTGTGTGTGTGTGTGTGTAAACATTACTGACCAAATCCTTGTGTTCATTTTATGCACAAAACTGAGTGAAGTCTAACTATCCAAAGCATGTATGTGTTCCCTTAGCACAATCTGGAAAATACCTATCCTCTGTGTATTGCTCTGAGGGCAAAAATAACCATGGCCTTTATCTGAACGTCACTCCCTTAGTAAGTGATATTTACAAAAAGCACTTCACTCCCAGGACGGACACTATAGAATTTTGCTAAGATGCTATATGATTTTCCAATATCCCAGCAGGATGGCCATTTTCAAGAGTCACAGTTCTGTTCCTCTGAGTTTCCATTGCCCTACCATACTTCTAGATGTAAGCACTTTAAAGATTTGGCTTCAACCACATGCACACACACAACTGATAATGCAGGAGCTTCTGTTCAATGGCCCAGATTCTCCAGCTCATCGAAAATGCATTCACCTTCCTCACAGGTCTAGCAGATAGCCCCTCACCGAATTTCACAGACAAGTGGAATGAGAGGGGGTCAGTGGAAATGGAGTGAGGTTACATTAACATGTCCCCAGACGACGTATGTGGGAAATATTTATACTGGAGAGTTAACAGTGACTACCTGCCTTACTTCACTCGGATTCATTTTGTTAACTCACTCACTCGCTTCTCCCCTCTCCCTCTCAGTTGTCTGGAGATGAAAATCGAGACCCTCACAAGATACCTCATAGCTTTGGGGCTTGATAGTAGGTTGATAGATTCCTGAGCAGACATCTGCTTGTGGAATCTGGAACAGAAGCATGTCTAAAGCTGCGGTCCTTTCCTGGGACCCCAGTCCTGTCTCAACAACTGCTTCATGCTCTGTTCTCTACCAGCAGCTTCTCCTGCTCAGGGTTTCAGCTCCTCTGTCACTTAGTCTTATATATGGTTCTTTTCAAACGCCCTGACCTTTTTCTTGCTACATCATGCTTCACCTCTGACTGCATAGTTGCCAATTCTTGCTGTGTGTTTCAGTTCCAATTCTCAAGGGAAAGAATCTGATCATAGGGAGATATTATCTTTTCATGGGGTCACTCACTGGAAGATTGCTGGCCAGCCCTGGTGTGACCCTGGTTCATATGACTTGACTTGAGCCAATCAGCTGTGGCTTACGTATCCCACGACATAAACCATGGCCCAGGCAGCAAAGGGCTGGGGGGTGAGCAGATTCTCTGTGAAGACGGTTTGGGCAGGGCTTGTAATGACCCAATTTCCAGGGCACATGCTTCCCTCATCTTACTCTGAAAGGGCTTCAGATAAAAGTCCGGGGTGAAGATTCGAGGGACTTGGGGGTCATATCTGTACAGTAAGTACCAGCCCCCACCTGTTTTCAATTCTCCAAGGTGAGAAGGGATGAAGCCAAAGTCACAGAGAATTGAAACTGATCTCCTTGAAAACACCAAATAGGTGCATTCAGGAACCCAAAGTGAGCTAGTGCCCTCGTAGAGGCAGCCCCACATATCAAAACATTGTTGGGGAGAGCAGGCTGTGGAATTATGGGGAAGTGCTAGGTGTGACGGGGCAGGAGAGGCGAGCTCTCAGCTGTGAATGTGTTGTGTGCACTTGGATGTGAATCGGGCTGCAGCCTGCCACACGGCACGTCAAGGGTCATGGCACTGTGTGAATTCCATTTGCAGGTCCCCTTTTTAAAAGGCAGAGCTGGCCTCCCTGGCTCTAATGGAGAGGGACAGCTCTGACATTACAACTAGAGAGGAGGGGGTGCCCCCAGCACTCTGGAGACTTCGGTTGTCTGGGTTGGGCATCCACTTTGCTTCTGCTGGCCTCAGCTCCCATTCTATTGCCACCTCCTTCCCATTTTCTGTACTATTCACGTTTACTAATGATTTCTTATATTTTAACAGCCTAAAGTAGTATCAAAAATTCCCTTGCTCTTGAAATACTGTGATAAAATTTCTGGAAGAAAATAAAGAATACTTTCATACCCTCACATCTGGGGTTAGATAAAAGATTTCTTAGACAAGATACAAAAAGCACTAACCGTAAAAAATAAATAAATTGGCCTTCATCCGAATTAAAAGTTTCTGCTCATCAACAGACACCATCAAGAAAATAAAAAGAAAGCCAAAGACTGAGAGAAATATTCACTATATATATAACTTGCATCTAGAATATATGAAGCACACCTACAAATCAGTAATGAAAATGCCAATTTCGGGGCACCTGGGTGGCTCAGTTGGTTAAGCATCCAACTTTGGCTCAGGTCATGAGCTCACGGTTTGTGATCAAGCCCTGCATCAGGCTCTGTGCTGACAGCTCAGGGCCTGGAGCCTGCTTCAGATTCTGTGTCTCCTGCTCTCTCTGCCCCTTCCCTGCTTGTACTCTGTCTCTCTCTATCTCTCTCAAAAATAAATAAACATTAAAAGAAAAGGTAACCCAATAGAAAACAAATGTCTTTAGATGTGAACACTTTCTAAATATAAAAATGGTCTATAAACATACGTAGGCTGCTCAATATCATTACTCATTACGAAAATGCAAATTAGAAACTATAAGGTATTATCACTTCACAGCCACTTGGGTGGCTATAATTAAAAAGACTGACAATACCAGGGGTGCCTGGGTGGCTCAGTCAGTTGAGTGTCCAACTTCAGCTGAGGCCATGGTCTCACAGTTCATGAGTTCAAGCCCAGCACTGGACTCACTGCTCTCTGTGCAGAGCCTGCTTTGGATCCTCTATATCCCTCTCTCTGCCCTTCCCCTGCTCACATATTCTCTCTCAAAAATAAATAACACATTTAAAAAAAAAGACTGACAATACCAAAAGTATATCGATTGGAGGTAGAACAATGGAGCTCTCATATGTTTCTGGTAGAAGATCAACATATTATAACCACTTTGGGCCATTGTTTAGCATTTATTCTTTAACTGCTAATACACCTACCTCATGACCCATCATTTCATTTCTAAGTATTTATCTGAAAGAAAAGTAAGCATATGTCCACACACAGACGTGTTCAAGAGTGTTCATAACAGTTTCATTCCTAGTGGCAAGAAACTGAAAAAAAAAATCTATCAGTAAGTTAATGTAGAAACATTTGTAGTGTAATCATATAATAGAATACTACTAACAATAATAAAAATTCTGATATATACAAAAATGTGATTGAATCTATAAACCATTATGGATGCCAGACGCTGCAGACTATGTTCTTTGTGATTCCACTTATAGGAACTTGTAAAACTCACAAAAAATAATCCGTGGTGATAAAAACAGAGCAATGGTTTTCTCTTGGTGGAGGTGGGAGCAAGGTGAGGGAATGGAAACTGATTGCAAAGGGTACTGTGAACTTTCTGGGGTGATGGAAATGTTTTATATTTTAAGTGGGATGATGTAGTAGAGACTATGGTGCTTCTGCCCAGATGTACTCTTTGGGACTGGCATGCCCCAACTGTTGGGAACATCAGCCAGGATAGCCCATATCTGCATTTCTTACTGGGCATTGCCATCAGGGAACTGCCTTGCCCAGTTATCTCCCTTGTAGGAGGTTTCCATAACTAATGACTGTCCAATACAAGGATTCAAAAGTCTGACCCCCTTGTCTCACTTTGGGACTCTCTAAAGGGTCATCCCTTCTCCAAAGCTCCTCATAGGATTAACCAAAGCTTCAACTGAAACAACATTGTGGGTCAGCTTCTCCATCTGCCTAGCCCTGCCTTCACACCTTTACAAGTTTGTCATCTGTGAGTATGCACCAGTAAGCTTTCTGCAATAAATTTTCCACTTAAGCATCTGTTTGCAGAAAATAGAACCAGAAATGGTCCTAGGAATGGACTCTAAAATGGGATTTGGGGGCTGGAAATGTCCCACTGGCTGGCAATGAGAACCTATCACTGTTGGTAGGCAGAGCATAAAGAGTACTTAGCATGTCATATGGTGTGATTGTTACACCTTGTACTGGTGGTGGACATGGTTGAGATATCAATGTAATGCATTAGGTGGTAAAGTTGAATAGAATGAGGGAAGTAGTAACCACAAAGATTGTGTAATCGATTGGCTGTTGCTGTACACATTGATTCATTAGAGAAAGGTAATGACTGGCTTATGGTGGTTATCCAACTAAAGGCAAAATATGAGGGTCTGACGACCTCCTAGGCAGCATTGAAGGAAACTCTACCCTATAACCAAAGGAGAGAGAGCAGTGTGAAGGATCAGGTACAGAACTTAATTGTAAGAGTAGTGGATTCAAAGAAAACTGACTTCACAGAATCCAGAAATCTAGTTTAGAAGGAAGGGAACTCTGAGAATTGGGCTTGGGACACCTGAATAGACACTGAACTCCTAAAAAACCTTCAACCTGCCTGACTGTAAGTGGTGCACCCCTGCTCGTTAAGTAATGGTGCTCTTTCAACTTCCTTGAAGCTTATACAGAAATGACAAGTGAAAATATCTTACAAGACAATATCCCCATGCAGGATCTTTTCCCTTTCCCTTACCATCCCCCTTACTGTCAGCAAGACCAATAACAAGGGTCAAAGCCCAAAATAGTCTGACCACAGAGGTGCTAGGCTTGCAAAGTCTGAGAGGGGCTATGTGCCAAGTATCTACTATACCAAGGAGCTGTAGGATCTAATAAGTACTAGAATATCCTGGAACATCTGCACGAGTCTGTGCCCTGAGCATGCAGGATCAAGAGAGAGGAACAAGAAGTTGAATAAAGGAGAGTGTATTAATATGAGGAATTCTCCAGGATCCAACATTAACATCATGGCAAGGATCCTGGAAATGGGGCTAATATGCTCCTGGAATAGCTACTGGATGCTTGAGAAAAAAATGATGGCCACCACTAAGTGAAGTATAAATGGCAGAACTGCCATGACAGACAGGGAGGAAATCATCTAAAGACTCTGAGAAATGGGCATGTTGGAACAGATATTTCATAAGGCCAGAAAATTCATCAACTGACAAATTTTGCAGGAGGGCCTAGAGAATGTACTGGTTGGTGAGTGTGTACTAGAATTATTGAGTAGCTCAGTGGTGGCTGTCTTCATAGACCAGAGCTTCCAGAAAAAGATGTTACTACAGAACTGGGCTTTGAAAGCAATGGGGATAATAAGATCCCAAAATAATAGAGGCCAGGTGGCACAATTATTACAACAAGCAGCAAGGTCAGAATGGAGACTGGACCAAGCATGATGGACGAGCAGAGAGATGGAGAAGGTTGATAGAATACATTGGTCCTCAGGCAGAGATATTTGGGCAACCATTAACAAAAGGCAACTATTAACAAAAGTTAATATTAGCATATTGTTAATATGTACAATCAAAAGAAATCCAGGATGAATGGTCAGAGCCTGTGGACAGCAGCCACAGAAAAATGCAAGATTCCTGGCTTGTTCTCAGACCTGGAACCCATTGACTCAGTATGGGCCAAGTTCCCAGGAGGAACAATTTTGCAAGTCTACAGCATGTGTACTCAGTGGTAATTTCCCTAGTCCTTTCCTATGGCTATTTATTCAGATAGCCATGCATTGAACAAAGGGGAATATGTATAAACTGTTGGATACCCTAGGGTCTTGATCTAGGGAGTTGACATTGATGCCTAAGAACCCCAAAGTAACTATAGTCTCTCTGTTAGAATTGGAGTATATGGGAGCCAGATAATAACTGAAGCCCTGAACCTAGTCCAGCTAACAGTGGGATCACTGGCCCATGGTACCATTCAGTATTATTCTTCCAGTCTCTGAATGTATACTTGGCATCATCATTCTTGGAAGTTGACATAACCCCTGTTTTGTTGTGGGGGTGGGGTGGGTTTGCCATCCAAACTTCTACTTTCAAGCTTAGATCTTTGTTGCTCCATGAAGACCAGCTTAGACTCAAATCCATAGGCTCTTCCCAGTCTTAGCTGTTCTGAGTAACTGCTCAATCTATCTGGCTGTGGACCTGAGACCCCAACCCTGACTCTGGCCCACTCAGCTGGACTCACCTGCCCCAGGAGACATTGTACACTTTTCAGCCCTATAGTCCAACCTTACTATACAAAGACAACCCAAACCTGGCATGGACATCTTCTGGCTTTGCTTAAAGAGATATTGGAATGTAAGAAATGATATTGTACCCTGAGATCAAGGCTGACGACATCAAGGAAATAATTCCTGGGCTCCACCCGTGAAAGTGAAAACAAAATAAACACATTCTAGACTACACCAATAAAAAGCAGGGATAGACAGTTATTTGGAGAAGGGATGGAGAGCAAATTTATATATTATTATAAACAGCAATAAATAATGTGGGCTACAATTCATTTAACAATTACTATATGCCAAGAATGTTCACATTTGTTCTCTTATTTGATCCTAATGACAACCCTGTGAGGTGAACAGCATGCCCATTTTATCGGGAAGGAAACTGAGGCTTAGAGAGCTGAGATAAATGGCCCAGAGTCATAAACCTCATAGGCAGCAGAGTGAGAATCCCAGCCTCATCAGCTGACTGTGGTTCCAGCGCTATGCCTGTCACATCAAACTGTATCTGGGTTGCACAGGTTTGTGTCTCAAGCACCTTTGAGAAACTGCTTGGCTTCCAGCAAGTGGGCTTAAGAAAATATGCTTTTTCTTTCATGCTTTTGAAGACAGAATCAGTCATAAAGGGCATTCCTTTAAGACCTTCTGCTTTGAAGTGATAAAAGCTAGATTGAGGGAAGGCTCACAGGCCCCTGATCTGGGCTCACCCCTGCCCCTGGAGCCAGGAAATGTGATTTCTCCTGCCATCCCTTTCACTTACTGCACTTGCCCTGCTTCTTGGGTCTCCAGTGATTTTTTTTTTTCCTTAAGAAAAGAAGATAGCTTGGGTTAATTTCAAGTTCTCCACCATTTATCTGTGCTGAGCTGGAAGAGTGTTGAGTGGGAAAGGGTTTCATTGTCCACGAGGGCCTCACAGCTCTTCAACACCCACCACTTCTGCCTCATGTCAAAGGAAAGCAAATAGGTTTATTAAATAGCTGTCAAGCCGAATGAGCGAGTACCGAGAACACACAGAGGGGAGATTGGATTAGAGGTAGAGGACATGCCACACTAAACAAGGGCACAGATTTATGGCCTTGGCCATGCGGCCTTAGAAATGATGCCCAAGGTGGATATGTGTGAGGGGGGAGGCTGGGCAAAGGATATGAGGTACAGAGGGAATGACTGAGGCAGGAGGTGCTTCCAGAAAGGCCGGGCGTTTCCTTCCCAGCACTTGGAGGACTAGGAAATGTGGTCTTTGACTTTCCAGCATCTTCAATAATGGAAGATCCAAGAAGAGGATTAGAATGATGGAGTGAGCCAGTTTGCAGCCTCTGCTCTGTTATTTGTTACTTATAAGCCAGTTTATGTGGGGGTTTCTGTTACTTGAAATTTATGCATCAAGTAGTGAATATGGATCATGTTTTGGAAATCTTAAAGAGCCTTGAATATTAGATGAAGGAGTCAGAGTTTAACATTGAGGAATAAGGACTCTGAGTAGGAAACTGACATTAATGCCTTCTGTTTCTTTTCCTTACATTTATTTTACAAAAATAATAATCTCATAAAAGCGACAAACTAAATGAACCCCAGCTCGGCAATTCTCGCAAACATGAGAGGTGATATCCCGACTGGGTAGCTAATTAAGATGGAAATAAACTCTAAGATTTAAGACATGTTACCAGATTGGAATTGGTAGGACCCTGTGGTTAGAATGCTTTTAATTCTTAGAATTCTTTTAATTGTATTAGAAATATCCAGGTGTTGATTTAGGCAAAATGGGGGCTTTATGATCAGGGTCCTGTGGTGTCTGACAGAACCCAGGGCAGGGGGCCTGGGGCTCAGAAGAGATTAGAGACAGTACTCTTTGTCCCTCCTCTTCCTTTCTTTCCTCTCATCTTCTTCACCCTCCTTTTATACCTAAAGCCTGGCTTCCTCTGCATTTGTATGTCCCAGGGAGGAAAACAAGACCACTGAAGGCTTCTGAGTGTAGATGGCCCTCTCTCTTCCCCTCCCTCTAAATCCCCATGGAAGGGACTCTGTTTGGCCCAGCTGAGCCAATCAATTTGGAGGACGAGGGAAGGGCTGAGGTCCCATGTGCACCAGGTTTCCTTCTGTGGTTCCGGGAAGGGGATTGTGAAGTGCACCAGCCGAGTGGGCATCCATCCTCTCAAAACTTGGTGCCACTGAATGTGGCCAGGGGTGAGTTAGCAAGGGAGAAGGATGGTCAGTGGTGACAATGAGGCTCCGGGTCTGAGTGACCGAGAGCAGATAGCACCATTTCCTTGGATGGGAGGTTAGGGCTCCCACCCCTGACTGACTTGTGAACAGTTTGAATATCGAGTGATATGGGCTGGAGGAGAAGCAGCCAAGGACTGATATCACTGAGCCTGGCGTTGAAGGCTTTACCCACATTTGACATGACCTGAAGAGAGACAGGGCCAATTTCGGGGCAAACGGGCACCTGTGAAATTAAGAAAATTCTGAGGCTTAGGGGACCTTCTAGGGCCTCCCTAGAGTAAAGTGACCCTTTGGTCCCAGAATATAGGGCTGAGCCCCCAGACCAGACTCAAATATGGTGAGGGCAAGGCAGGGTCTATGGCGACTCGGGCTTCTCACGTGGCTACGTGCTGGCTTTGTGCTTTGGAGAATGAGTTGCCGCTAGCTGTGGCTGGACATGAAGATCTGAGATCTGAGGAAGTAAAATGACACCTCTAAGTTCAATCAGCTGAGACCAGCTCTCCTGTTTCACCTAGAACTGGATACTCTGACCGTTGGTCAACGTGTTTTCTATTGCTCCAAAGTAGAGTTTGAGAACACATTCTTCTGCTGAGTTCCCTAGTAAAGGGGATTTTTTCCAAGATGAATATCAGGTGATTGCCCCTTGCAGTCTGGGTTCTCCAAGTCTGGTCTCAAGTCAGTAACAGCAGCCTCCACTAGGAGCTTGTCACAAGCGCAGAAACCCAGGCCCTACCCCAGACATCCTCAGTCAGAATATGCATTTTAACAAGCTGACTCAGGTGCACAGTGAAGTTTGAGAAGCACCGTTCTCTAAGATTCTAGTCTTTTCAGTTGCTCTGCTGTGGCAGAAAAGATCTACAGGCAAATAAATTTGGGAAGCACTGAATCCTATCCTATCCTTTTTATGTATTAACATATGAAATGCTTGAGAAAGTCCTAAAATAAATTTCATTAACTTGGCTTAACAGTGTTTTCCTAAGGTTTATGTTATTTGTATGAGTAAGAATTGCTCATATCCCATGGATTTACTGTTTAACAAAACAGTTTGAGACAGGCTGTCACAGAATAAGGCTGGAAAAAAACCATAAATGTTTGTGTGTGTATTAAAAAATAGCTTAAAAATGCAACAAAGATTGATCTGGTAACCAATTTTTTATCAAATATCTGCAGCTGATAGAGAGCACTGCTGCTTTGTGGGCACTGATATCAGAAAATAGAAAAAAAAGAAGGTACTCAAGTAAAGGAAAACAAACAATCTGTGAGAAATATGGGTGGCAATTTGATGTGGGCAGGTATGTTTGACCAAGAGGAAAATGGATGGTAGCATAGATATGTTTCAGGGTGCCTGGGTGGCTCAGTCAGTTAAGTGTCCAACTTTGGCTCAGATCTTGATCTCTTGGTCTGTGAGTTCAAGCCCCGTATCGAGCCTGGAGCCTGCTTTAGATTCTGTACCTCCATCTCTCTCTGCCCCTCCCTGCTCATTCTTTCTCTCTCTCTCTCTCTCTCTCTCTCTCTCAAAATAAATAAACATTAAAAAAAATCTGTTTCATTAAATTGCAATTTTCTACCTCATAGCTTTTCACACAAGTGAAGCATCATGAAATGGGATCAGGGCCTATTCTGTATTTTGTGTATGATCTCATTTAATGTCTACAACAAACCTGTGAGATAGCAATTAGTATTCCTATTTTACAGACGAAGAAACTGAGGCTCAGGTCATTTGCTAAGGGTCCCACAGCTAATGAGCAGGAACGCAAAATCATAGCTGATGACTCAGAAGCCCAGGCTCTTTAACTCGTACATGGTTTTGCACAGAAAACACAGCGGGAGGCCTGGGCCTCTGGGGGGACTGTCTGATCTCAGCCTGCAGTCCTGGGGAAAAGGTACAGAGATCAGGAGCATGGGACCTGTTGTTCTAGGTTGTCAATCCTCTTGTGATTGACACACCGGCACGGCTTCCTGCGTCTGTCTCTGCTCCTAAAGGGACTGCTCTGGGGTCTGGGACATCACACATCTGACCCGGCAATTTGTTTCCTGTGCTTTACCCTCCCCCTCACAGTCACCACCCACCCCCCAGATTAACAGAAAGGAGCTGTCGCAGCCAGCCACTCCCACCTGAATCAAGTAAAATAGATTATTGAACAAAGAAACAAATAGAGAGAATTGGGGGGATGGGGAAGGGGTCCACCGGCAAGTTGCCTGTTTATAAGTTGCAATTGCTGTTGCAATAATTGATTGCAGGGGAAAGCCAGACCCAGTTTGGCCTA
The DNA here is from genome assembly GCF_016509475.1 of Prionailurus bengalensis. Lineage (NCBI taxonomy): Eukaryota > Metazoa > Chordata > Mammalia > Carnivora > Felidae > Prionailurus > Prionailurus bengalensis. Next base: position 125,405,769 of record NC_057348.1, read on the forward strand.
GTTTGGTGATCATTAAGTCAATTAGCTAATTTCCAAGGAAAACATTTGTCTCCAATGAGTAGAAAACAGAATAAACCACAGACTTAAATGCCTCCTTTCAGTGAACTTGGGTTGCAGGCCCAATCTGCAAACAGAAGGCAGCTGGGGAGAACCAGACCAGGCGTGCATGGGTAACAGCCAGAGTGAGAACAGTCATAACCAATATCCAGTCACGGCGCCATGTTACTGGTCAGGTTACTGTACGTGTTTTAACGCATTTTATCTGCACGTAAGCCCCATGGAGACAAGCACCGTTATTATCCCCATTTTACAGATGATAACACCAAGGTCCAGAAACTTCACATGATTTATGCTTAAGGTTGCACAGCTAGCAAGTATTAAACACCCAGGAGATAAATTCTGGACCCAGACCGTCCTAATTCAAGCCCTGCCCCGCCATAGTTTTCTTCCCGGGAAAACGAGAGGCTGTTATTAGATCTCTTTTTGCCAAACCTCAGCCTTTTCTTAATACTTTTGAAATTTGGGGCCAATTCTCATATAACCAACGCTATTATTTTCTTAGAACTTTTTGTGAACCAACTCTCTTTTTGAAAATTTAAATAAGCATATCTAAAACAGAAACAGGTAGGTTGAAAACCAGTATCTGTTATCTTAAACAAAAGGTAATAATAACATTAAATATCATCAGAAAAAAATACTATTACAGAGTCTGCGGCACAGATCCATTTCCTCCTTGTTAAAAAGAGAGGTGAACAAATGTTGCAGAGATGCTAGAGACCTATTAGCCTTGGTCCATAATTTCCCTCCTGTGTAAAATCACAAGTATCAAAAAGAGAACAGAACAGGAAATGCCTTACTCACAATTGTGCTTCAGGAAATGCTGCGTTGCCTGTTTCTCAGCTCTATTCTCCACACCACAAAACTGAAATGAAATGGCATGATAGAATGCTGGACCTCAGAAGTTTAAAGAGCCCTAGGTGAGCACAGAGGCTTCCGTGGCTCCCACAGACCCCTGCTCAGGTGATCTATATGCTGATCTTTAAAGGGAGAAGGTGAGTGCCCCATCTTTATCCACTCAAGAGGGATTCCCGCCCCCCTCCAACAAAGTGGCCCAAGCTCCAAAACATCCAATCTTGTGCTAGCAGTTGATGACTCTATATCCAACCCACCTCTCCTTTCAGGCTCACGCGAGGACTGTACTCCACCCCTCCCACTTTGACGTAAGCCATGGCTATTCTACTTGCTTTGGCCAATGAAATGTAAGAGAAAATGATGTGTTTCTCCTCCTGGTGGAGGCACTTAAGAGCTGGTGCATGATCTCTCTTCCTCTGCTACGGTGAATCCTGGGGCCTCATGTGGAGACAGCCCATGATAGGATGATAAAGCCTCCATCAGCCTTGGTCCCTGAGTGACCCAGGGGATCCCCATCATCCCATCTCTCTACTGACCCACAAGTGCGTTCGTGTTGTTTCAAGCCACTATGACTGTGCTGTCCCTTGAGATCAAAACAGAGACCAGCCTGTTCTGACTGATTAAGAGACAAAGCTCTTACAATGGCCACCAGAGCTAAAAATCCAGAGCCTGATTATCTGGCAAGCTGTTTCTCTATGCTGAAAGTCCCATGTTGGTCATCATCACTGACTCTACACCACCAGTGGAGCTGGAAATCCGCTAATAACTCTGGTATCATTTAGAGCCACGGTCCTGGCAACTCTGCAGTTCATACTCTTTACTGAGACCTGGGATCCTGAGCCCCTGGTGCCACTGTTTCTGGGTATTGATTCCTGAACTTTCACCTGAATCAACAATGAGACCAATACTCCCTGTCTCTGTTAAGTGTGGCCCATCAGCAAAGGTTCTTGGGCACCAAAGGATCCTAGCATTTACAGATGAAGTTCTTTGGATACACACGCGCAGTGCCTTCCTCTAGATGTAAACACACCAGGCTGGCTGGGTCACATCTTCCATGCCATGTTCCAAATCCCCATGTCTTTTTTTTTTTAATGTTTATTTATTTTTGAGAGAGAGAGAGAGAGAGAGAGACAGTGTGAGTGGGGGAGGGGCAGAGAGAGGGAGACAGAATCCAAAGCAGGTTCCACACTGTCAGCGCAAAGCCTGATGTGGAGCTCGAACCTACAAACCATGAGATCATGACCTGAGCCAAAGCGGGATGCTCAACCGACCAAGCCACCCAGGTGTGCCCCATGTCTTCAGCCTCTTGGGGCCATCCCCACTCATCAGACATGTTTATATGTGTCGAACCACGATGATCTTGTCCCCTGAAGTCTCTTCAGCTGCAATAAAGAATCAGTGGACATGAATGGACACTCGGAGGGAATGTCTGAGTGCCTGCCCTGGGCCATCCAGGATACCTTGTGTGTGGTGGCCCTGTGTATAGTTTCTCTGTATGTCTACTTCTTCCTCACAGACTGTAGCCTCCCCAAAGAAAAGACGTAGGTCTTTATTGTATTTGCAACTGTCTGATTATCTTTTGGTGCGTGACAAGCCACCTCAAGCTTAGTGGTGTAAAGACAATTTTATTATGCTCATGGACTCTGGAGATCTTGAATTCATATAAGGCACACAGTAGGGCATCAGGAACTCTGAAGGCGCTGAGAATTTTTACCCTCCTTGCAAGCTAACAAGCCAGTTTGGCACAGTTTCATGGATGCAGGTAGAAAATATGAAACTCCTGGGTCAGAGATGAAGAACTTTATTACTCACAGCTATACACGTAGTTTGACTAATTATTTTGTGTGTTAGTCCCTTGAGGCCCAGTTCCCACAGGGTGATAGGAAGAGGACAGGTGACACCAGCACACACAATAGGTTGCATTAGAGGAGAGGAATCCCAAGTGTAGGGAACCTGAATCTTTTATAATGGGAAGTAAGCATGTGGCCATAAGATACTATCTCTATTATAAGGGATACTTCTTGTTTTTCAAGGCTGTAAGCAAACCTGTGCTTTCCTTCAGAGGATGGTACAATCTCATTTTTCTGTTGTTTTTGGCCTTTTTTTTCTGTATAGGTGTCTTATAAAAGATAATCTGGAACAAAGGCCATCTGTGCTTCTGCTTACAAGATATGCAGAAATGCAAGAGACCCATAGAGAACTGTCTCTCCACATGGCAATGCCTTTTTTTTTTGTTGTTCCAAAATGTATTGAGCCTTAGCTGAGAATACTCACATGGCTGGAGGCTGGGATTATCTGGAGGCTTCTTCATTCACATGTCTGGTGGCTAGGCAGACTTAAAACCTGTGCTCACATGGGACTGTCAACTGGTACCACACTCCTTGTGGGTTAGGATTCTCACATCATGGCAGCTGGAGAGGGAGAGGAACATTCCAAGAGGGAGTATGTGAAGAACAATTGAATGAAGGGAACCCAAGGGAAATTGTATGGCCTTTCTAGCCTCAAGAGTCATGCGGCATTTCTCTGCCACCTTCTATTGACTATAAGCAAGTCACTAAGGGCAGCCCAGACTCAAAGGCAGGGTAGTTAACTGCTTGATGTGGGGAAGTACCAAGGTCACATTAGAGAAGAAATTATGGGATGGAATATTGTTGCAGCATCTTTGGAAAGCATACCCATGGAGTGTAGAACCAACCTGTCTGTGCTCATTGTGGAAATAAAAACACTCTGGTGTGTACAAAGAATCACCTTACATCGGTCGCTATTCATGCTGCATAGTGTAGTACAAAGAACCCAGCCTAAATGTCTGCAGCGCTGTGTTCTAGTTTCTGCTATAACCACTAAACTACCTGGCTGTGGCCTTGGGCAAGTCACTTACGTAACTGAGTCCTTGAGACCCCAGTGCCCTGGGAAAGCACCTGAAACATGAAAGGAACCTGTCCCTCTCACTTCACAGGATGGTTGTGAAAGTCACATGGAAGTCCTGTGAGGATCCTGCACTGTGCCAGGCAAATAGACGAGGAGTTCTAAGGATTATCTGATATGTGACTGTCCAGTACGTAGAGTGTCTGCAGACCATCTGCATCTGAGGCTCTCCTGGATCCTTACTGGGTGAGAGGCACACAGCTTCAAAATTAATAATGTAATCAAAGCCTTTTAATTCTTATAATCAAGTTACCCATGAAGAACGAGGGGAGCACCTGGCTTTCTTCCCTTTAAGGGCCAGGAAACAACGAAAGGATTAAGTGTACCATGAAATTGCTGTGGAACGTTCCTAACCAGGGACCTCCTCCACCTAATAAAAAGAAAAAGAGAGAGGAGGGAAATGGAGAAAGAGAATGAAAGAGACACACACACAGAGGGAGAGAAACAGCAGATAAGATTGTGGATCAAGGCTCAAAGAAGAGGAAGAATAATTGGCTCTGAATGACAGAGACCAGTATCCTACCTCTGAATACAGTTGCCAACTACTGGGGACTCAGGAGTAGGTGCATGAAGCTTCCTGGGCACTCAAATGTCCCAATTTTGGGACTGGAGATGAGAACAGAGGGGGAAATACTTCTAGTTTAGAACATCAGAAGGTCTTGAAATGTTGCACAGTAAAGTTGTGGAACATTTGCTATGAAGCAGGAACTTCATAATTCTGGGAGCTATTATTATTAAAAGGAAGAAACCAAGGTGCAGAGAGGAGAAGGAAATTGCCCCAGATTGCATGGCTTAGAAGGGATAAAAGCAAGACTTAAACTGAAGGCTATTTGGCTCCAAAGCCTAGCCCTTTCCACTGTTTCCCTTATTTCTCTGCCTCTTGGCAGAGATGGGAGTAAGAAAGAGAAAGGGGAGGGGAGCGTGTTGGGGTGGAAACTGGAGTAAGAAGAGGCCATCCTAGCTGTGCCAGCCAAGGACTTGTTGCCATGAGGCAGTCTGCCATGTCCTAGCATCGGCCAGATATTCACAGAGGAGGAGGCAAGAGACTGGGAGAGGGAAATCCGCCTGGCCACGGGGGTAAAGGGCTGCTGTATTTTTATAGTCTGAGGATGATGCATTCTGGGCAAAGTGCTCTCTCTGGAGCACCTCTGGTCTCAGTTTACTCTTCCTGATGTATGCTACACTTCTCTGTTTACAGCTTGGATCAGAAGGTATTTGTCGAGTGCTTGTTATGTGCAAGACACTTGCTGTCCTCTGATGATATAGTGATGAATACGATTTCCTTGCCCTGAATGAGCATTCAATTTAATGGGAGAAGTGATCATTTCTGTTCAGATTGATTGATGCTCTTATAGAGGAAAGCATAAGAAAAACATCCAGGCTCACCAGGATGGAGCAACAGTCAAGGAAGTCTTCCTGGAGGATTTAAGTGCTTAGTAGAGTCTTGAAACACAATAAAGAGCAAAGGGTAGCATGAAAGAAGTCATGGTGGCATGGACAAAAAGTTCCGAGTCACCCGCTGCATTAGGTTTTCCTACTTCTTTCCTTATGTCCATTAGAACGTCTTTAGTTTCAAGTTGTATAAAACCCAACTCAGACAGTCTTAAACAAGAAATGGACAACTAAATCGCTGTAGGAATGAAAAGGGGGCCATAACTACAGAAAGAGCAAACACTTTCAAAATCTTTAAAAATCTTAAGAGAAAGTCGGAGGAAGTCCCCAACTTTCTGGAAAATATAAATTAAGGAAATTGACAATGGAATAGCAAATCTGAATATACCCTGAACTCTTAAAGAAACTAAATTAATAGGCAAAAATCTCCTTGGCCAAAAGTGCATCAGATGGTGTTACTAGAAAGTTTTATAAAACTTACAAGGGATAAGTAGCTCTTATTTTACACAAATAATACTGATAATCTTCCAATCAATGGGGCAAACCATATGATTCCTCCCATTAAGACAGGAAAAGCATATGATAAAATCCAACGGCCATGGTATGAAGCCTGTAGCAAACCATGAATTGAAGAGAACTTCCTTAACCCGTCAAGAACCAAGGACAAATATTAGACTTGATGGTGAAACATTAGACATAGTCGTTGTAAAGCTGAGCACAAACAAGGAGGCCAGTTATTACCTTTCCCCGCGCACATGGTACTGAAGGTTCAGCCATTTTTTTCTTTAAAATCTCAGAAATGAGATAAAGACACAAATTACCATTATTTGAGGAGGGTTACAAATAAACTATTAGAATGAAGCTTTTAACAAAATTACTTGATGCAGGATCAACATACGACGATCAACAATATGCCTCTGTGCCTGAAACAAATTAGAAACTATGTTAGAAAAATGTACCAAAATAAACTATAATTTGGCCAGAATTAAATGTAATAAAGTTACAAAAATCTTCTATAAAGACATATGGGACATTATTGGATGGCATGAAAGAGAACTCCAATAAATGGAGAGGTATGGCCGTTTTATGGACAAGAAGAATCAGTATCATACAAATGTATGTTCTCTCTCAGGTTAATTTCTGAATGCAATGAAATTTCAAGTAAAATACCAGTGTGTGTGTGTGTGTGTGTGTGTGTGTATGCACACGTGTATACATCTATGTCTATATATATATACACATATATATACATATATGTTTTCCCCCATAACATACCAGTTGAGCCTAAAAGTGATAAACACAAGGGCCTAGAATATCCAGGAATTTTCGAAATAGAAGAAAATGTGGGAATTTTCCTTACAGGGATATCAAGCCTTTATAATATAAAGCCTTCAATGTGAAATTTGTATGGATTATACTAAAAAGCCAGAAACAGACCACCACAAATTCCTGGAAACATTTTCTATTAAAGATTTACCATTTATAAGTCACTGACTTATTCTATTCTACTCAGAGAATAGAATAAGATATTCTATTCAAGGAATATTGCTGGGCCAGTGGGTTATTCACACAAAAAGAAATTAGATCCTTACCTTAAATAATACACAAAAATAAATTCTAGGTTAAATTAAAGAACCAAATGTAAATTTTTGATATAGTTACAGAAGAGAATTTAAGAAAAATTAAAAGCAGGAAAGGAAACATTTTTAAAAAATTGATAAATTTCACTGCATTAAATTTAGATCTTTTTATATGGAAAAATACACCATAAATATAATGAAAATATATTATATTTATGTAAGGAAATAGGGATGAGAAATGATATTTGTATATATACAACCTTCAAAGATTAGTTTTTAATACAAACAAATCAGAAACAATTTAAAAGCGTTAGTGTATTTTTATCTAACTAAATATTGGTGCATCCAAAAATGGTAAACTATTCAGTATTGATGTTTATTGCTACCAGTGCATTTTTTCTATCTTTTAAAAAGAAGCATATAAAGCAGAAATCAGGATACTACCAACTTGTGTACTTAAGGTGGGTGCCTGTACCTGCCTTTGTGTGTGTGTGTGTGTGTGTGTGTGTGTGTGTGTGCGTGTGTGTCTAGGACCAGGTCTTCATTGAGTTTGAGGGACTTCAGGAAAACAAACACAGAAACTTTGCTCAGCACGGTGTTGGGAGTGGCAATGTCTCCAGAAGTGGGTGGGCTGCCCCTCAATCAATTGCAGAGGGAGAATGAATTCCTTGGTATGACACAGGGGTCCTTTGGCCTAGCAGATGTGCCTGCACTGGAAAAGGCTGGAGTTCACCACTTTAGTTTGGGCTAAGATGCTTATTTTTGAAAGTTTTTCAGTATATTTGAAATATTTTATAGTTGAAAAAGCTTTAAAGGAGTTATAATGGAAAAGCCCCAATTTAAGATGACTCAAAATTTCAGAGGCTAGTAATAAACTTTCTAAGAAATGTATAAGATCTCTAAGAAGAAAACCAGAACACCTACCCAGAAGCTTAAAAGAAGATGGTTAAAATGAAATCTGAGGCTAAGGCCCAATATATAGAATAGATACTAGTATTTGTTGTGCAAACAGATAACAAAATCCATTTATCAAGCACATATTTATGCCAGACACCCCACAAACACTTCATGCACATTGTCTCATTTAATCCTCTGATAACTCGCAAAGCAAGGACTATCCCAGTTCCTGTTTTACATGTGAGAACACCATGGAATGTTTTTAAAAAAATTTTTTTTAATGTTTATCTTTTTGAGAGACAGAGAGAGAGAGAGAGAGCGCAAGCAGGGGAGGAGCAGACAGAGGGAGACACAGAATCTGAAGCAGGCTCCAGGCTCTGAGCTGAGCTGTCAGCAGAGAGCCCGATGCAGGGCTTGAACTAACGGACTGCAAAATATGACCTCAGCCGATGTCGGAGTCTTAACAGATTGAGTCACCCAGGTGCCCCCACCATGGAAGTTTGAGGTTCTCTGTTCCTGATCTGAGAACCAGGACCTTCTGGAGTCAGGTGTCTAGCCCAGGAATGCCTGGCCCAAGAACCTAGGATCTTTGTGGCACTGTAAAACCTGTCTCATTTAAGTGGAGTAGCGTCCTGGAACCCTGTCTCTTGACACCCCTTTGCTCACTAGGAATGAGGAACTGCTTCTGCTAAGATGGAAAAACTGTATAGCTCTAGGCAAGCTTGGTTGATTCATTGTTTCTTATATACTGTTCTAGCCTTTGTTTATTTATTTATTTATTTATTTATTTATTTTTTAAAGTTCCAGCCTGTGTCTGTGGTGCTAAGCAGCACAGGGGTGGCAGGAAGAAACAGGTGAGAGGGTCTCAAGGGGGAAAATGAGACAGAGGCAAAGAGGTGGGTCCTCCCTGCAGGGAATCCTTCTGGAGTTAATCCTTGAAGCCTGTGTGATTTGGTTTTGTAAGAAAGACGATTCCCTGTCCCAAGCAAGAGGGTAAGAAACTCTAGAAGCCAGCACACCGAGGTTCAAGTCTCATATCTTCCACACAGTAATGTATGAGCTCAGGAAAGTTATTCAGCCTCTCTGGACCTCAGTTTCTTTATGCCCCCTAAAGGTTGTCAAGGTTAAATGACATAATGCAGAAATAGTGCACATGGTAAGCCCAAATTATGTCTCACCTATCAACACCAGTGTCACTGTGGTCATGTCACCATCATTTCTCAGAACCAAGAGGCCACCCCCAGAACCTCAACTCTCCAGCCTTCCTGTCACTTTGGCCACACAGCCTCAGCTCGGCCAATGTTCCCTCAGCAGTGGCTTCCCGATAGACCAGGGCCCTGGGAAATGCCCACTCCATCAGCCCCTTGCTCCTAAAGTGCAGGACAGAGTTGTTTGTGGAAGCCTGAATGAGAGACTGATGACTCAAGATAAGATAGGCAATCAGCTTGGGCTCGCCACTGCAGACTTCTGGTCTACTTGTAAAATGAGTCTTGTCATTTATTTGACAGTCCCCAGGATTGCACAGAGTGGGAGGGACCAATAAAGCCAAGCCCCCAGCAGAGTATTCCTGATAGCCTCAAGTGTGGAGTTTGCTGTTTCTGGGTCCCCCAGACCTAAACAAGCCCATCACTGTCCTGGCTGTCTCCAAGCTCCCCATTCATTTCCACCAATGTTTGTTGAGTGACTACTATGAAGGAAGGGATCCGAGTGGTTTTCCTTTTTAGAGGCCAGCAAAATATTTTCACTTCAAATGAATTCCAAAATTTTAACTCAAAGCAGAAATGTGCAATTGGTGTTCCTCTAGCTGCCAGCTGCCCTTTACTCTTCTGTTGACTAAGTGGTCAGGAATGCACAAGCATTGCATCCTTGGCCAGCAAGGATCTGGGTTCAGAGGCTGACTCCACAGTCTGCGTGCTGTTTCAGTTCTGAGCCCAGTTTTGTCCTCATTCTGCTACCGGTTTCACAGGACTGGGATGGGTAAATGAGACGGTGCACAGAGCACCCAGGAATGCATGCGCCTCATTAAACTAATCCTAAGGGAAGTACCTGGTAAAGCAGAAGACCCTTTAGTCACTTTATATAGAGTGTTTTTATACATTAGGTCACCTTAGAATTCAGACACCCCAGCAACAAGGGGAGGGAGGCCCAGTCCAGCCATGGCATATGGCAGCCTGCCATGCCAGTGCATGGCTATGGCCTCTGCAGCCGGCTTTTTAGTGACTGTCTTCTCCACTCACCTATGCTTCAGGTGTGGTTCACCGAGCTCCGTATCCTGAGCACCTGGAACAGAATCTGTCACAAAGCTGGCACCTTGGTGAATATCCACTGAATGAGTGATTCAAAGAATGAATGATAAAGAACAGGAAAAAACGGGAGAGAAAAACCAGAATCCCATTGTTTATTTGTTTGCTTTTCAAATATTTTAAGTAATCTCTACACCCAATGTGGGACTCAAACTCACAACCCAGAGATCAGGAGTCCCATGCTTTCCTGACTGAGCCATCCGGGCGATCCCAGAATCCTATTGTTTGTAACTGCCGCCCCTTCTTCAAGAGCTGATCAACAACACCTTCTCTTGTAGCTTTCCTGGCTCCCTCACCTTGTCCCACCCCTCCCACCTGTTCTTTCCTTCTCCCTCTCTCCCAACTCTCACTTTCCCACGATAGAATGCATTTGTCTCTTTTCTCTTGGAAAACTTACAGAGAGGACTAAAGGGGATGGCATCCACTAGGCATGGAAAACACAGCTGGGTAAATGCAGCATCCTCCCATTGCTGAGCCACAGCGGACTCGACTGGCAACAGAGTGCTCTCCCTGATGCCAAAGAAACAGAATGGCAGGAAGAGAGCATACGTCAGGGATGCAAGCCTGGGAGCAAAGGCTAGAGCCTAACTACAGAAAACACTGAAGAATGTTTAGAGAGAGAGGAGAGGTATCACTGTGGAGAGCCTGCTCTGAGCATGCAGGAGGCAGAGGCCATGAGAGACACTCCTGTACTGTACGAGTACTACTAAAATTGCAGGAGTTGTTCAGGGATCTTGTGAGAAGTCCGATTCGGCTTGGCGAGGTCTGGGGTTGGACCTGAGATACTACACCTCCAACAAGCCCCCAGGTGATGCTGCTGCTGCTAGTTCAGGAACCACACTTTGAGTAGTGTATCCAAAGGGACCCTCTGATTACTCCTCCCTGCCTCTCATCTTCTAGCCTCTGCCTGGGGCACAGGGAAGCCTCCTTCAGATAGTAGAGACTGAAGGGAGATTAGAAATACCAACAGCTCAACTTCAAACCTCCAGCATGATCCCAGAACCATGTTGGCTCCCACAGCATAGATGAGGGCAGCCATTAATACCCTTTCTGAGGGGCGCCCGGGTGGCTCAACGGGCTAAGTGTCCAACTCTTGACTTCAGCTCAGGTCATAATCTCATGGGTCATGAGCTCAAGCTCCAAGTCAGGCCCTGTGCTGACAGTGTGGAGCCTGCTTGAGATTCTCTCTCTCTCTCTCTCTCTCTCACTCTCTCTTTCTCTCTCTTTCTCTCGCTCTCGCTCTCTGTCTCTCTGTCTCTCTCTACCCCGCACCCCAAACATTTTGTTTTGAGCTTTCCTCAAAGAATTCTCAAGTTCTATGGAATTTAACATCACTATTGTCCTTTCTTAAACCTATGATTTAAGAGTGTGTCTGTAAGTATTTCTGACTCTTTCTACCCTCCTGCACCCCCAACATACTCAAACACTAGATATTGACCATTTGAGGAAGCTCAGTTCTTTATTCCCAAGGCTTTTAACTTGGTGCCTGGTAAATGCTTGTTGAATTAATTAACAGAGTTTGACTTTTTTTTTTACTACTTGAACTAATCAAATTGGATTTTTCTCAAGGCAGTCAAATTTCTTTTGCATGACAGCACAGGTTTCGTGAGCTTGAATGGTTTTACTTAAGGTAAGTGGCGGGGAAGAGAAAGGAACCAAAACCGTGGTTCCTGGAACAAACTGTAATACTAGCTGCTCACAGTATGCAGTAAGTAGGATTGGATTAGCCTATTTAAAAAATCACAAAATTCTATTACTAGAAGATATCTTAGACCTTGCCTAAACCTGAGATGACAAATAGCTAGCATGAAGAGTGAGTTCTTTCTCTCCATTCCTGTGCCCAGGGCAGACATTAGTAATCAACCACATCACTTTTGCTGCTAAATATAGATGTGGCTTCAGAATCCTAAGTTTGAATCCAACATTGATCCAAACGTTGAACTCTTCATCTGCCTGCTGGTGAATGCTTATGCTTCTGAAGATGTCCATCTGAGCACGTCCTCACCAGGTTACCACCTGCTTTGTGTTCTCTTGTAACACTGCACACCTGATGTCCCTTTGCCTGCCAGAAATCACGGCTCAGCCTAAACTGACTTAGGCATAAGGTAAAGAGGCAGCACGCTCCATTGTGCGGAGAACCAGGAGGACAGGGAATGCATCTTGTTCCTTCATTCATTTGTTACCGGGTATTTATAAGACCAGGCCCTGGTTTGGCCTGTGTTCACCTCTCTGTCATAATCCCCTAATATGTATGTTTATCTTTCTGTGAATGATGGATGGATGAGTAGATAAATGTTTGATGATGCCTGACAGTTCTGAGCCAGAACACTCCTCTTCTTCCTCTTTCTATCCCCAAATAGGTCATTTTTTGTTCTTCTTTCTTCCTTTTCTATACTGAGCACACTCTATACACAAGCCTCACTTGCAAGGGGTCCCCAAGAGTAGCAATCCCTTCATCTCAAGGCACTTCTAGCCAAGTCTTTTTTTTTTGTAAGTTTATTTATTTATTATGAGAGAGGGGGGGGGTGAGAGAGTGAGAGAGAGAGAGAGAGAGAGAGAGAGGAGAGAGACAGGAAGGGCAGAGAGAGAATCCCAAGCAGGCTCCACACAGTCAGCGCAGAGCCTGACGCGGGGCTTGAACCCACGAACCGTGAGCTCATGACCTTAGCTAAATCAAGAGTTGGATGCTTAACTGACTGAGCCATCTAGGTGCCCCTAGGCGTGTCTTAATCTGTGCTTTCTAAACTCCATTCAGTCAACCTGATCATTTATTTTTTTTTAATTTTTTAAAAATATTTATTTTTGAGAGAGAGAGAGAGAGAGAAAGAGAGCAAGGGAGGAGCAGAGAGAGAGGGAGACACACAGAATCCAAAACAGGCCTCAGGCTCTGAGCTATCAGCACCGAGCCCGACACGGGCTTGAACCCACAGATGGTGAGATCATGACCTGAGCTGAAGTCGGATGCTTAACCGACTGAGCCACCCAGGCGCCCCTCAACCTGATCATTTCTGTAGATGGAACTCATCTTTATGGGGACTCTCACTATTGTAATATTCTCTCATTTATTATTTATGTGAAATAGTCTTAGTCCTTTTACATAAACCATCTTGTTTCATCTCGAGTACAGTTGGGCAGGGCAATCATTGTGAACCCATTTTATAGTGGAGGAAATAAAGGCTCAGAAAGGCCTTTTGATGTGCCCAAGATTACAAAGATTACACAGTTAAGTTGAAGAGTGGAGCACGCACCCAGTCCGCCTGACCCGCACGTCTATACTCTCACAAAGTGGGCTGTGGCTGGTTGGGGTGTGCTCAAGTCAGAGTAAACCTTGAGGTTGCACCAAGAGGCCAGGGCTTTCTGCATTTGTGATGATCCGTTTATAGAAGGAATCACTTCCCCAGGGCTAGTGAGGAGGGTGGTCTCTCAGCAATTTCTTCTGATGCCAGGAAGGCACTGGGGAAGGGCTGGGCCAGTATGGAGTTGACAGGGTACCCCATCCCCTCCGGAAAGGGACAGGGGATTCCATTCAGGCTTCACCCAATTAGGGATTTCCCAAGGAGAGAGATTGAGCAAGTGGGTGAGCAAGGGCATGTGAGCACACTTGGGCACTATCCTTCCTTGGCCCCACCTGCCCCACCCCTACCACCAGCACCAGAGGCAGCAGCTGCTGTGCCCCAGCAGGCTGCCCCTGGGGGCAAGTCCCAGAATGACCCAGGCATTGCGTATCACCTCACCCTGGAACAACCCCCAGGCCTCCTCCAGTCTGTGGCCACCCTGGCTCCCCTGCTAAAGCTGCTGCACTAGGAAAGCCCCACTTTGTGTAATTGTTTAATTATCATGTCAATGTGGATTCATTAGCATGGCAGCTGTCATTGCAAATTGGGGGCAGTGGGGGCTCCCAGAGCCCCTAGGGTCAGCCTAATTGATGTAGTGAACAGAATACTATATTTACTCAACAATGGTTTGAGTTTCTCTTCTGACCTGGGAAGGGCATCCGTGCTTACCAGGAATCAATAGCAGCGGGATGTTCGTCCACCGCGATGGGGCAACAGCCATGAGCTTAACCCCTCCAGGCCTGTCCAGAGACTGGGCAGGCATCCCATTGCAGTGAGAGGCTGGACACTTGTACTTCTCCCAGGGAAAGAAATGACACGTAGGACCAGAGTGCAGGAAAATATATTCCTCATTTAACACAAGTCTGTGACCAGGTTCTAGTTGATCCTAACTTCCACAGGGTCCTGACCTTGGATCACATCCACTCTGCATCCCTCCCAGCCAGTACAGGGTGCAGAACAACGTGGTGCTCAACACATGTTTGTGGAATGAGTAACAACTCTCCTTTTTTGAATGCTGACTGCCAGGCACTGCCCTTAGCATTTTCCTGGCATATCAACTCCTAATTCTCACAAGAACCCTCTGAGAGGCACTGTTCTGGTTATCTCTTGCTGTGTAGCTAACTATCCTACCCTTAGTGGTTGAAAACAGCAGTTTATTGTTATTGTAGCTTGTGATTCCCTGGGTCAGGAATGTGTACAAGGCACAGCGGTGATGGCTTATCTCTGCTCCATAACGCCTGTTGGAGGTGGTACAGTTAGAGGCTGCCCAGGCCTCTTTCTCCCATACTCCATTTAGTAATTGTGCGACCCTAGAAAACCCCCCTACATGTTTTTAAACCACCTTTCTATTTGCTAAGTAGGAATCATAAGGCCTTTCTTCATAGAATTAATGGTGACTTAAATGAGACAATATGGAAAAGCCTGTCAACCCAGAGCCAGGCACACTGTCAGTGTTCAATAAAGGTTCATTGAATCTGAAACCTGAGCACCATTGGGATATACGGTGACAGACAGGAGGGCCTTTAGTTACCGAAATAAGTCTTGTCAAATGTAGTAAAACCCATATTTTAGTAGTCTATGCCATTTTAGATCAACTTTAAGGCTGTAGTTAATGCTGTAGGCATGATGGAATATGGAAAGCATAAAGTAAATGCACTTTCCTCATCTAAAAGATGGAAATGAAACCTATCTATTGTAAGATGAGTAAAAGTGGGCATTAAATGAGGTAAAATGTATAAAATGCCTAATGAGGAGCAAGGACTTGGTAATCACAGGTATGGGAGAGCTAGAAGTCTTACCTCACCCAACATTACAGAACGTAGGCTGGAGAAAAAAACCCATGGATATAATCAACATAGGAAAAGTCTTGGGTTCATCCTTTAGTCTTCACCAAAAATTACACTTATGGGTAAGTTCCATGAATGTAAATGTGAGGTGTTCTGACTCTAAATCTGAGAACATTAGGCAAGGAAAACAGGTGATGGCCAATGGATATGCAAGTGAACATTCTTCATGGTGCCATACATCAGTAATTATAATTTAAATTCTAGTTGGATATCACATAGTGAGCACATACAGTGTGCCAGGCACTGGGCAGCTCATTTAATCCTCATAGTAAACCAGTGGGGCAAATCCTATTACTATCCCCATTTTCCAGGAAGGCACAGAGAGATTTGGAAATGCCCAAGGTCACATGGCTAGTACATGGTGGAATGAGCCTGGCAGGCCCCCAGCCTGTGCTCCCAACCTCACTGCCTCTGAGTAACAGATCTCACCATGGTGACTTCTTTTAGGGAGATGACCCAGAGTGGAAAAACTAACACTATGCTAAGCCAGGAAGGCCTCCACATTGATGGAGCCAGGCAGTCCTGGGTTAAAATCTCAGTCCCAGCTCTTATCATCCCCATGACCCTGGGTAAGAGACTGACTAATCTTTTCAAGACTCAGTCTCCTCATCAATAGAGTGGGGCCACAAGTCAGAGTAATGCCCACCTTGTTCTGCTGCCGTGAAGACCATGCCTGGCACATAGTAGTTGGTTAATTTTTGTCAGTCTCCTTTTCTTTAAAACAGGATTCCAGTGAACTTTCAACCACATTGAAATCATCATGATAGATCTGGGAACTAAGAAGCCCCAGAAGTCTGTCAGTGTGTGTCATCCACCTGAACCTCTGTTAGGTGCTTAATTACATGGAGACAGATATTTTGTACATTTCTTTTTTACAAAAATATGATTTTTCAGCTGTAGAAAAGTGTCCCTATGCTCTGGGTTTACTGTTGAGGTGAAAAAAAAAATAATAAAGCTAAAATAATCCAGGAAGAAAAATACTAAAATTCAGACAAACACATAAATTATGCCCACAATTTCAAACTCAATATTTCTTTTCCTCACATTCTCTAGCTTTATCTGTTAGTCTCTCCAAACTGCCTTTTCTTTTCATTAGACAACACTCTCTGCAAATTATTTCTAACTTTGGGTGATTTGCTGACCCTCAGTGACCAGTGTGTCCCTTTCCCCCACCTATAACACCCACTTTGCATCATAACCAAATGCACCCTCCCCATCGTTCCCCCACCTTCCACTGGGAATGATCTCTTTATCAATAATTCGACCCCTGGAAGCCCAGCGGGTGACTCTTTAGTGCCCCCGACACCAATGCAGATGGGGGCTTCGGATCCCCAGTGTAATCCCAGCCTGAAATGTTACCAGGAGCCCCACGGCTCTTCAATTACCTCCCTTGGCCTGTCAAGACCACAGCATCTCAAATTCAGTTAGCTGGTCTTTGGGTCTCAGCCAAGGCCCAGCCTCTGCTTCTAATGACAGCCAGCTGAGGGGACACTGAGAGGGGCTAAATTCAATTTGCAGCCCTTCTAATGAGATTAGGGGAGCAGGGTTTTTTATTTTCTCCAAAGTTTGCCATGGGCAGGATGAATGATGGCCTAGGGATGAGCTGTCAACGTCAACAAAGGCCCTGAGCTGGGAGGAGGGGGATGGGAGACAAGGATGGGAGAGAGAGGGAGAGATTTTCCAGACAGAGCCAAGGAGCCCTGAGTGAGTCGCCCAGCAGGTGACTATGTCTGGTTGGCAGAGTGTCACTCTGCAGACAGGATGCAAAGTCAAGAATGATCTAGAGGAAAGGCGAATGTCAACTGCAGGCAATATTCCCAAGTAGGATCTCTTTTTTTCTCTGATTCTGAATTCTTTCCCACCTATTCTGACTTTCTAAAGTCACTAAGTAAATGGTATTTAAAAAACAAAATAAGTCAACTAAGATGCATCGTCTTAGATACAGAAACAAGGCCCCCACCGGTCTACTGCCTGGAACAGCTCAACCCAGCACTACTCTCAGACTTAGGGGACCTGCAAGTCTCCCAGCCAGAGAGCAATCACTGAACTAGAGTCTGGAGCCAGCGAGGACCTCAGATGCCCACACTGTTGTTGTGGCTGGTGGTGAAGAGCTGGGAGGTACTTTATCTGATGCGAGTAACTTTAGGGTGAAGCATAATGCACGAAATGTGTCTAATGAGTGTTTCAGTTAGTACCTGCCTCTGAGTAGCTTCAGCTCAGATGCTAGGGTAGAAGAAATAGGGCAAGACATTCTTCTGGGTCAAAGTGAGAAAGATGGAGGTAAAGCTCTTTGGGGAATATGAAGCGGAAGAGGTCCCTGTGTTGGAAAAAACCAAGGAAACTTTGTTTTTAGGAGGTGATCTTGACCTATGCCTCGAAGGAGGATAGGATCTAAAAAGGCTGAAAGCAGAGACTAAGTTGACCGTTGTTGCTGAAGGTCTCCATGCTTCTACTTGCAGGCCCGGCCATGCCCTGTTCCTAGCTCACTCCTGGTGGGAACTGCAACAGTCCTGCCACCCCCGGCCTGGATCTCATGCTGTGAATGTTGATTTGTTAACTGCACTTCCTTATAGTTCCTCAGAGATGCTCCATACATACAACGGAGCTCCTGCCCAGCTACTTGTCCCACACACAAACCTTCCACTGATGCAGCAATCCTGCACTAGACCCTGGCTGTGGCCCTGACACCTTGAGTTGCTTGGCTTTACCAGTTCTTTCCCAGATAGCAGGAGTTGGGAATCACATACCTTGTTTCTTGTCCCCTAGCCACTGCCTCAAGTTGTGTTCCTGGTAGACCAATGACCATTATGGCCCTTTCTGTACTCCCCTTGAATATGGAAACCAGCCTAGACCCAGGCCTTTACTCAGCTTCAAAACAGGTCAACATGAATCAAAATGCCTTATAGGCACACATTAGTATTTATCAGCTGAATTGGGCTCGTGGGTAAGATGAAAGTTGAGTAGGCTTGAGCATGGGAGCACTTAGACACGTAATTACCAGCAGGAAGGCATTCTCCTTAAAGAGGAAAGCTCAGAGCCAGGATCATGTTGTTTGTGTTCAGAGAATGATAGTTTCTCTCCTCTGGTGAACTCCTTGTGTTGGAGTTTTGACCTCTATTACCCAGAAGGCCCACAGCCAGCTCTTCAGGGCCTCTGGCCACTTGGGAGCCCCAGTGATGGGCTCCTTGGTTTGCCCACTCAGAGAAAGGTACTCATGATGTCCACAGACCAGGGCAGTTATTCTGCTGGTACTACAGTCTGACCTTGGCCATCAGCCAGATGAACCAGAGGAATCCTACAAATTCCAGAACCCAGGGGTGTGTCACAGCCAGAACCTCTGAGAATATCCTGCATACAAAACAAAACACAAAACCCCATCAGGGCCTGTAAAGGATTATGTTGGATGGCTGCGCCAGGCTAAACTGGATTATTAATCCAACCTACCACCTCACAAACCCAACGCTGGTAAGAAAGACAACTTTGGATGCTGGGGTTATGAGCCCAGAAGAGCTCTCAGTTCTATGGTTAGCCACAGCTCCTTTATTAATGTTCTTTTTATGCCGTGAGTCATTTCTGTATTGTTTTTCTTATTCTACTTATTATTAAAATTCCTTGTGAATAGACCATTCTCTCCTAGAGGGGTTTTGTGCTATGAAATGATAGAGGCATCAGAAATTTAAGGCCAAGGTCCGGGACCTCTCCAGCTCTTCTCCACTCCACCTTGGAGGACAGCCTGCTTGGGGTCAATGAGGAAGTCTTGCTCTAAAAGGTGCTGTCTGGGAGCACTGCATGGGCTCCTGAGGAGCACCTGTGGCATTTTGATAAACTTTTAGCCTATGCCCTTCCCCCCATATCAGGCTATGATTGAGATGGAGAATCATCTGGGGGCAGTAGAAAAAGATAAGGATGGCAAGGATAAACAGTGACCAGCTGTCTGTGCTTATTAATGAAAAAGAGTTACCAAAGGTGAATTCCTTAGGTGCCCAGACTCTGTTGTAAAGCACATTTCTGTTTATTTATTTATTCTGAGAGAAAGAGAGAGGGGGTGGGGAGGGGCAGAGAGAGGGGGTAGGGAGGGGCAGAGAGAGGGGGTGGGGAGGGGCAGAGAGAGGGAGAGAGAGAGAATCCCAAGCAGGCTCCGCACTGCTAGCATGGAGCCCAATGGCTGGTGTGGAGCTTGAACCCACGAACTGTGAGATCATGACCCGAGCTGAAACCAAGAGTCAGACACTTAACCAACTAAGCCACCCAGGTGCCCCGTAAAGCACATTTTTTTTAATCACAAAAGGTTTTCATGCATGTTTCCTTATGTGAGCCTTACAAGTCTGTGAGGAAGGTGTCCTGATCCCCATTTTAAAGATAAGGAAATGGAGGCACCACGAACATCGAGTCTGTCTGATGCCAGGTGTATTGCTTTGCCCACTCTACCACATTTCATCTTAATACACAACCTATATGCATATGATGGACTGTCCCTCTCCACATCTTCTTTGATCTTATTCCTATGGAGAGCTCCAGACTTTTCAATCCATCCTCTGATGATAGAACTGATGTCCCACCAGGAGAGAATCCTCAGGAGACAGCTCCTTTGTGCCAGCTTTGTGTTGACAGGAAAAGCATCTCATTGCCATTTGGAGCCACTGAGTACATAGGATGTGGAGCACAGAGCCCCGAGCTGGGCTCCATAGCCCTGTTGTCGCCAGCTCCCCCGGTGATCTCGGGCAAGGGACTTCCTCTCTCTGCTCTCAGTGCCCTCTGGGCTCCTTGCCAGTTCTAACGTTCTCAGATTCGAATTCCCTGCCTGCCAAATCTCTGGAATGGTCACTCCAATCTATTTCTTGCCGCCTACAAATTAAATTTTGCTTTCTTCTTCTCTTCCTTCCTAGTCTCTTCTATTTGCTGCACAGAGTTCAGTTACACTCTGGTGTGGTCATGAGAGTTTCCAATGCAAAAGCTCACCCCAGTGTCTGCTGGGTTTGCTAAAAACACCCCTTGGGCCTGCCCCTCCCGGGGCAATGCCAGACCAGGGGGATGGAGCCCTGGGTCTCTTCACTTTGCGCCACATTATCACAGAAAGGTGGATTAGAAGTTATCTCCGCTCTGCTTTCTCTCAGAGCTCCTTGGCAACACAGCCACCTCGATATAAATACACACCAGAAACGTGCACAGGCTCATACTCAGAATCAAGGCCTTCGGAGCCCAGGGGCAGATACCGCCAGGGAGCAAGGACGTCAGGAAATCCCCAGGACACGATGGAGTGCCAGCCTTGCCACTTCAAGGTCAAATATGGCACCCATCAAATAAAACGCCTATGATCCTGATAATTCTCTGGCACCCCATCCCAAATGCTGGAGATCCTTCGTCTCTCTGGAGAGCCAAATATTTCATAGTCGAAGCTTCTTTCACATTCTTTACAATTAAACTAAGGGCCGGATTATCTTTCCTGTCTTTGTTCTTCTAACACTTTTTTTAACCCTGGTGTTGCTAATACAGCCCATTGAGGCCAGAAAGAATTCTGTTGTTTTTGATTATTAGTTGTACCAAATTCCAGTGTTTCTGATCATTGGTTGTCTGAAGATCTAAAAGGAAAGAGTGGAATCTTTCAAGGCGTCAAGATTTAAATCGAACAAGATGATGTTGTGCTTTGGGGTCTAATAATGTGTAACATTTCAGGACTGAACTAATGAAAGGAAATCATAAGCCAGCCCATTCCCAGCCCATTGTTAGCTCTAGTGTCTAAAGTAACTTTAGATTTTCAGGTGACTAGGGCACACGAGTTCTCACAGCTAGCAGGGGGTCAGAAGCATACCATGCCAGTTCCTTCCCCTGGCCCTGTTCTAGGTGGGACCACACAAAATTGACGGAACCACCAGAAACCTGACTCGGGCATTCGCAGCATACGCAGGAGACACACGCACCAGCTGAAAGGACGGGGAGAAGGGCCCTCTTGCTTGGAGGCCCAGGAGGAAATTTCCCCTGTGTCTCTCATATATATGATAGTCCTCTTAAGATTTAGTTATGAGGCTCTGTCAGACATTTCAAACTACAGAGGGGCTGGAAAGAAAATACAATAAAGAGATCAGAGACCTATAATGCCAGGCCAAAGAAAAGAACCAGAATGAGCAAGACGTGTTCATTGTAAATATTTTAAAACTGCATTCTTATCTTGGTTTGGTGGTGTGCACTGTCTTGTCTCTGATAATTGTAAATATTTAATGTGCTATAGCTCCATCTCCTTACTGATAGAGGAAAGATGAATAAGTCCACATGCGCAGGACGTGTATTCTCCCTCGCGGTGCAGACTGCCAGAGAGTGAGCGCCCCAGGAGGGGCCGCTGTGGATGGCTGTGCAAGCTGTGCCTTGTACAAGGGCAGTGGGGGGCGGGTACTGAAAGACAAGCCCCGCCCACTAGCTCTGGAGTCACTGGGTCAGGTCTCTATCAAAGGGCCCCTTTGCGCAATGCTGGGGGTGTTTTTCTGCAGTTCACAGTTTACTAGCGTGAGGGGGGATTAAGCAGAGCTGCTGGGAAAATTGCTCATGTTTATTAAAAAAAAAAATCTAAAAAAGCTTTTAAGTATCAGTATGCTTTTCTCTAAAATAAAAGTAGTCATCTTCATTCTGTTTTCCCTTGTTTATTCCCTTAACATCTTAAGCCCTGTCTTGATACTTGGTTTTCCTCCCAAACGGACAAAAAGAAGCTTCCAGAAGCAACCATCTACTAAAAGGGGAAGGAAGGTGGGGCCGTGAGGAGAGGAGGTGGCTTCAGAAGCCCTGGTTCTATGGAAACCTGTCCTACCTGCCATCCTGCCCCTGACACCTGACTTGATTTGCCCCAGCGGATGACCTGATCTCCATGTGTCTTTGGCTTCTCCAGCCTTCCCACTATTCCTTGCTTGCTCAGTTCTGACCTCACCTCTTGGTTGTTTCATGCCAGGGCCTATGGATGCTTCAGCTCTACCACGAGGGCTGACCTCACCTGCCTTCCCAGGTGATAGCAGAAGAGTACATGGAGGAAACCCTAGAGAGTCTAACCTTCAGGGTTACTCTGACCCCCTTGACCTTGTGAAGATGAAACCTGGGAAATACCCCTGCCAATCAGCTTGCATCTTGGGGTTGTAACAAATGAAGGAAGACACCTTGGGTAGCTCTGGGAGGCACACAGCGTGCAGAGGGGAGGTCGCAGCCATGCTTAGGAAAGCAGGCTCTGAGGCTGGAAGGTCTGAATTCCAGCCCAGCTTCACAGGGACCTCTGGCTGCCTCCCTGTCCTCATCTCTAAAGAGGGAGTAGCGAGAAGTGGAAGCCTCATTGGGCTGACCTAAGGATTAATGGTTAGGCTCCCAACTCATAAAATTGCCGAGAGCAATACTTGGAAGACTAAGTGGTCAGTGTGTGTTGACTACTATGATTATTATTTCCAAAGGCTGAGAGAGCCAGGGCACGGTAGAGCCCGGAGAAGCTTTTATTGCCCAGAAGAAGGCTGGAGGTAAATAAATGGCTTTTTAAATCTGGACATTAAGATGTTCAGTTTCCATGTCAGGGCGCCCCTGGGGCATAGTAGGCAAACACAACACACACAAGCACCACGCACACACAGGTATACACACATGGGCACACACAGGTTCATCCATGCTGCCACATGCACACGCAGATACACACTTGGATAGCACGAGGAGCAGCCTGGGGCAGAATCTCCAATCAAGTTTCTGTGGATGGCGGCAGGCTTTACTTGGCTTACCTACCATCCACCTGATGCCTGGCCTAGATGCCAAGGTGCCATGGTACAGACTGTGGGATGTGCCAGTGTCAGGTCTTCACAGATGGTTGTGATCCTGCAGAGACATCTGAGAATTCCAACATGTCTAGCCCTTCAACCTTCCCCTTTTCCCCAGAAGTTTCAGGGGATTCTGCGGGTCATCGTTAAAGGTTTTAGGTTGGGGGGCCCGGCTGCCAATACCCACAGATGGAGACAGGTGGTGAGGTCATTGCTGATGGCATGTTCCCCAGAGAGACTGTAGGAATGTCAGAGCACCTTGGCCTGGTACAAGTGGGTGCCTGAAAATGAGCTGCTGAATAAATGACAAAATAATAATAATAATAAATCCCAGTTCAGCCATTTATTGGCTGATAGCCTTGAATAAATTGCACACCCTTTCTTTTTTTTAGCATCCTCATGAGTAAAATAGAGATAAACATACCTATCCATAGGGCCGCGTGAAGATTAACTATTACACCAAACCAGAGGCTCAGTATACAATGTTGTGTTTCCAGTGGTGGTCTCAATATACAATGGACCCAGGGCAGTCCAAGCAAGGATGGTCTCTTTGGGATGGATACCTGGGGACTCTGCACTTGAACGGGGAGCCAAGAAGACTGGTGCCTGAGAAAGAGTCCTGTGCTGAAGACGTTTCTAGTTAAGAAAAGCCATTTTATCCATTTCCCTCTGTGGGGAGGACACAGTGCAATTCTCCCACCTTAGGAGGCTCCGTCAGAGCGGGAAGCTGCATTTCACAGCTCAGGCCTCCTGGCTAGTAAGGCATGTGCAATCCTTCCAGGGAGCCCTTTGGGAGGTGGGAATCTCCCTGAGCTTTTGCTGTCTTTATCAGTTTTATGGCCTCTTTCTGCTTTGCTCATTGAGTCAGTCTTCAGGGAGAAGGGTCTAGGCCAGAGAGCAGAGAAAGCAAGAAGCAAATGTGTCTGGAGCCAGGTCCCAACATTAACTGAACATACCAGAGACAGGGATAAATGACAGTAAAGCCAAACAGGGTCCCTTCATGGGCTTGTCTGGTTAAAATTCTAGGAAAGTCTCTCACAGTCTGATTTTGTAGATACTCCAAGGCATTTCAAAATATTTCAGTGGCATAAAATATTAGGATATACTGAGATCTATCTATCTATCTATCTGTCATCTATCTAATATACCCACCTGTCTATCTACCACAAATTCATTTAAATTCACTATAACAAAACCCATGCACACAATGTTAGTAGCATATATTTGGATGCAGGCTATGTCAGAAAATCATGATAGTGAGCTTCAGGTCCCAGAAGGGTGGAAATCATTGTACCAGACAATTATTTAATGTCCCTCTTTGGATCTGAAGATCATAAATATTCTTCCCACAATTTCCAGCTGTGTTTCTCAAGTGGATGTGGAGAATTACTCTACAGTCATTCATTTATCTTTTTTGTGTGTGGATCGGAAGGTCATTTAATATTTTTCCGACATCTCCCAACACCTTTCTTATATGAGATGGGGATTCTTCTCCTCTTTACAGTTCTTTCTCTCCTTTCATTCTGGGCTCTCTCCCCATACGTAGAGATATGCACTCATTCATTTATCACCCATTCAGCTAATATATATACTACAAGCATATTAGAAATTGTGCTGGGGTAGGGCAAGCGCCTGGGTGGCTCAGGCGGTTAAGGATCCACCTTTGGTTCAGGTCATGATCTCACAGTTCATGGGTTCTACCCTATGTCAGGCTGTGAGCTGTCAGCCTGCTTCAGATTCTCGTCTCCCTCTCTCTTTCTGCCCCTCCCCCACTGTGTGCACTCTCTCTCTCTCTCTCTTTTTCAAAAATAAATAAATAAATAAATAAATATTAAAAAAAAAAAGAAATTGTGCTGGGAACTAGGCATGAACACTGAACATGATAGACACAGTTTCTGCTTTCATCAAGCTCAGCCCAGTGGAGAGACAGAAAATGTGTAAAACTTACATGAATAAGGATGTAATTATGAGGCAGATGCTGTCATGTGTCGTCCAGATCCCCCCTCAGGACAGCAGAAATCGTTCTCCAACTGCTGAGAGCTCTGCCAGAACATAGTCCTCAGCTGAACCCTTTTCCAGATTTCCTTAACTGAAGAGAACTGCCTCACCCGGGATCC